>NC_089746.1:29801511-29986511 GCF_040412425.1 Macrobrachium rosenbergii
CCTGCACCCTTCTTCATCCTTTGCACCTATCTAGTGTTTCCTAGTTCCTCCTCTCGTCCTCACTCCTAACATTTTAGAACTATGTGCTCTTTGCACCATCCTCTCGACCTTCACTTTTTTCTGCCTGATCAGACACACTTAATACACTCTGATTCATCCTTTCTTTTACGCTAACCTATTACGACTTTTATGTCGCCGTATTTTTCATTCTTTCAGTTCTTCCTCTGCCATATATACTGCACAAACAACTCATCTCATAATCATTCAACTCAGCTCTTCTATCCTCCATGTCAAATAGTCATCAAAATGCTCAGTCCATTTACCCAGGATTACACCTCTCCATTTTGAATCTTTTATTCTGATAACATATGCTCACTAAACTTCCTATCTTGACCTTCATACAGGGCTACTTACTCTCCTGACAGTGCTTGCTCATGTCGCCCCCACAGTCTATTTTTAATGCTTGCTGTCTGTTTCTCCCTCACTTCCCTCTTGACTACTTTATTCATCCTCGTGTGTACTTGTTCATGATCTTCTGTTGTAATATGCAATTACACACCAGCTAGTCTCTTTTCTTTTACTTCCAGTAAGTCTCCCATTTCATCATCCCAAAATTTATTGTTTTTATTCCCTCTTCCTAACCTTCCATAACCGCTACACTCCCTGCTCTCTCCACGAATCAGTGCTGGAATTACGCTTACCCATCATAATATCATATTCCGACCACTACTGTGTCTTTAACTGTAGCTACTTTTCAGGTATTTTTTTCTGATATACTTTTCTTACTTCTTTTTTCACTAAAATCAATTGTCTTGTTCAATTTAAAGTCTTATTTACAACCCTTCCTTCTCAACTTAAACGTTTATCCATCTTAACCGTTGATCAGATATACTCCAGCTAATTATCACTTCACCAGATACATCCTTAAATTTTACTCTTACATCTCTTTTGTGTTAACACATAGTCCAGCAAACTCTTTTCCTTACCATTTCTCCTTTCCAAGTATATTTATGAATATTCATATTAAGGATCCTTGTAGCTTCAATAATCAGGACTCTCTCCAAGCATGTTTCCATTTAATTTTCTCCATTCTTATATACCACAGATACTCTATACTTACCAACAGCCCATCTCTTTCTCGTCCAAATAACTTTTGAATTGATGTCCCCTTGCATAACCAACCTTTCACATTTCCCAAACCCCACCAACTGGCTTTCCCATTGGTTACTGATCGGACGAATTCTTGCCTACCACATGAAAGGACCCCTACACAAATCCAGTAAGAGGAGGGGTAAATGAGCTGGATTTGTGACTATTCCATTGAATCTTTTGCCCTAACGAGTATATTCTGTACCTGGTAGTTAGTCGAGAATGGTGGGTTGGAATTCAGACTGACAAGGGCATGGGCTAGTAGCTGCATCACCTAAGAATTACTGAGAATTGAAACTAACACCTTTGGGGCAATCCCCCTCTATTGGGTAAGACATGGAGTGAGAAAGAATATGATTAAAGGCCTCACTCCATCTGAGAGAGACAAGTCTGAACCCAAAGAGAAACATTGTGGGTCTCTTTCCCGCAAATGCCATTGCATCGTGACAGCCTAAGTGGGGAAGTGGATATCTGATGCATGGTTGACTGTTGAAGGTCACAACTGGCGAAAGGAATTGGTTGGGTAAAGCAACTTCATTCCAGAAAAACTTGCTGAGAATTAGATAGTTAACACCCTCTGGAGCCACCCTTATATACTTAAAAACGTACACATGCACACAAACACACATGCAGACACATATATGTGTGCGTGTGTCTGTATGTGTTTATGTGTGCATATGTGTACGTTTTTAAGCATATAAGGGTGGCTCCAGAGGGTGTTAACTATCTAATTCTCAGCAAGTTTTACTGGAATGAAGTTGCTTTACCCAAATTTAGTTTCTTAAGACATCTTTGAAGATGTCTTACAAAACTCAGTGCCAAAAACCCTGTGTCAGTTTTCCCCTGTCGTGCATCTGCTTACATTTATCACGTATTCTGGTAATATATATATATATATATATATATATATATATATATATATATATATATATATATATATATATATATATATATATATATGTGTGTGTGTGTGTGTGTGTGTGTGTGTGTGTGTGCATGTGTCTGTACATTATATATGTATGTACGTATATTTGCATTTAAATACCGAGGTGTCCTAACCCCATTATTCAGACAAATAGCGCAGTGTCATGCTTGTGAAATTCACACTTCCATTTTTATTCCATCGAAGGCCAACCAGACGTCGTAACATCCGATCCTCTGCCCCAACGAACTCCTCTGCGGTGCGGGGTCCTCCCGGGGACAGGAGAACTCTCCGACCGACAACGCCCAGTGCCCCTCGCCCTCCTTTGCCTGGCAGACAGAGAGAGAGAGAGAGAGAGAAACTCTGGCTTTCTTTAATGATCCGGTATCGCCACATCAACTGCGTCTCTCGAAACGCCCTCAGGGTCTAGATTTGCATCACCCCTCAGACCTATCACGTATTCCCAGAAATTTTAAACTAGTGCTCATACAAAGCGCGTTTCTCTTTTATGTCACTGGCAACTCATTTGCGCATATGCATATGCACAAATGCACATGGTTTTATGACATATGTAGATCAATAGTTCGCCATTCATCTTTACCAAATGGAAAGGCCTCTGTATATACAGTATATGTATGTACAGTATATGTATATATATATATATATATATATATATATATATATATATATATATATATATATATATATATATGTATATATATATATATTATATGTTATGTATATTAATATTTATATTTATGTTTATATTATATATATACAGTATATACATATATATATATATATATATATATATATATATATATATATATATATATATATATATATATATATATTACCAGAATAAGTGATAAATGTATGCAGACGTACCACGGGGAAAAATTACACAGGGTTTAATGCTTTGCACCAAGTTTTAAAAGAAACTAGAGTCGAAACTGGTCAGATTTATACCTGGTGTTTCATTGTACCCTCTGATATATATATATATATATATATATATATATATATATATTATATATATATATATATATATTATATATATATATATATATGTGTGTGTGTATGCATATATATACAGTATACATACTATATATATATATATATATATATATATATATATATATATATATATATATATATATATATATATATATATATATATATACACCATCGCCTCCAACGCCACATGACGCTAAGGGCCTCTGTGAAATTCCGCCACATATGTCATTCCTGAACTTTATCTTCAACAAATCTCGATTCCTTTCCAACCTCTCGTCTCATAGTTCTCATCTACAGTGAGTAGGTCCGGGTCTTCCAAGTTTTGGTGGCCACAGGAGACCAGATGACAGTCTTACGCACCACGGGTTGTTCGCATGACATGTCCAAGGCATCTCTGTCTCCCTTTCTTTATCTCATCCATACGTAGAACTTTCATAATTTCCATTCTTGTATCCCTTCTATATATATGTATATATATAGTATATATATATATATATGTGTATATATATACATATATATATATATATATACATGCATATATTCATCATACCTCACCACTTGTAAAAAAGAAAAAGGCTGGGCGTTGACCTTGACCGGTTTCAACTGTATTTACGCCTGTGTTGATGCGCGATAAACCAATCACGTGTTAATGTGATTATATATTATAATTTAGTTATATATATAAATGGAAAAAATCAACAAAGTGATGAACAAGCGCTTTCGCGTGTAATGAGCCTCTACAGGTTCAAGTTGTAACCAATTTACGTAGAATACAAAAAACCTCCGAGATGACGTTGGATCAAAGGAACGCAAGCAAACAGCCTACTTGAAAGCTAATTGCAGATACCGTTATTTACCAGTAGTTCGTCTGCACTGGTGTAAGTTGTTTACAATTTTTCATTATACTACGCGATTCCGTGATACTGCGTTTTACATTGTCCTTACAATACGTAATTTCTGTTGCATTTCCTGCTAGTGGTATGATTACACTCATCCATGTATTGCATAAGGCCACTGAATGTGGTTTTTACTTTTAGATTAATATTACGTCGTTTTAATAGCGCTGCCAGTCACTTGCCTCTTTGGACGATATATTTTTTGTTAGAATGATTGCATGGAGTCTTAAAGATCATCAGGGGTCCGAAAACAGTCTATCAAATGTTAACTTAGCAACACCTGTATCAGAAACAGTTATAATAATATCTTTTTAATGCAAGTTAGCAAATTTTTTATGCAAGTGCAAATTTATTACAGTACCATTTTTGTACTAGGACATTACAAATGATTAGGGCTACCATACATCCGGGTTGGGCCGGGAGTCGTCCCGGATTTGAGACCTTGTCAATTGGGCATCCCGGTCAGTCAGAAAAAATGTCCAAGAATGTTCAGGACAAGCAGTCAGTCACCCAGCAATGTTCCAGTGTTCACTGGGCACGTTGTATACGGCAAATTAACAGCGAAAAATCGTGTTTGCAGATAGACTTTGGACCCGTCAGAGCAAAAAGGCCTAACAGATTTGAAAGCAGAAATGAATAGCAAAAAAAAAAAACGTGTTTTCAGATAAACTTGTGACCCATTAGAGGGGGAAAAAAGTCTAACAGATTTGGAAGGAGGAATAAATGAAAACGTGTAGATAGTTTTATGACCCGTCATAGTGAATATAGTTTACCGTCTTTGGTTGATGAAAATATGATAACCCTGCATATTATTGAATAAAAGATTTTAAAGGGGGTCATCGGTCATATTGAGTTGCTCATAAGGGGTCGCGGTATGAAAAAGGTTGAAAACCACTGTTATAGACACATCATGTCATCTGCTAAGCGATACTCTTAATTAATCATCATAATCTCGACTGCAATCTTTTCAAAGGTGTTTAGTTTTCAGGTACTTAGATAACTATGAGAAAAGTACTTTAACAGCACAGCAGGTAGATAGAAAACGTTTTTAACAGCACTCAAGACCTTAGTACTTTCTGTTACGTTTTCGTTAGCAACAGCAACGTGAAAACATATTTTGTTTTCAAGGACAGAGAAACTCGCCAATGTGAATTTGCACATCCAGTTTTGCTCAAATCATCAACACTCATCCAAAATAATGGCTTCTAATGAATTCTTGCACGGGCACGGCAGGTCAGTCGCCCTGGTCTCCTTGAAGCTGAGCGTAGGAAGATTCATGATTGTACCACTTTTAAAATATCCATTTAATTACTAGATAAAGTATTGCGAACGGCCAAGAAAACTTTTTTTGTAGCTGTAACTAGAAATTATTTCTATTTGCACAACCTCATTGCTCTAACCTTTTCCAAGTAGTATGGTCCTTCTTCAGGAGTATTAAGACCTTTCAGTATTAATGTCACCTTCAGAGTAATACCCTCAAGAATACGTTGGGTAAGACTTATCTTACCATCAAATATATCGCGTAAAGTGGCAAGGAACTGATGATACGTTTCAAGCATAAATATGATATAAGACCGGGAAAAAACTATCATTAAATGAATGTAGCCGTACTATTAACTAGGAAGATAAGAAAAAATGATTTATTGCAAGGACAATTGCAATTGCAATATCACAGAATTGCGCAGCGTAAAGTAAAACAGTGACACACCTAACACGAGCCCAAGTACGTTTCCGTTAACAGTATTTTTGAGCAATTTGTTTTTAAGTAGACCATTTACTCGTTTTGCTCGTTTTTCTTTTATCGCAGGTCAGCGCAGCGGTTTCTTTTTGTTTTCATCCACTGAGTTTTGAGTTTTTGCATCACTCGACCCTGGAGAAATGTGGTAAACATGAAAGCACTTGATCAACATATCGTTTTCCTTTGATTCCCGGCCTGTTTTGTTCATATACATATACATATACATATACGCACATATATATATATATATATATATATATATATATATATATATATATATATATATATATATATATATATATATATATATATATATATAAAGCATTAAGCTACAAATGTCGTTTAATATCCAATTGCTCTACCTCGGAAATAATATATGTATGTATATACTGATATATATATATATGTATATATATATATATATATATATATATATATATATATATATATATATATATATATATATATTATTTATATTATAGCGAATTGGATACTAAATGACATTTGTAGCTTAATGTTTTTTATATATATATATATATATATATATATATATATATATATATATATATATATATATATATATATATATATAAATATACATATATATATGTGTAATATTGTATTTAATTTTGTTTTTACACAGTGCAGCTTTTTCATATCCTAGCACCACTGGTAAAACTTTAATTCGTAATAGTCCGGAAAGCAGTGAAGGAGTCATTTATCAGATACCATGCAAGTGCGGTAGTCTTTACATAGGACAGTCTGCGAAGGCACTCGAAAAACGCATTTTAAATCACAAAATATAATGTAAGAACAAATAATACACGCAATGCTTTGTGTGTTCATAGTAGTATGTGTAATTTACCAATTGACCGGCTCGGGTCAATGATTTATTTAAGAGCACAGGTTTTATTGAAAGAGATTTGATAGGGACAGCTTGCATTGTTCACAGCAAAGGAAAAAAAATTAATTTATCGCCTGGTTTACATAAATTAGATCCTTTTATTTTAACATGTTATGAGACGTCAGTACCAATTGGATAATGTTATCCATTAACTACCACATGATATACGTTTGTTAATATGTACTTAGTGTTATGCTGTTTCAAATGGACATATTACCTCATTTGATATTTTGGTAATTTTCATTTGTTCAACCACTATTCTTATTTTATTGTATTATTTTACTGTTGTATGTTTTTAGTTCAAACTGCTAGTTTCTGGTAACGATATTTCATATGTTTAAGGTTTTAGGCCTTCTTAGCTACATACATAGTAAACTTTTTCTCTTTCCTTAATAAACGCTCCAGGAGAGGTCCATTGAAGGACGAAACTGTTGGGCATATCCTAACCAAGACATCTTTCATTTTGCTGTGTGTCTAAGAACATTACCAGTATTATATATATATACATAAATATATATATATATATATATATATATATATATATATATATATATATATAAAATCATCAGTGAAGGGCAGAGGACACACGGATATACAAGCTGACTTTATTCTAACGTTTCGTAATTGTCAAATTAATTGCATCATCAGGGCTGTTAAAATGAAAAATAAAATTCTTTGTAAAACCGCAAAAACTAAAAGTTAAGAACTGAAAAGCTGAAAATTATTAATACAAAATTTCAGAAATATACACAAACATTAAAATTAAAGAACAAAATTTTAAAAATCATTACATTAAAATGAAAGGTAACAGAATATACAGTAAACTGAAAATGAAAATAGCCGTGAAAAGGGTTACAGAACAAAAGATTAAGGACCGACCTAGAGGAGTGACAGCGTTAAACTAAACGTAAACATGAATAGAAACAACACAAGTAATGATAAATATAGACGGAGGTAGGACGTACAGTATGAGTGTTTAACGATGGAACAAGTTTTTTTTAATAAAAAAGTGATTCCAGAATAACAAGGTCTTGAGGGTTGGTGGTATGGCCTAAAATGCAGAAGCCTTTATTATCAATGTGTGTTTTACAAAATTTGGGAGTGATTTGAATGATATATATATATATATATATTATGTATATATATATATATATATATATATATATATATATATATATATATATATATATATATATATATATATATATATATATATTTATATATATATTATGTATATGTGTGTGTGTGTACGCGCAGGCGCGCGTCTGTGCAAATTTGAATATACTGTATGTAGCGGGCAGGTAATGAGGCTTATAAAGCCAATGAAATGATGACAGTTTTCACTTTCCACACCAATTATAAGTAAAAAAAAAAATCTAAAGAAAACAGACGTAACATTGTGTCATAGCGTCTGCTGGTTTGATTTAACCCCAAATCAGTTCGTATTTTTTTTTTCTCCGCTTGGGATATGCGTAACTCCCAGAACCAGATGTTTCAGTTTTTGTTACGCCACGAAGCCGGCTGCATGCAGAAATTACTCAAAAGACCGATCTCCGAAAGAAATTATGTATTATTACACTTACTACAGTGGAATTATCCTTTGACCACTTGTCGGTCTGAAGTCCAAGAGTCTCTGAATCACCTTGTGCCCTTGGTCCAGCGTTCTGCGTAGTCCAGTTTTCTTGTCTGATGAAGACACCCTTTTCATACCCTCTATTTTTATTTTGATATCCATTCAGTAGATCTCGTTTTCTCCAAGTTAACTCGCCTTGATCTTGGAATGTCCTGATTGCAAAATTCCTCCTTTTCAGAGGCAGTGCGCCATTTGCTCTCGTCGTTGGTAAACTCCACCTTTCGTCATTTTTTTTATTCCTTTGTCTTGTTTTCTTTAGAGCTTGGCTAAGGAAAGGGCATTAAAATTTTGGGACATTTAGCTGCTCGGCCTATTGGCCCTCATTCTTAAAAGATCATCGGTAAATAGCCAACAGGGGATGTATTTTTGAACAACTGTTATATCTTCTATGCAGTAAATAGTGTGTATATCAGTGATGCACATAATAGCCCATAACAAAATTGATAACTCATGTAATGATAACCAATAACAAAATTGATAACTGATGTACATGATAACCTATAACAGAATTGATAACTGCTGTACTTAATAACCATTCACAAAATTGATAATAACAATTTTCTCAGGCAAAATTGTTATCCACATACATTCCTTGCCTTTCCTTTTAGAACTTTTATAAGCTAAGCATTAAAAGAATTTAACGGTTCCTGCCTCCATGCTTTACGCTTTAATTTATTCATTGCTCATCACCTGACGTCACAATGGCTGTGGTTATAGATTGTGCGTGCCTCTGTTTTCCTTGGAATCATACAACCTTCCCATCTCTTGAGTAACCCCGGGGTTAGACCGCAAATTGCGAGGTTTCCTTTGCTTTTTAGTCAAGTTAGTCAAATTCACTGTTTATCGTTGTATCTAAACCGGGCAACGATTCGAATCCTGCCCGGGACGAATCACTTATAGATTTTAATTCTTCCTGGGTATAAGTTTTTTCCAAGGTATCGTGAACTGGATACTAAATATTTGTGTCAACGTTTATGAACATCAAAATGTCAAGTGTGTTAGAATGACAGATTATATATATATATATATATATATATATATATATATATATATATATATATATATATATATATATATATATATATATATATATATATATATATATATATATATTATATATATATTATATATATACAGTATATATATATATATATATATATATATATATATATATATATATATATATATATATATATATATAGTGCAGTGTATATATATTTATTTATGTAATTTTTTTACTTTATTTCATCATAAACCTGTTATTCCCTCGGAGGACTTTGGTCGTCAACGGCACATCCTTCCAGTTTCCTAGTAAGTCTCTAGGGGTGAGGCTGGTAGTACCAGGCTTATTTTTCTTTGTCTCATCAGATGCTGATATCCGATACAGCCGAGAGGGCTGATGCGGTGTAGGCCAGGGTGATTCATACGGACGCACGAAACGTGAGCCTAACGATGCTTCCACACTACTTTGAAACATGACGAACAAACATCGGTAACTTATATCGCATTTACATTACAAACAAGTCTAAATAATTCAGCGACCTTAAGTGTATAACGAATTTTTGGAAAATGCTGGATAATCGTATGAAGCACTTAGTTAGTACTACAAATAAGTCGTTGATTTGTATTCAACCTGTTTGTGATAGTTGTGCGATAAGTTAGCAACCCTTCCGCCTACACCACTTAGCCGCGACACCCACCTTGAATGGGTTACACCTTATTTAAGGGCACCAAATATATATATATATATATATATATATATATATATATATATATATATATATATATATATATATATATATAATATATATATATATATATATATATATATATATATATATATATAAATATATATATATATATATATATATATATATATATATATATATATATATATATATATATATATATATATATATATATATATATATATATATATATATATTTATATATATATAAATATATATATATATATATATATATATATATATATATATATATATAATATATATATATATATCCTTCTGCATAGTTGGTTTCCTACCTCGTTCATTCTTTTAACTTACTGCTTTCAACCTTCTTTGGGCTTTTGCCTTAATTCACGCTCAAGCTCTGTTTGCCATGGAAGAGATTGAAGAACATATTTCTTTATACGAGGCATTTAATGAAGTGGCAATGATCATCTTTACTCTCTAATATGTGTATTCACTGTGACGATTAAAAAAAAGTAGGTTTACACATGCTTTAGAATCTCGGTCAGAGGTTAAGAAACTCACCGAGTGTCCTCTTAACCCTAACGAAAACATCTCCGCTTTTTTTTATCTGTTCCCCAGCTTTGAGGCTGACCTTTATCTTAGTGTTTAATGGTCACTATAACTGTTATCTAATGGACTTGATGATCGCCAGTGACACACAGAAGTTTTGTCTCGAATACTACTGAATCTTGTTTTGAATATCACAAAATCTTGCCTCGAGTACCGTGAAATTGTTAACTTACTTTAACAATTTAAAATGGCCACAGCTCTTAAACTATTTAAATAGGCCTTAGCTCATAAAATATTGGAATAGGCCGCAGCTCTTAAACTATTTAAATAGGCCATACTCTTAAACTATTTAAATATGCCACAGCTCTTAAACTATTTAAATAGGCCATAGCTCTTAAACTATTTGAATAGGCCACAGCTCTTAAACTATTTGAATTGGCCATAGCTCTTAAACTATTTGAATAGGCCACAGCTCTTAAACTATCTGAATAGGCCATAGCTCTTAAACTATTTGAATAGGTCATAGCTCTTAAACTGTTTAAATAGGACATAGCTCTTAAACTATTTGAATAGGCCATAGCTCTTAAACTGTTTGAATAGGACATAGCTCTTAAACTATTTGATTAGGACACAGCTCTTAAATTATTTGAATAGGCCATAGCTCTTAAACATTCGAATAAGCCATATCTCTTAAACTATTTGAATAACCTGTTTAAATAGGCCATAGCTCTTAAACTATTGAATAGGCCATAGCTCCTAAACTGTTTAAATAGGTCATAGCTCTTAAATTGTTTAAGTAGGCCATAGCTCTTAAACTATTTAATTAGGCCATAGCTTTGCCTCCTTGTAAGTGTTGTAGCTGCGTCTTGTTTTTCACGTTTCATCTTAGCATTACCAGAACGTTTACATTATTGAAACATTTCTGACTCACAAAATAATTACAAAGATATGTCTTTATTTATCCTGGTGGCTTAGTAGCTGAGAAAATCATCTGAAGTACGACGCAGATCTTATCTTGATTGGTGTTAGACTGCATTCATAAGAAATATTTATACAGATATACTGGGCAAAAAATTTACAGTGGAAATAAAGGCTCTGGCGAACATAAAGATGTAAATATCCACTCCAGGAGCAACTCACACCCACCCCTTACAATCCACTCTCTCTCTCTCTCTCTCTCTCTCTCTCTCTCTCTCTCTCTCTCAACGTATGCTCAACAAGGTAATGATGCGAAGATTATACCGAAAAGCCAATCTGTATGGAGGTCACCCCCAAAGAAGAAAATCCCATTTTCCTTAATGGAATAATTCTAAGCTTCTCCGCCACCCCGCATCATAATTTTGCCATTATAATATAACATAATCTACACAAGTGAATGCCGGGACTCATAAAAGAAAGAGAAAGAGGCGAGTGACGTCATTTTCTACGAATTTCATAAAACTACTCAAGATGTTCTAAGGAATATCCTTCGGAAGATTTGAGAGGACATCTTTACGAACATCTGCCTCGGTCCCAGATGCGAAGACAAAGTCATCTGTATCTGAGGGGAGACAATGACACGAAAGTCATGTGACAAACATTATTCTGCTTGATGCAGTGCCGGGTAACGTGTATCATGTTTCATAAGTGGAGAGAGAGAGAGAGAGAGAGAGAGAGAGAGAGAGAGAGAGAGAGAGAGAGTTGGTTTGTTTCCTTGGGATGTGGTCACATGGAGTAACATATCATCAACATTGCATCACTCAGGGTGTTGTGAGAGTTTTCTGTTATTTTCTTTTGTCACTTGAATTGAAGACTGTCATTTCCAAACTGGATGTTTGCAAAGAAGCATCTTTATCTAGAAACTCTGTGTTTCTTCAATACCCTCTCCTATTTCGTATTTACAGAAACGCCTTCTATTTCAAATCAGCTCGCTAGTTGTGCGCCAGCGTGCTCATACTCGTCTTGTGAGTGATGCATTGGGTCTACGTCTTCTGATGTTACTTTTGTCGGTATTCTATTGACTGAAGTATAATGAATTGTATAGTGATGAAAAAACTGGAACTCTCAGCTTTTAATTTAATGTTTCTGAGGGTTTTCCTTTATTCATTGTAATCAACGCCATCATTATATGTCGTTTAACACCTAAGGCAATGGCTGAGATTTAACAGAACCCTAGCCAGATATCTGAAACTTAACAGAACCCTAGCCAGATATCTTTAAAATCCTTACCATCTCTTTCAAGTCAAACCAGTTTTATCTCAGTAAGTTTACTTATTTTTGACATATAAGGCCCATTTTTTGTCTTTTTATTCACCAGATTATGAAAATGGAGGTCTACAGCAAAATTCAAAGTAATAAAATTCTTGACAAATATCATACAGTCTTGAACTAAATCGGTTTGATTAAACTGTCTTTAAAAAAGTACTAATTAATTGGAGAGAGAGAGAGAGAGAATTTCTTGTAGATATTTTGAAAATACTTTCATTCTGGTGAGGTGAGGATTACCTCGTCGGGGCTCCCCGTTTTTAATTATTTGATGACACACATCTAGACGAAATACCGTCCTTCCTTTCAGTGTCTCTCCTTACAGCCCGTAACGGACTTATTATCACATTCGACTAAAAACCAGATACATAATTCAGTTTTTAAGATAAATAAAAGAAGCACAGAATCGTAGAGTCCGTTTCTACTTTCAGCTTGGGTATGTCAGTGGCGGGTTACTTCGGTAGTGCAGTGGCTTATAATGCATACTTTCCCTCAGACAGAGACAACTTTTGTCTATTCCATTAACAAAAGATGTAGTGAATGAAATCACTGGAGGTGCCGGGGATCGAACCCGGGGCCTCTCACATGCAAAGCGAGCGCTCTACCACTGAGCTACACCCCCGTTGACGACGATGGCCGGGAGATGTGTGATCGACGCCACATTGAGCACATGATACCGCTAATTTTTCTGGCATAATAATTCTTTTTTCTTTTTACTGATGTACCATAATGTATCTAACGCCACTTCGTACTCCGACTTATAATATATTTATTTTTCAAGAAAATGTTTCGCATAATTAACGATCTACGGCTTGAATAATGAATTATACCTTGTCATGTCGCGTACATTAGTTCGTATGTGATATTTAAAGCAGAGTTTGTGTGACACCATCCAAACATGTTATGGTTGTCAGCATTTGGTATCCGTCACCTCACAATTAAGAGCAGAAACTAATGGACTTTGGACTTAACACGTTTTCTAAGCAACGTTAAATTAAAATCTTTACATCCATGATACTCTACGATAGTTTGGGAACAAGAATACCCGCTGATGATGAATTATATTTTATAAATATTATCCATATATCCAGATCTAGCTCTATACATCTTTTCAAATATCTCAATGTAAAGGGGCCCTGGGTTCAAATTTTGAAGCTAAAATCGCCACTAAGTTTTGGGAGCATAAGGATTTTTTGCCAAGAGATAAGATTGAAGATTTTATAAAAATGGAATACATATACTAAAGTAACGTATCATGCTGGTGATCAAAAGATATCCTTGTCAGTCACTCATCTTTACCAGATCTCCCGTAGTACATTAGAGACGAGGGAGTTCCAGCTTGGCAATCGATAGGAGCTTCTGTATTCGACATAGATTTTCTCCTTTGTTACATCGAGGCTGTTTGTTTTATTTTTGAGAATTTAGCTTTATTGATCATATACCTATATTATTTCGTTCTCCTTCTCTTCTAAATTTGCTTTATATGTAGATGTCATTTGAATCCAGAGCAAGCCATCAGGGTTAGAGGGATGGAACTAACGGGCGGATGGTAGGAGACCTTATTGAATACCGACTCTGACGTGAGGAAAATGGATATATGAAAAATTCGATTGAATTAAAACTATATTTTATATTTTATTCTTCCAAAAGTATGTAACTGAAGCCTCATAAGTAAGTTAAGCTCATTCACTTGAATATTTTACCAGGATGGCTTGTGTTTGTACATGGTTTCAAAATTTCAGGTTGTGTTCATTGATTTCACGTGCTCGTCCTGGTTTATTAATGCAATGGAATTCTGTCACCCATCGTCATTTAATAAACGAATCGAATTATTTGAGCACTCGGGTCGTTTGGATATTCTTGGTTCTATACCTTACACACACATACACACACACATATACATATATATATACATATATATATACATATATATATACATATATATATATATATATATATATATATATATATATATATATATATATATATATATATATATATATATATATATATATATATATATTATCACCCATGCCAGATTGGCATCCTAATTTTGTATATAGCTCTGCTTTTCATTCTGTGGAAATGTACAGTTCATTCCTGTACCTGTTTTTAAGATCCCTGGTTGTATCTTTAGTTATCCCGTTTTCAGAGTGCTTTTGTTTTCCCTGCCTTTCTTAAAATATGCATAGTCAGTCTCACCTGGTCCTCTACTGTGATAAGTGTCCTTTGTAGCTGTCTTCTTATTCTTCAGTTTTTGTAATGTATTAATGTTCTATTTTGTGAACTTAGTGAAACTGGTTTTTTAAAATTTAGTATGGTTTATTGATTTTGGACAGGATTGTTTGAGTGTTTTGTTAAGAAAGGGATTAACGTAATTATGTAAACTGTTTCAATATTAAATATTAAAGTATTAATTTTGGTTCTGTTTTGAAATTAAACCTTTCCTTACTTATTTTTATGTGACCTATGGAAGAACTTTTTATTCTCAGGTATTTCTGTGTAACTAAAAGCTTAAAGTAGGTATAACAGTTCCTTATGTTTGTACTTTTTTTATCCTTGTTCATCTTCAAACTTAAATTCTTTCCGGGCCCACTCAGGTAGGACAGTTGCCTGATCAAATAAATCAGTGTATGTGTCCTTGATAATCCTGTTTGGAAGAGCAAGAGCTATTAAGAAAATTTCAGAATTGTCAAAGACACCATTAAATAAGAGACCTTTCCAGTAGAATTCTTGCCAGTGATAATGTTGAGGGTCTATCATTGTTTGCGGTAATGAAATCTTGAATTGATCCATTGCTAGAATACTCTGCGCCAAGAACAGTTATTTAATATTTTATGATAATTAAAGAAAGAGGCCGAAAACTGTACACAAAAGATAGATTTTCATGTGTTATTTAGTTTCGTGGGCATTGTAAAGAGTTCAATCAGACATCCCAGTTTAAATCGGTGACGCAACTTCCGCGTTCTCTCGAAGTTTATTTGAGTGGTCCGGGCTCATGCTTGCTACGCAACTTTTTATTATATCCTTATTAGCAACTTCTTCAGCGACTTTTCGTGCGGGGACACTGGAATACCTGCTCCACGTTGTTTGCTACAAGCTACTATGATACACCCGACCACCTTTATGTTCACTTTTCTGAACCTCGATATTAAGACAGAGGGTCAATACATGCCCTAATTAAGCTACGTGACGATAGTCATAATATCTGACTTCAGTGAATATAATGAAACCATAGGGCATAATTCACAAAGAGCGTTGAGACGTTACGTCTCCTCCTCAGTGGGGATTTAGGGGCGTACGCATTGTGCACACTGAAAATAAACTTGATGTCTCAAAACTTGGTGAATTTTGTTCCTGGAACTTGTGGTTTTATTGTTAACCTTGATATTATCCATTCCCGTTGCTCCTCCGTATACGTATCCAAACTCCCGGAAATTAATTACAGATTGAAATTACCGGAAATGTCTCCCTAACTACTGTTATGAAGCCCAGACTGCAAACAACCGTAAGTGCCTCCTAACTATCAGTTATTCGAGAAAGAGACGAACGAAATTGCTGGTATTCCTACTTCCAAATGAGAGCAGAGAGGAAAGCAGGTGCCTAAGGATCAAATAAGCCAGCTGTGTGTTAGTCCCTCTCAGAATTATAAGCAAAATTGGACCAGTTGTAGCTTTCATTATTATTGATTTAACGAGAAATGCATCACTTAAGTTTACAGGAAAGGTCAGTTCGGAACCTTTCCTACACATCTTTTTACTTTGATTATTAACGCATGATGCTACGTCTCTGGAGTCACGTAAGGCTTGCCCCAAGGCTAGTTCTTACCAGAAAAGTGAGGACTGCAGACAGGCAGAGTGAAAGAAGTTGGACAGTTAAGTAGGAAGAATGCAGCTGCGACCCTGCAAAGAACCTTTAACCTTGCCTACAGTGGGCCATGCTTGGCCATCAAGTACTTTTTTTTTAGTTTTACTGAATATACAAGTTCTGGCTTCGGCGAAGCATTTCATGAAAGATAAATAATTCTACAATGCTCAACTTGAATTCTTAAAAGAATAAATAAAGACAATATGTTGTTATACTGTATTTGGCTATTTGAAATAATAATAATTTATTCATTGCAACAAAATTAAATTCTGTTATATTAACAGCTGAGCCTTTTCTGAATAGCGGGTGGTTATCATCATTTCAAATTTTCATGCGAATTTCATGCTTAAAATCTTTGGTGGGAGATTAATTAATATACAGTATGTATATATACACATATATACGTATATGTATATATATACACAAAGAAAGTTCATATAAATAAATAAATAAATATATATTTATTTATTTATTTATATGAACTTTCTTTGTAAACTTACTTTTATATTTCTTCAGTCTGCTAAGTAAAGGACAACAGTCGAAAGGCCTCGCAGTACTCCATTGTTTCTCTTTCCTTCGTGGATTTTGTCTTTTATATATATATATATATATATATATATATATATATTTTGTATATATATATATATATATATATATATATATATATATATATATATATATATATATATATATGTGTGTGTGTGTGTGTGTGTGTGTGTGTGTGTGTGTGTGTGTGTGTGTGAAAGAGAGAGAGAGAGAGACATAAGCACCCCAGCGCATGCAGAAGTGTGTGGATGCTGTCACGTTAGCGTGAAACATGAATTCATCACCGCATTACTTCATAAAAAGTTGTCATCCCGTTTATGAAAACATCATTATGAGATCCCAGCCATTTGTAGTTGGTGAAGATTAATGTCGTCATTCCTAGGAGGAGCGACTTGGCTTAGCGACATGACATAAGAAGGGTGCGGTGGCGGTGCGGTGCCCCGAGTCGAGTGGAACAGGAACATCCAATCATAATGGAGATAAAGCCTGAACGTCACATTTTCGTTGGTTCTGCGGTTCAGGGAGGGATGTAACTGTGTGACAAGAAAGAGTTGAAGATGATGTCGTCAGTAGACGCTTTGTACTGTACATATTTTCGTCTTACTGAAAACTAAGCTGTAGGGAAGACATAATACTGAGTCAGGGAAGGAAATGAGAAAAATTTGTCATGTAGAGAAAACTTCATAACTGATTTTTTTAGAAGCAGAAACCTAGGTTACTAGTGACCTACTGTCATTTTATTAGCCCAAACCCGAACAACCAAGACAATGAAAATGAGGGGATAAAGCTTTCTCTTGTGGGTATGCATTAAATGTTTCTTTGTAAACTCGATTAATTCGTGGTAAATCTCCTCTGCAGAGACAAAATGAATACAACGTTCTGTTGCATGTTGTGTCGAAAATGTTTTTGTTTGAGCGATGAACACTGAGGTTTTTAAACGTACAACTTCTGCTAATAAACATTTGTGAAAAGACAAAAAAAGGCAGTTATGATTTCAGGAGACATTTGCCACTGGATGCTGGGTTGGTGTTTATTTTCGCGGATAAATTCTGAAATTTTAAGCATTCGGAAATTAACCGTAAATTTAGATTCTCTGATTCTTTAAGACAGAGAGAAATGGGCCCCTGTATGGCTATAGCAAACATTGTTCCCCATTTACGTCGTTTTTTGGAGGGTTTAGCGTCCTTTCTTAGATTAACTCTATCATTGCAAAAGAAATGAACACCTTTAGCAGATTTTACAAGCGATCAAAATTACATTTGCGATGATAGAAAAAAAATTTTAATACAAGGCAGAATGAGTGTGGTAGTTTCTCCTTTGGAAGGTTTCTGATCTCAAGATTTTTTCGAGGATACTAATGAGGCACTGTACAAGGGTGGTCAACGAAAGTAAAGTTTTTTTTAGCTATTCAAAAATTATTTCTAATTCTATTTTCACGGTGATTTTCAGGCGTGTTACTTCGGATTTTGATGCTGCGTTTAATGATTCACAGACTGGAATAATAAGCTCTGAAAAGTTTTACCGCTCATTGTCATCAAATTGTCATCATCATCATCTCATAGGCTCCAGCACAGCGTGACACAAAAGTCTTCTGTGAAATTCCACCACTCATGTCTTCATGTGCTTCACCTTCCACAAATCTCCACTTATCTCAAGCCTCCCTTTCCATAGTCCTCATCCACGTAGGTCTGGGTCTTCTAGCCATTCCGCAACCCACAGGAACGTGGCTGACGCCTTCTGTTGGGTGCATTGCGTATACTTATTATCAAAATAGAGATAAGAAATGCAATATTAGAACATATATGGTAGTTTAATAGTTCTGACTAAGTCAGAAATTAATCCACAACGAGAAACCACTGAACAGTTGCAAGAAATAAAAATAAGTGACGCGAGGTAAAATTTAAAAAATAGCCTTGTCCATGAAAACAACTGAATGAAGGAATCAACTTCTGTGCAAATCGTATTATACCATTTCGTTTATAATATGATTGAGTACAACAATGACCAAAATGACCAGTAGTTTTGGATACACTTCACTGACAGCCTTGAAATCCGAAAAGGAAATTACCGAAGATATTCCCCTTCCCAAGCGGGATTCGAGCCCACACTTGTTAGAAGCGCATAATTCAAAACATGAGCAAATAGATCATTGGGGAGGTTATAGTCTACATTATATTACGCAGTATTATGAATGACTTAAGTTAATTACGGAAAGTAACGGCTCATAACTGACTGTACCAGCGAGCATTTCAGGGAAGTCACGAATAAACAAGTAAATAAGAATGAATAAACCCAGTGCATTCGTCAGAAAAAGTCAATAGTAATTACTATCAATGGAATGCTATAACTTAATCAGGATACATTTGATCAATTTCATTTAAGATCATCCTTTAATAACGGCCCCGCCACCAAAAAAAATCTAAAATGATGTTCAGTAAAGGCAAGCGATATATCTACAAGAGTATGTTGACTTTTTCTGCCATCACGATACGGCAAGAAAGAAGAGTTAATGTAAGCTAAAAATCTGTAATAGGAATTTATGTAGAATATAATCCTAACGACTCTAGAATTCATAATTAATCATGAATTGCAATCAGTGGTTGACGTAACTATTATATGTTACTCGTAACGGATGATCCTAGTGGTCTGTAAACGAAAATAATAACAGCGAAGATTGACATTGCAATAAAAAAAAAGATTCTTCGTGTGTGTCTGTTTTTTTAACTTCTTTGACTAGTCACCGTGAGTATAACACTACGATCAGAAAAAACAGGCAACCGGCTTCACAATTTGACTCAGAAATAGCTTGAAAATAAGCACGGAGGAGCACTCGTGTATGAAGCTTGTGGAGCTGGTCTCAGAAAGAGTTTTTAACATTTTCTCAGACTGAAAGCCGGCAGACCCACTAGTTTTTCTGCTAACTCAAAGGTTAATCAGACGGAACCATTCGCGTGCTCCCCGTAGTGGGGTAGTGCCGTCAGTGCACCTCACGGGGTGCAATGTAGGCATTACTAAAGGTTCTTTGCAGCGTCCCTTCGGCCCCTAACTGCAACTCCTTTCATTCCTTTTACTGTACCTCCATTCATATTATCTTCCATCTTGCTATCCGCCCTCTCCTAACAATTATTTCATAGTGCAACTGTTAGGTTTTCCTCCTGCTACACCTTTCAGATCTACCTACGATCATTTTCCTTTTCAGCGCTGAATGACCTCATAGGTCCCAGTGCTTGGCCTTTGGCCTAAATTCTATATTCCATTCCATTCCATTCCATTCACATGCTGAACACGTACCAGAACAGGTCAAAAAGAGTCTGTCTTTCAAGGAAAGATTCTGTTGACAATCGCATTCACGTGGTATTCTTAAATACAACAAGACATAGACAGACAGACAGAGAGCCCAACGGATAACAGGATATCCTAAAAATGTTGAGTATAACTATCAAAATATAATTGCAAGAAAGTTGATATACACGAGAGAGAGAGAGAGAGAGAGAGAGAGAGAGAGAGAGAGAGAGAGAGAGAAATGTCTATACCTCAGGATTTCCTGAAGCCGGAGACAAATGTAATTGAGAGAGAGAGAGGGAGAGATTTGTCCACTCACAAGTGTGAATATTTGCCGTTTTGAAGTTCGAAACAACTGTACATTACATTAAACAAGAATTGTGATCCTAATTCGAATCGTCGAGCGTACAATTATCATCACAAAAGGAGAGAAACACAAGGACAATATGTTAACGTAATCATTCTCTCTCTCTCTCTCTCTCTCTCTCTCTCTCTCTCTCTCTCTTTTCTATTACGTGTATGACTTGCTAATTCTCAAATTCAAATATATTTCTCCAGGAAAAAATAATTGAGTTCGCATGCCTGATTTTTTTTAGAAAAAAAGTTAATGGGCAAAGACAACGCAGTTACGAAGGGTGAAGAACATAACTATATATTCACACTAAAATATATAAGTAACGTCAAAGGGCCGAATCATGACTTGTGGATATATGTTTTTTTTATCCTGAAATCGTTTTCAGGTGTACTACTCATTTTCAACATACACTCACACATATATATTAATATATATATATATATATATATATATATATATATATATATATATATATATATATACAGTATATATAATTTATATATATACATTATATATATAAATATACATATACATGTATATGTATTATATATATATATATATATATATATATATATATATATATATATATATATATATATATATATATATATATATATGAGCTATTTCGTGGCTTATTTCTTTCACCTTATTTGCTTTTCTTTGTTATTCCTCATGTAATTTACTCTTTGCCTTAGTATTTCTATTAGGGAGCTCTGGTTTGCACAATTCAGCTTTTCCAAATAATATTTTAGCTAGACCGCCCCTACATCTTGGGTCACCTGTTCAAAGTAATGCCTAAAAACATGAAAAGAGACAGAGGGCTTTACAACATTACATGTAATTAACATGAATAAGAAAACGTAACGAACTTTTGGCGGTCTTGGCGAACTACACAGATGAACACTGGTACATTAACTTTCTGTTAGCCTTGGGAAAGTAAAACGCAAGTTGGACACCTGCAGTAAAATTCAGCTTCGACAACATTTTTAATTTTTTTTTTTTTTTTTTTTTTTGTCATTTTATAACATGACTCGCTGTAAGCTTCCAGCGATCGTTCGAGTAATGAGCACTTAAACCTTTCCACGTCTCCCAGTAAGTTGCGATAACTTGTTTCCTGGAGAAAATATTTGGTTGGGAATGATTTGACCTTGATACATCCGTTAACGGGAAAACGGAAAGGCAAAAATTACTCTAAAGACAGCATGATAACGAAGATGAAAATAACATTTTTGTAGTTTCAAACCTTGCCCTCTCAGACGGACAGAGAGAGAGAGAGAGAGAGAGAGAGAGAGAGAGAGAGAGAGAGAGAGAGAGAGTGGGGCTCTTATTGATTCTTGCGAGGATTTTTACCTTTATGAGAGAACTAAATAAAAGTCTACTTGAATGGAGAAAATATAAAGTAATAAACTTAAAGTTGATGTGGGTTATTCTTAAAACATCAAATAAAAATTTTCTTCAGCTGATTATTTACGCTGTAATTGTACACGCACACATACACACACCACACACACACACACTTAAACACACACGCATATATATATATATATATTATATACATATATAATACATTATATATATATATAAATACACACATATACTGTATATGTATATATATATATTATAATTGTGTATTTTTACATATTCTATCACATCAACAATAGAAATTTCAAGAACATTGTTTTTAAATCGATATCCTACAAAGGGATTATGAGATTTTAGATTGGTACTGAAAATTATGAAATAAAATGCCCTGGTAATGGTGACTGGCAAAACTATCCTATAAGAGATTGATAAAAAGAAATAAAAAAACTGGTCGAGTAGTCCTAAAAATTCAGTATAATCTCTATGTATATCTATATGTGCATATATATATATATATATATATATATATATATATATATATATATATATATATATATATATATATATATATATATATATATAGTGTGTGTGTTATCACCGATCAAATTTTTTTCTTATTTTAAGCATAACCGGTCGTTTTTTATCATCATCAGTTTCACCTCGGAAATTTTTTAATGCTTTTTTTCTGCTTTTTCGATGCTCATTTAAGAGAAGAAGGGAAAAAATATCGGGATTTCTCTGTATCCTGGTTCGTAAATGCATTGCTGCTCTTAGACGTGCTTGAATCGCTTTTTGTTCTTTATTTTTTTGTTTATTTTTTTTTCTGTCCGTCGGCACTTTTTTCTGTCGGCACTTTTTTTGTCCGCCCTCAGAGCTTAAAAACTACTGAGCCTAGAGGGCTGCACACTGGTATGTTGATCATCCACCCTTCAGTCATCAAACATACCTAATTGCAGCCCTCTAACCTCTGTAATTTTGATTTTCTTCAAGGTTAAATTTAACCATGATCGTGCGTCTGGCAACGATATAGGACATGCCACCACCGGGCCGTGGTTAAAGTTTCAAGGGCCGCGGCTCATACAGCATTACTGTATACCGAGACCACCGAAAGATAGATCTAATTTCGGAGGCCTTGATCATACGATGTACAGACAACTCGATTGCGCTGAAGAAACTTCGGCACATTTTTTACTTGTTTTTCTTGGCTTAACTTTTTCTCCCCTTGTTTTGTTCTTTCCTCAGAGATTTTTTTGCTATTGTTTCCTCATGCATGACGTAATGTTCAACATTTTTTCAAATAATCCTTTTCCTTCTATCCTTGAATATTTCATATTTTTTTTTTTTTTTTTTAAATTTTTTCCTCATTTGTTAAAAAGCAGACGTGAAGTGTTGTGAGTGCAATGTATTTGCAAGGTTATGCTTTTTTTGTTGTTATCTCCCCTTGTCCGTCGTTCTGTTACCGTTTTTTTTTCTATTTGAGGAATTTCCAAGGACGAACGAGTCATATATACGTATTAACATGTACGGTTTTAAGAATTAAGATCTACAACAAGATGGTAACGTATAAGTGTATGCATAGTATTTACGCACCAAGTTAGCATAGAACATGCATGGGTGTAAAATTATTATGCTTGTATACGTTAATATGACTTCATACATACAAATGCGTACACTATAAATTTGTGAAAAGTATACCTTAGTTTTACCAGACCACTGAGCTGATTAACAGCTCTCCTATAGGGCTGGCCCGAAGGATTAGACTTATTTTACGTGGCTAAGAACCAATTGGTTACTTAGCAATTTGTGAAGAATGTAGGAGGCAGCTGTGCGGGAAGGCTCAGAACAAGTTACTTTGGTACCGCTCCTTTCAAGTTCTCAGTCTTGCTAAATTATATTCATTACCTGTTCCTTGATAAATGTCGAAAAGCGTATCTTATAATTCAAAAGGTCAGCTGGGTGTTATTAATATGGATGGGTTGTCTTTTGTTATATCAGATGAACACTAACACCAGTTTATTTCCAACAGCAAGTTTGCAACATTTAACACGAAGATTGATAATGAGGATGACGTCATTGTGCAACATTTGTCCCGTTTCTTTTTAAATGAATTTATTCGCTTATTTACTGATTAGTTTTTGGCTTATCTGGTAGCACGTTAAGTAAACAGGAGACGAAATATTCCCCTACCCTCGCCACTTTTTATTTCGATAAGATTTCTCTGATAGGTTTATAATGTATCACATCTATTGAAAAGATAGCTGGGACTGAACATTTATGTTACATAGAGAAGACAGGTTTGGAGGAAATGAACTGTCGAATTGAGAAGATACATTACGCTGAAAATCGTGGTTGAATTGGAAAGACAAATTGGAATGAAGAGATACAACAGACAGAGAAGATGATGAAACTACGAAAACAATAAAATGGCAAATTTATCTTAGCGTAGTCATAGAGCGTTGCCCCTCAAGTGACGTCATTCGACAGGACGCCACTGGCTGTCACAAACTAGTTTATGCGGGATTCAGGCGGGGACTGAGAAGAAAAAACCGAAGATTTACGTCACGAAGAACCTTCCTCGGAGGACGTGAGGGTCGTGCACGAGGAGGTCTGAAGAGTCGCCCGAGGAAGCTGGAAATGGATTAGGATAGTCAATTATCACTAATAGTCTTGGAATGATGATGAAGGCATCAGGTACACCGTGATATCAGACAATGCAAAGCCAGGAGTTCAGACAGAAATGTGTCCCACGGTCAACCCAAATGGAATGAAAATATCGAAAATGTGACAAGGTTTATGTAAAGTTCAGACGGTTGAGATACGATCAACAACGTCTTAAAAACAAAGGTTTAACTCTTTGCTGAGAATCTGTAGAAAGCTCTCCCACGCAAAGTTGAATAACTTTTTTTCCTGCCGGCCTGTCATCTATTTTGACCTAAGTCAAAAGACTCATGTTATACTTGAAAAAGAGTTTAGTCTACTACAAAATCTTTTTCTATTGCTATGGAAAAGCAAAACTTTAAAAAGAAGTCGTAATTACGACCACCGTGTTTTGACATTTTGAATGGTTAAAATTTAAAATGGCTTTATTTGTAATTATGATCATCCTTTACATTCCAAGCTTCCAAGACTATATTATCCACGCCTATGACTTGATATGCAGTTAATTTTAACAGTTTACCTATGTGAGGTTCAATATTATAACAGATGTCTAGAAGTTTTGGTCCTTCTGTGACAAAGTTGTGGTATGATCTTGTAAGTCCTGCAGCTGAATCGCTGCCTTTCAGAAGTTGGTGGTGATGCAGGTTGAGATGAATCTTACCGCAAAGGTTATTTGGTATTTGTTTTATTCATTCTACTTTTTTCTTCATCGTAGTTGCTGTTACCTACCTTCTTTGTATTCAATTGTTATTTTTCTTCACGGTTTAGTCTTTAATTCTAATTTTAAAATTCTGCACTTCTGGGACCCGTTTGCTTGTAGCATTCTGCTTTTTTAACTTGGGCAGGTTTGATTATTTGAAAAACCGCCATATTCTTACCTGTGTTAGTACGGTTAATAAAACCTAGTTGGTCGTCATGTTTCGAATTTGCCAAAAAGATAATGACTGGCCACATTCATGCGGTTTTAGATACAGCCAATAGTCCAATACCAGAATGAGGAAGTGAGGCAGTCACTTTTTGCCTGAACATTGTTATGGAGGCGACCACTTTTGTTGGAGATGCAAAAAGTTGACCATAGGTTTCCAGATCTGAGTAAATGGCCGTTTAATTGAAGGTTAGTCCACTGTGAAATCGAGATTATTGACAAAAGGGTGAGAGCTAACCCACCAAGAAAAAAAGAAAACAGATATAATAACCATAAACAAAAGAAGCTTTGG
Organism: Macrobrachium rosenbergii; assembly: GCF_040412425.1. Lineage (NCBI taxonomy): Eukaryota > Metazoa > Arthropoda > Malacostraca > Decapoda > Palaemonidae > Macrobrachium > Macrobrachium rosenbergii. The sequence goes on from NC_089746.1 coordinate 29,827,566, forward strand.
ATAATTAAAGACAAGGAAAGGACGTAGAAAATTTGAACGAAAGTCAGGTTGAAAATCAACGACACTCTATGCTTTGTCTTCTTCCTCATTTTTTCTTCTTTCTTATTTCTTCAAGTTGGCGATAGTATCTTCTATCTTCAGTATGAAACAGAAGAAGAAAGGGTCCGGTCCTGTTATTAGAAAAGTATCCTGTTATTATTTTAAAAGTATCTTGCTGACCTCGACGTTTCAAAGCGTAAAAGGGTTTATCTCCAGTGAGGAATGTAAGTTTTGAAGCATCCAGCTAACTAAACTGACCCTTGAAGTAAATATGACTGATCCCATGCCTTTTTCCAGCTACTTTAAGAAGACAAGATCCTTTCGCCAAATTGGCAGAATCAGGAGAAATCTTCTGTAGGCCAATCTACTGTAGATTTCATTATATATATATATATATATATATATATATATATATATATATATATATATATATATATATATATATTATATATATATATATATATATATATATATATATATATATATATATATATATATATATATATATATAATATATATATATAATGTATATATATACACATATGTATATATGATATATATATATATATATATATATATATATATATATATAAATATAATATATATTATATAATTATATAAATATATATATACTATATACGTATATATAATTATATACATATACATATATACGAGTATAAAAATGTTTTGCGAAAATCAGCCTCCTTCATCGAAAATACTTGATGATGATCTAATATGACAACAGCTGTTGAAGAAGTAAAGCCCTTAACACTAAACTCTGTATTCACAGACAGACCCGCCAAAATAAAGACCTTGACTAACTTAGACAAATAAACAAGTAAAAAAAATGCGCCGAAGTTTCTTCGGCGCAATCGAGTTTTCTGTACAGCGCATAATGAAGGCCACCGAAAATAGATCTAATCTTTCGGTGGTCTCGGTATAATGCTGTATGAGCCGCTGCCCATGAAACTTTAACCACGGCCAGGTGGTGGCCTATCCTATATCGTTGCCAGAAGCACGATTATGGGTAACTTTAACCTTAAATCAAATAAAAACTACTGAGGTTCGAGGGTGAAGATTGGTATGTTTGATGATTGGAGTGTGGATGATCAACACCAATTTGCAGCCTTCTTGCCTCAGTAGTTTTTAAGCTCTCAGAGCGGACAGAAAAAAGTGCGGACGGACAGACAAAGCCGGCACAATAGTTTCCTTTTACAGAAAACTAAAACAAAGTGAGGGAAACCAGTTGTCCGCGCTAGGCTATAAACAAATGCATCGAAGAAGACTGAATATTTAACGGCGGTACGTTCTTTTTTTTTTACGACTATATAAATTCTAAGTTGTTTGGGTCGTTGTTGTTCTGCACTTGGTCAATGTAAGTTTTAAAAATTTTTGAATAGTTTTTTACATTTGATTGTACTGGATTAAATAATTTGCTACCACTCCTGTGACTTATGCCCCTGTGGGAATCAACGCTTGTACTTTCAGCAACCTCCTCGTGTACCCGACGTGTATCTCGTAACATCTCGGGCAGATATATTTATTCACGGTGTTGGATGAAAGTAGAAGACTGAGGCGATCATTGAATTTCAACAGGGACCAAAAAGTTAGAGGATTTTTAGGAATAATTTTTAGATTTAATGCAGGAAAATCCTTTTGAAAAATAGATTGCAAGAAAAGGAAACTTGTGAACATTTTCTATTTCTGTACAATAAGTATAGATGATGGTTCGACCATTTTCATTGTTTAACTTGTTTAGAGATCTGAAAGAGCAGTGACGGAAAAAAATGATTACTAAAATATTTCATTAAAAATGGACATTTCGTCATGGAAAGTGATCCAATTTGACGAGTGAGTAAAAAACCTGCGGAGGAGGCCTCAAATAGAGTTTAGTTTAAAATTAAAGAAACAAGAACTATAAAAATTAATTCCCAAACCAGTAAACGTCTTTTTTCTATATACATCCGCCCAACAAGCTTAGTCACTTCTGGAAATTTGAAGATCAAAGGAGGGAAGTCTGTTATTCACCTACTTCTCCAAGGTAAACCTTATATTTGGATGCTGGTTATTAAAGAACTCCAGACAGGATCACCTTCGCAACGAAATCAAGGCTTTAAGGATCAGGATGCTTTCCCTGCTATTTCTTTTGTGTTATATATGAATAGATAAATAAATAAATAAAAACACAGGTATATATATTATTATATTATTATTATTATTATTATTATTATTATTATTATTATTATTATTATTACCCGTCTGAAGAGTGCTGTCCCCGAAATATAGTTCTTACTTCTTTTGTGGTTGAACGTAACCCAAATACGATAAACTCATGATAGGAAGTGGCCTTGTCTTCATAATTACATTTTAGCTTGTGATGCGAGAATTACCATACTACTGTATATTACTTGATTGTCAACGGAACATTTTTCGAGTGTGGCCTGGCCTTTGCAGCTACACAAGCACTCAAAGTTCCTTATTTCGTTTGGTTTGTACTTTCGTATGAAACCAGTTTTACTGCATTTTTGTCTTTTCTAATGAAGTCGAGAGAAGTATCTGTGAACCCAACCAGAATTAAGGTAGGGGCCATGGGAGGGGATAGTGGCAAAACTTTATCCGCACACAGTTATCCTTGCTAGTTTGGTCGAGACCAGGGGTTCATATTAGTTAGGCCTCGAATCTTTCAACACATTTTCGTGCTTCATATCCTTCAAAACATTACCAGGGTTACAGACCCCCTTCGGACAAGGGCCCTTAGTGATGTAAGATCAACCAACCCACATTAACTGCATTATCGATTATTTTCACAAAGCACTTTAATATTTTGTCCCTTGGTTTTATCACAACATATGCTCTGTAGTTTTGTGGAATTTAGATTGTAATGCGCTTTTACGATTTTCACAATTTCATTTCTAACTGCCAAAATTTTGTTTGGTCGGGTAAAATGTACCTCCTTACCAGCCCTGGTGCGCCCATGGGAACGTCTCGCCAACATATCATCTTTTGATCAATATCTTCTGCCTTGCGATGCTACAAGAGACCTCACATTACCAGGTTCCATGATTCTTGGAGCGCGTATGTATAGAACTGTGTTTATATTTTATAATGCCAGTCATGCACAGCAGCTTTGGTCATTCGCAAGTGATGTATCTCTCGCCCAGGGGTCTATCTGGACGCATAGCAACACGTTGGAAAACTAGAGCTCGTGTTTTTTAGCATGACCTTCGCAGTCGCGTAGCCCACGTTTTATGTAGTTCACGTGTCAAGGAGTTAGCGATTACGGTTGGACAATGCACCCATGGCTACCGCGCTAGACTGATTAACCGCCATTGTTACTTTATCAGACTAACGCTACTACTTCGATACGCCTGCAAGAATGGTAGATATCTTTCGGGGAGACTTTCGTGTGTCCTGAGTGACGGTGATATTTCTTTAGCATTAACGAAGTTATATAGGTGCATTAAACGAGTATTGCCGGACGACGTCGTACGATAAAAATTCTTCTTATGGATGAATATATGTAAAGCATACACACACACACACACACACACACACACACACACGTGTGTATATACAGTATATATGTGTTTGTATTCATGTATATGTACTGTATATATATCAACGCAAATCAACATAATGATAAAACATTCATAGCTTATTAAACTAGGAGTAAGAGATGGCGTCATTCTTTCGGCAAAACAGCGTGCAAGTGTTCATATTGGACCAGCCAGCAAGGATAAGTCCCACCAAAAAAGAAAGAAAGAAAAAAAAAACACCTGAGCACGAGGTTATACACCTGACGTTGGTTTTCCCCGGCAGGTCTGCGCTTGCCTTATATGAGTCCTTGCCAAGGCAACGTTTTCTTTTCATGTGCGTAGTGCTTTCAAATCTCTTGCATGAAGTCATCAAAGCTCGGTTTAATGAAGAATATTTTGTGTAGAGCGAAAATTTACCCGTAAAAACAACAGATGAATTAACGCTGTTCAGGTGTTCAGACATCAAAGAAAGATTTTGTCTGACCTTTTTGGCTATGTCTGTGTTGCTTTTATACGATTTGACTTCACAGTTTCGACAGAAAACGTACAAATATAGTATCCTGCAGTTTTTAACCACACCGTTATGTAACCGCTAAATAAAAAATGATGGAAGTGACTAGGTATGGTCACCCCTGTGGCAGTCATGGCGAAGGTTATCGATTATGAGTTCAGAATGGAGCCAGCTGCGTAGTAGTGACGTAATAGGGTAACTGAAATATCATTAAAGGTATAAGTATGAGAAGTCAGCCATTTCATATGCAACAAGGAAAGTACTTTCGATCATGGAGTCGATCGTAAGCAAACTTCCAGTGACCTGAAGTCATTATTACAATGAAGTTATCTTTTAAATCTTGATTATTTTAGCACGGCATAAAACAATAAAACCACTTCATTCTGTGTTGCACCGATGGCATATGGAAATTCATTAGGAGCAAAAAGGGTGTTCTTTGCACTGGATACAGTTCAGGTGACACAAGAATCAGCAGTATTGCTTGATGGAAGGCGATTCACTCAACAAGTGACTTCCCGTTGCAAGACAGTGCGTAGTCGTAGACTCGTTCAGCAGGCCAAAGAGGATTCCAAATCTAGCTCTTCAGTTCTGCAGTGGCTCCGCTCTTTAGCTGTCCCAGTTTATCATTCTGTAGAAGGTGGTTCCACCTAACCCTCAGTGGAACTGGATAACCAGTGGCAATTATCCTCTGCAGATTGTAGCTGAGCGCGCACCAAAGTCCTCAACTTATTAATCGTTGGGTTGAAAGAGAAACATTGACAATCGTTTGATCTTTGAGTTTCCAAAGCTGGGCGCACACCACGGACAATGAAAGTTGATGGAATCTGGTAGAGAGTGAAAATAGAGACCAGTCTTGCTCATAAGACGTTACGAGAACTCGGGTATTCGATAAGTTAAGAGAAAAGGAGTTCAACGTCTTTCATCATGATTCAAGTGACCTTTGGGACCATGAAGGTGGAAACAAAAAGAAAATCAGATGCATATCGATACGTGTGCTACTGAATGACGAAGTCATTCTGAAATAATATGGATAATTTAGTAGATGAAAGGGTGAGTACATTATTCTAGGTATCAAAAATGCTTCAGCTGGGAAAAATGACAATGTGAAGTGGAAATATGTCTTGCAACCAGAGCGTTTGGGTTAGCTACCCACGCAACTGGCGCAACATCTGAGGATAATGCCCCCACAATGAAACAAAATTGTGGGAAAGAAAAACGAGTGTGATAAAATTTTAAACATTTTTATTTACTTAACTAAATCTCCAGTTTTATTAGATATACCAAAATATATTTCTTATTTTGGTAAAGGGCTAGGTTAAGTGATGACATGGTTGGTTAACCAAAGGGAAAGTCTACTTACGTCGTAAATTTTCACTTACCTTGTTAACTCAAGTAGGTGAACATTTGTAACATTACGCAATCATTTTTATTACTTTCGTATGTAATAACCATCCGTGTCTTTGCATGCCTGAATGTTTATATATATATATATATATATATATATATATATATATATATATATATATATATATATATATATTATATATATATACATATATATTTATTTGTATATGTATGAATTATAAAAATGCATATATATGTATATATACTATATATATTACTATATGTATATGTGTGTATTATACTATATATATATATATATATATATATATATATATATATATATATATATATATATATATATATATATATATATATATATATATATATATATATATGTATATATATACAAATATATATATATATATTTATGTATATATGTATGCAATATATATATATGTATATATTTATATATATATATATATAATATATATATATGTGTCTGTATATATATATATGCGTGTGTGTGTGTGTGTGCTTTGATTCAGCCTTCACACCTATTGCGAGAAAAAGTGAAAATTAAGGTTCCTTCCCGTAACACGATGCCCTTCATCACTGAAGGCGAGGGTCGGTACTCCATCGAGAAATGAAATCCCTTACAAAAGATACGGCAGGGTACATCTAACTGCGCACGGTTGCGTATGTATGCATGTATGTATGTGTATATTTTAGGGCCCCATGTTTGCAATTAGCGATTAAGTTGGAATGTAAGAGTAAACACTAAGTATAACAGACAGCCATCTGACGAGATTTTTTTGGCCCACTGAACAAAGGCTATGCTCCAAAACGCAGAATCTTGAACAGGCATTGTGTCATACGCCTTTGCAAAACCTTTTATTAATGTGGCACAACTGGGTGTTGTCTACGTTATAGTCTAAATGGAACATAGAAATGCTGTTTATTCTTTAATTGTGCTATAGATGCAAATGGCAAGTAATGTCTCTCATCATCATGTGTTTGTTTGCAGCGTTAGCCCTACTTTAAGTACATTCATTTTCCAATTAATCCAAATGATCGTGCGTGGTTTCTTATGAGCTTGATAGTGCGCCAAGTAAGTGTACAATGAATCGATTTTCATGTAAAAGAAAAATTATTATATCATGTCGAACATCACGAGTCGCATTTATGCCCAATAATATAATTTTCCATGACGCTCAAACCTAGGCTGGACAGATAAATGTTGGGGCAAAGTGCAAGAGCTAGGAGGCTCATCCACCTAAAGGCGTTTCACCTTGCATGGCATGTAATGACAGAGTTAATAATTTGAGGTACCAGACTTTTGGACGACACTGGTTTGGGTTGGTAGGCTTTTTTTTCCAGAAGTTATAAGAGCATTAGTTGCAGACACAATAGATTCAGGTGACCGGAGAGATATTTTGAAATACAGTGAGTAGCTGTTACAGAAGAACCACGGGAAAAACATGCGCTTTTAACTCTCATATTTAATTGGATACAACAAATCTTTAAATTCATTTCGATTTATGAATGAACTGCGCTGTGTCATGTATGGGTTAACAAACGTTGTTAATGTAGGTCCATTAACCCAGTACTAACATGCCGTTCAGACAATGAATTGAAGTATCTTTCTCTTCATAAATTTGCCAGCAATAAATTATCTTTAGATCCCCAAAATCTTTTCCTTCATCTGGCCATCATCTTTGGCCTTGGAACTCACATTTGAAAGGACAACTAATAATTTTCAATTAACCTAGGAACTAACTCCCCATCCTGTTAAACTTCAGCCTCAGGCCAGCCTCTCATGAAAGAGGCAGTCTCTGCGTCCCCTGAATTACCTCTTGAATTACATCACCCTTTGTGGATCCAAAATTTCAGGGCATCGACAGCGCGGTAAAAACTTGTTTTGTAAAATTTTGTTTTCAAGCGGTAAAATGCTGCTCTTTTACTAGACCAGAATATGCCGAGGAGTCATTTATTTTTGTTGCTCATACAACGTCAAATAAGTTTGGGAAGAATACTACTTTAGCAGAGTAAAAACAACGCAGTTTGCACCCACGTAATTTCTGAATTTTTTAACACATAAGTCATGCGAGGGGGCTCGGAGTCATAAAAGAAACGGAAGGCTTATTCTAGGTTTGCGTGCATATTCTCCAGTTCCGCTGTTTGCTAGTACAAATTTATAGACAACGCTATAAGCAAGCCATTTCCTTCATTTGAATCCACATAATTATCCGGAAACGTGAGACAATTTAGGCATTTCTGTGAAATAATGGGAGAAATCTGTATTCTGCTGACAATATTCTGTGCGGCATTAATGGTATGCAGCAAGACATTGTTGCTTATGGAAATGCAGTAAACCTTGTACTGACCCATCGAATTGTCATGTCTCAGAGAGAAGCTGAAAATTGTGCGTGCTTCTCTTTCTCCGAGCAGAGAGCGAAAAAGCAGTCAAGTAGCTCACGGCAGTCCGACTCATTAGCACTCAAAAGATGGGCTTTTTGTCCCGCTTTTTTTGTACATGCTGGACCTCTGACTCCTGTTAAATCCCAGTGAAACAAGTTATTAAAATATACTAAAAGTCTGATTACTTTCATAGACACTTGTCTATAAAAGGAATGTACAAGTGAAATCCGATAAAGCAAATACCAGTGGCGAGGTATTCCACAAAAATTCAAAGATAATTAATATTTACTGATAAGCTATTGACGACCGACCGAAAATCTATTACGAGGGCTAAATGGAAAACTCCCAGTACCATAAGAATGGAAATATTTCACAAAATTAAAAAATAATTTCTGCATCGGGTAATGCAGAGGTATCACTGATTAACAAACGTTCTTAGAAAAATCCAAGGAAAACTTGTCTTAGATTTCCCAACGAGCATTTGCTATTATTCAGATATCTGTTGTTCATTGTGATGCTGACAAAATCGACAAGTGCAGTAGTTTCAGGTCATAAATGGACGAGGAATGACTATTAAGACTTTTACTCAGCCCGAATAAATCTTGGATTTTAGGCGGATGCTTTGTTACTGGAAGGTATCAGCAGTAATGCAACTTTTATTCTGACAGTCAAAAGCGACTGTTTCAAAAAAAAAAAAAAGAAACTACAGTAGGGATTAATTTCAGCGTTTTAGATCCCAAGGAAACTAAGAAGAATGTTAACTACAGAAAAGATTAGCATTAACAGCTGATATTTCAAAGGAACTTTTGCTGAAACGGTAAAAATTTAAGCATCATTCTGTGGCAAATTCTTTTCGTGGACTTTTACTTTTGCAGCAGTAAGCTTCAAAAGTAGTACTGGTATATGTCTCCAGTATATTTGCTTTCTTTTTCGATGGTTTAGGTGTTAATCTAAACAACTTCAAATCTTACGCCATCTTTTGTTTGTTTGAACTGCAATTTTATAAGAGCTTTACGTGTTGTTTAGAAAGGTTTTTAGCCCTTCTGTAATGACAGACTTGTTGGTTGGAAAGACAGTGTATTCAAAACTGTCACTTCTGCAAGTTTGGTTTGGTTATTATTCTTTAACACATATACATATTTGGACGAACACAATAATTCTCAAAACAGCTATTCAGGATGAAGGCAACTTACAACTAAAACCAAGTAACATAAATTTTAATAAATTCGGTGCCATATCAGAGGGAGATTTGAATATGGAGTAAGTAATGTCAATCTTATTGTTAGTAACATAAATGAAGTCAAGGCCGAGATTGCATGAAATAGTGTAACTGGTAGAGGATTGATGTCAATTGATACATCTGCGAGATATATGAAGCAGTTACATTCCCAAGGATATCATTACAACGCTTCATGTATCAAAAAAATTCTTGAGGTAAAATGGGCAGCTTCAAATTATCATACGAGGAAAAACTATAGAACTAAACAGAACAGGTACATATATGGACACTGCAACACTTTTCAGTGTGGTATAAGACAAAGCTCGTACGATTGTATTTATTTTATCAAGGCTGTTTAATTGTGCTGAACCCTAGAAGTTGTAACACCATGAATGGGGGTCTCCTTAAGCGTGCCCAGGAGCTAGAGCGTGTGGGCATTGGTCAGGTATGAGGTGAAGTTACCCGAGTTCCAAGGTCGACGTCTCTGGGCTGCAGCGCAAAAACTGACTCTGTCTTGTGTACTCGGCATGCTTAACAGCTAAAGCATTTGCATTTGGAAAAGTGCGATACGGAGAGAATGTTCCCATGTCACGGTCTACGCCTACGTGCTTGAAAACTGGCACCAAGAAAGTTCTGGTTAGACTCGAATATCATAGGTCTTTGCAGGTGAAGGACTGACTGCCTGTAACAGGAAAGCATCAGAAGTAAAGCCACTTTTACCTTACCGGTGGAGGAAATAATGAGCCACAAGGTAATCTTTAATAGTTCGCCCACTATAGTCCGTTTTTTTTTTTTTTTTTAGCTGACGATGAATACGGAGCAGATATCGTGGAAGATAATCGTTTTTGGGGGTAGACGTTTCAAAGGAAAACCACGACTGCTGCTACTACTAGCTCACGTTCAGAACTCACATTTTGTTACAATGATATCGACTGCGGATATTACTATCTGCTCCAAAATAATCACTATAGTTTGGTGGTACTAAACAAAAGAATAAGTTTCAAATAAAGAAAGCAAATAATACAGTGACTAGGAGGGATTTATATAAGACAAATTTCCCCATCTCTTTCGTTTGCCTTTGTCGGACGCCGTAAAAGTTGGGATTCATTCGATACGACAGTAAATGCCGAGGGGAAAAAAATTCGACCTCTAAAAGACAAATTGACATTGGCTCCTTCCATGATTTCGTTTATTTCGCAAGCCCTTCAGTCCAGATCAGATTTATGGTGGAAAGCCTGATCTTTGACTGTGTATTTTTATTTTGTTTTTCCATTCTTGTATCTATCAATATTTGCAGGCAAGTCCTTATTTTCAGTCAAGTATCTGGAGACAGAGAGAGAGAGAGAGAGAGAGAGAGAGAGGAAAACGAAAAACGAAACCTGATGAAAACGGTCTGGAATTGACACAAAGATTAATCCATCCCGTGAACAACTAAACATTGTTGTACTTCATTTTACAAGTTAGTTTAGAAACAAATTCTTTTGGAAATTACTTTTCTTGAAGAGAAGACAAAATGCTTAGACAATTATGATGTCCTAAAGTAGCCCAGGCCTGAAGTAAAAGAATCTGAACTGGAAAATGAAAATAGCAGGGTCTTACTTTGAAGTAACGGTCTATAGAGCCGCCCTTCTAAAGCAACGAGGTTATAGGACTCGAAGATAACAGATGGGAGAGAACTCTAAAGGATGGCTGTGGAAGGAAAAGAAAGGGGAATATCCCTGGGATTTTACGGCCTGACGTGTTCTCCGCGGTCTCCTTTAAACAAAAACAATAGCTGAAATAATACCTATAAAAGAGAGGCACACTGATAGACAGAGAGGTATTAGAGAAGAGGTTAGTGCGTGGGCGGTGATTAGGTGAATTGGCCTTTGAATCAATCCTACCAAAACTGGAAACAGATAAAGAAGCCGTCAAACACCAGAGCAATATTCTCAACATGTCAATTTAAAGCTCAAAGAAAAGAAGTTTCAACAATGACGTGAAGTTCTGTTACTAATATGTATTATTGGCGATGTGGATTAATGTGAGCTTCAAGAAAGTAGTTCAGTTCAGTATCAAACGGCATAGCAGAACTGCTTCAGATAAAATGTCGGTGGAAGAAGTTATTTTGATATTAACAATGATTTTAATATCGGGCGTTTTTTTAATTTATAAGAATTGTTGTCAACTTAATTGGCAATGTCAGCATACAAATGAAAACCATCTTCCTAATTATTCAAGAACTACAAACACCATTTTTGCTTGATGTGAAGCAGTGAAACAAAGTAATAATGCGTGATCCTTTATATTACTTTTATTCTTCAACTTAACTGCTAAGAGTTCGTAGCACTTCCCTTAAGCTATATGTCCCTTTTTTCACAATAAGCTCTTAAAGGCCCAAAACTAGATCGCCCTTATAGAAAAAGTGGATCCTGTGGATGAACTGGATTTTTCGCAACGTGCGTTGGCTTCTTTTGGTCCCGAACATGTAGGAAATCTAACTGTATCTTAATCATATCTAATTTTCATACGATACATCCTTAAGGTCTGGGCTCGACAGCGAAAACATTTCAGAAGTGTATTGCAATCGTCCTGGTTCCTTGCCTTCATGTCTAAGTATATCTAATATTCAAAGGTTCTCTTGGAAACATTGTGATTCTGATCCAGGGCAGAGTTTAGATGATAGACATTTAATTCAAGGTTATTTGCCAGAGGTTTAGAGCAGATGAAGTTCCTCAGTACTGCACGATGCCAAATAAAGTACTTTGTGAATTTCACTCTTATTTCGTCAACTCTTCTCATCCGGCCAATACGTCGAAAAGATAAGACAAAAAAAAAAAAAAATCAACGATGACGCTAGTTGAGCATATATCTAAATGCGTTACTTCATTTATGTTAATTTTTGTCCTTAGGAAAATTTAGATACATAAAACGATCAAACTGGAAAAACGAGAGAGACTTTACCTTGTCGGTTCTGGGTGGACGACCTTTGTGACAGGCAGACTTAACCTCTTAAGAATCTCAAATGGAGGAGTTGTGGGGTTTCGAGGCCCAATGAAGAGGAAGTTATGGACGAGACTAATTTAGAAAGGGATTCTAAAAACTGATCTATAATTGACGACTTCCGCTACTCTAATGTGAAATGGAAAAAAGTTAACCTGCGCTGAAAAAGAAGAGAGAGGCAGAGACTCGTGCACTTTGCCAGTTACCAAGGAAAATCCCCGTAGCAAAAAAAGAAAAGTGTTTTAGAAGAATCCAGAATTTGCTTAAGTTTGGACCCTGAACTAAATTTAAGATAATATAAAAGGACATTCCGTACTTAATAATTTGCAGTTATGTTTTAAAGAGATTTATAATAAGTATGTAAAATCGTGCTTTATCCGACCTTTCCACTAAAGTTTGAAAAGATTGATAGTTAATTAACAAGTGATTTGATAAATGAGTGTAAAGACACATTTTCTCGATACGTTGATTACATATAAACTTTTCGTCTTATTGAGTATAAAAAATCTTTCACATTTGTTTTCTGCCAAGGTTTCAAAAGAAGCCGCGTCAGAGACACTTTCTTTGAATGAGAAAAACACAGGTTCTTTTTCAGTAAGATGCAGTATCATACATATCCAAAAGCTGAAGGTGAGGAATCAGAACTCAGAGGGTTAATTGTCACAGGCATGAAAGAGAGCAGCCGTTAAACTAGAGAAAATCGAGTTAGTAGTTAATTATCAAAACGGATCCAAGAGGCTGATCCTTTGAAAGAAACTGACCGAAATTCAGCCGGGGAGAGAGGCCCGTGAATTTCGTTTGGGATAATTTATTGTCAGTTTGAAATAAGTTAACAGTTCACACACAGTGAACAAATACAAAGTTCTGAGATTAGACGAAAAAGGAAAAGTATCATTTTCAGAACTGATTCCGAGTAAAACGCAAAAGTAAGTAGCAGGTACCTGGGCAAATCACATTTCTGAGAACATTGTATCCTGTCAAAAGATATAAGGAATATTAACAGTCACAAGATAAAAAAAGAAAGAAAAAAGGTGAATATGATTATCTTCTTCAGGCAACGACGTTCGAGACCATTTTACTTTCTAAGAAAAATCTCTCACCAGGAAACCGTCAGGTAATTTTTGTGCATTTCTTGAGGTTCAAAGGTCACGAAAGCAGGAACCGATCAGTATCTACCTGGTCTCTTCAGCCGACGGATACAGATAGGAGTGTCAAGATAATTATGAAAGACTGTCTCATGAGGCTGCCCGGAGGAAGCCAAGTGATGTTGATTAACATTTTAGGGTATGTTGACTGTCAAAATTGTAAATTCACAGAAGCATCAGTATTAACGTCATAACAGAAGTGACTTATACACGTATTAACCCTCATTTCCATTATACTCCAACAAGGTCACTGGACAAGGCTAGACATCCTTTTGGGCAATACCTAGAATTGTTATAATTGGACCTAGACCCCATGGATACACATGCAAAGGTGACATGCAGTGAGCGCTGTATTGGCCTTCTGTTAAATTGTCATGCGTCAACCTTCGATGCCGAACTTATTCATAAGTCAAAACAGAGATTTCCTCCTATCTTAGACTTTTTCTGAGGTATTTCACATTCCTGAACGCTTCTGGCCCACCCTAATTTTGATCAGTGCCTTTCATTTAATAGCAAACTTCTTCCTTCAAAGGGCTGGTAGGTGTGAACAACAGCTTACACTACTTACCAGGTCTAATACGTCTTTTATTGTTTCTATTGCTGCTGCTCTTGATACAGAATAAAGTAGATATATCGTGTTCTTAATAATAATACAATCAGCTAATTACACAATACTTTGCCTCACAAACACGGCACTGTGACTAGGACTTAGTGAGCCTGATTACTCGTATTCTAGAGGGGACATCAACACCACCGCGCTAAGAAATTAATTGTTGCAGCGTAATGGCTTTAAAGATCCTGCATCATGGAACTTTAACATATATTTGAGAGATTTACAACTCATTATTGATACTAAAACTAACACCATTGCTGATATTATGCATCAAGGTCGCCATCACACACGTTTACCTTTAGTTACCAAGGGCCTTCAGATTCATGGAGACATTTTTTGAGAGCAAACGACAATGGAACGGGCAAACTAATGGCCTTTTGTAGCTCAGGCCCTAATAGATATAGAACAAGGGTTTGTATTCATCCTTCATTCCATGACAGACAGGATAGGAATATAAGTATTCTCCAAGACTGCAAAAGAAAAATCCAATTTTAGCGGAAAATTCGGTAAAACAGGATCATTTTAAATTACATGGAATTTGAAAAAGAAAATAGTAGTTGAAAAATCACCCTTGAATGAAAATCTCGAAAGAAATAAGTTTGTTAAAAAGTGCCCTTCAATGCAAAGTATAAAAAAGAAAAACCGATAGGTCAATCGACTTGAACGAAAATTACGAAAAAACTTTCATCATTACAAAGACGGACCTTCCTTCATTAGGCACTTACTGCATATACCCCCGTTGCGATAATTAAGGTGTCTATTTTTTATTCTCACCCATCTGAAACAGACGAGGAAGCCGCGAGGGAGATCTAGTGATCACTGGCCGCAGCCATTACGAAGGATCGAACCCCTTCATTAGATTCCAGTTTCCCAGGTGATGTTGTGTAATTGGCGTAAAATTACGGTTTGGTAGAGAAGACAGAATCTGTGTCATCCCAAAAAAGGTAGGACTGGTTTCATCACTAATGCATGATCATTCTTCTGTGTGATACATATAAATATATATATATATATATATATATATATATATATATATATATATATATATATATATATATATATATATATTTATATATGTATATATATATATATATATAAATACATATATTATCTATATATATATAATATATATATAAAATATATATATATATATATATATATATATAAATATATATAAATATATATATATATATATATATATATATATATATATATATATATATATATATATATATATATATATATATATATATATATATATATATATATGTATATTATGTATGTATGTATGAACACGACGTAGGTATATATATCAGAGAGAGAGAGAGAGAAAGAGAGATAGAACGATCTGCGGAAACAGACAGCTGAAGGCGGGTCATGGGGACTGCCTTTTTTTTTCCTCAGGAAAACCTGTAGTGTTCTTGCCGCCTGAAGATAGCATAAATGTGATGGCTCCCAATCGAAATCTCCTTAGTCATGATGACTGACTCTTTGTTAGCCAAAGAGCCAAAGGACATCTAAATTTCTATATGTATATCCCAACTATGTATATATGTGTGTGTATGTATATATATATATATATATATATATATATATATATATATATATATATATATATATATATATATATATATATGTATATGTGTGTGTGTGTAGTATGTTTGTGTGTGTGTATAGATATATATATAAATGAATATATATATATATATATATATATATATATATATATATATATATATATATATATATATATATATATATATATATATATATATATATATATATATACATATATATATATATATATATATAGAGAGAGAGAGAACGATTTGCGGAAACAGACAGCTGAAGGCGGGTCATGGGGACTATCTTTTTCGTCAGGAAAACCTGAAGTGTTCTTGCCGCCTGAAGACAGCGTGAATGTAATGGCCCCCAATCGAACTCTCTCCTTAGTCATGATGACTGAGTCTTCTATTAGCCAACGGACATCTAAATTTCGTTGGTTTCGAACTCTACAGCATACCAAAAGGTACCTATTAATTTCATATTTTTTTTCCGGAGTGCAGTGGTTTGTTATTTCGAATTAATTTATCATGAAATATTTTAGCTGCACAGTTAAAAGCGCATGAGCTGCCTCAATTTTCTCCACAGTGAACTAAGGAATGCCGATATTATCATATTAAAACACGAATCTAACCTACAAAATACATTAAGGATTTCTGGAATTGACGGCAAATATCCGCAACCGATATCAGTGAAGCTATTCTTGATTCGTGGAAGGTCATGTTGCCCACTACCTGTCGGTTACAATGCTTGCTGGAGGTATTTACAGGCAGCTGAAGAAAAACTAAAAATAAAAAAAAAACTGACTAGTTATCCCTTTCCTGTAATTGATTTACTTTTTATCGATTTGCCGGTTTCGATGTTATGTTTCAATCTTTTAGTCCACTCTAGATCACATCCTAAGCAACTCATTCAACCAGCGTTATGAAACCGTAGCCTGTGACCAAATTATCAACAGACATAGTTTTATTTTTTCGCTTAGGCAGATTCGATACAAAACAGGTTGGCTAAGTTAGAGTCGCCTGGGCTATCAGCATGCTGCGGGGCCGGATAGATATGGTCATAGTATATAAAAAAAAAAAAAAAAAGCCGTATGATAGTCAAGGATTCAGCTTAATAAAAAACAGTGCCAAGGCCATTTGAGCTGGTACAAGAAGGACGTTTTCTGAAAAAAAAAAAGGAATAAATGAGAAAGAATTTAACATAAGAGTCTGCTCTTAAGGTTATGAGTGGCAAATGAGACATTGGTGATTATTCGTTTGGTGCCAAGGTATCCCAGGGTTGTGTGACGAAAGTTACTCTCCTTTAGTAGGTGTCTTGATAGTTTTGCAGTTATTGGTATGTCACAATTCTTCGCCTCATGGCCATCAAGCGCAAGATAGAATAAACATTCATTTTTTATTTCAGTCCATTAGTTTGTTGCATTTTGTTTAAGAGGTATTGTTTACATCTATGTTAAAGCTTTTTACACATATGTTGATCAGGGGCAAAATATACTGAATATCGTTTTTTCTATTTCTCTCCAGTAATTTTGTTTGCATTTAATATTAATTACCGTTAACTTACGCTATGATAAAATTCTTACCGTTCATGCTATCAAGTGTAATGTACCTCTTTTCTTTTATTTCAAAGTCTCCTTTCCAAAGAAAATAACGGGACATTTAAGTATCAATGTAAAATCAGCAAGAGGCCGACAAATTTCTTTCACCTTTTCCTTGTGACTTTCTTTATACTATACAACACTAAAGAAAGTTTCTTTTGCCATTTTTTGGGAGATGTTTGATGTCGCAAAGCTCTGGAAAGCTAGCGTGCGTATATGTCATCTCGCAAATTTATCATATATATCATTAATAATTCATCAGAGCTATGAGGGCATAGATTGCGTATGACTATTTCGCCCTCAGCTCGAAGCTGAAGAGTCCTTTGGTCAAGCTAGTTGTTTTGCCTCTGTCCATTGAGAGTCAAGAACTGAAGGCCAAAAAAAGCAGGTGGTAATGACGAGCGGATCCGTAACAAAGCTGTGCAGCTTTTTCTTCTGACTGAACCAGGAAATTTGGCGGGACTTTTTATTTCTACGAAGAAGTACATCGGCAAGTTTTATTTTCTATTGCGAACTTTGCTGCAACTTTCTTGCCTTTCTCGTGAAAAGAAATAACTAATAACTCAAATAATTTTTACTTAAATATCTTCAGTTATGACTTTTTTTTTTCAACTGGCTCCCTTTTCCCGGAGAAAAAAAAATATTACGTCTTTGTTTTGTTTTGTTTAGCTGGTAAAACATTGACAGTAATTTTGTTGTGTTCTCTGTTGTTATACAATCCGTTGTGTACCCCTTTTTAAAAAGTCTCATCAGGTGTAATCTGAAGAGGAAGGGGGATGGTCCCTTCGGAAGCTAAATAAATTTAATTTTCGTGCTTTATGGGTTTTAGTAAATATCTTTTGTCGTAAACTTCTAATTAACTTTGTTCCCTTTCGTAATAAATGAAATATCTAACTCACAACTTTTCAGTAAATTTTTGGTCGTGCAGTTGAGTAAGAGAGCAAAATCGAACAACGTTCTGAGCTACTTCTGCTGAATAATTTGCAAATAGACTGAGACACCGGACGACTATGATTTCATCGCCGACTGGAATCGTGTGGAGCCCGAATTCATGATGATCATGAAACTGGCAAATAAGGGCTTATTTTTTGTGAAGATCTCGGCTGCGAGGCGAATGTACGTCTCTCTCTCTCTCTCTCTCTCTCTCTCTCTCTCTCTCTCTCTCTCTCTCTCTCTCTATATATATATATATATATATATATATATATATATATATATATATATATATATATATATATATATATATATATATATATATATATATATATGTATATATATATACAGTATATATATATGTATATAAATACATACATATATATGTATATATATAGAGAATATACATATATATATATATATATACATACATACATACATATATATGTATATATATAGAGTATATATATATATATATATATATATATATATATATATATATATATATATATTTATATATATGAAATATAAAAACACCGCATCGGGCTTCTCACTTATCTACAGAAGGATCCACAGTAATACTGTTGCTTAGAAAGACGAAATATATTAGTAAAAATATATACAGAGCTTAAAGCTTTCGTCCATCCTTCTGTGGACTTGATCAAGTCCACTGAAGGATGGACGATAGCTTTAAGTCCACCGAAGGATGGACGAAGGCTGTAAGTTCTGTGTATGTTTTTACAAATACATTTCGTCTTTCTAAACAAGAGTATTACTGTGTTCTCTGTATACTATATATATATATATATATATATATATATATATATATATATATATATATATATATACATACATTACATTTGTTTTGTCGGTGTTTGTATGTCTGTCACTGAGTAGGGGTTTGATTGTGAGTTATAAACCTTCCTGGGGTGACATAGGGGCCGCGTGTAAAATTTTGTCTGGGTCTGTCAAGCGGTTCGGATTTCTCTAGCATCCAAACAAACATACAAACATTCAGTTTTATTATATATGTCTGGGTCTGTCAAGCGGTTCAGATATATATACATATATATATATATATATACATATGTATATATATATATATATATATATATATATATATATATATATATATATATATATATATATATATATATATATATATATTAAAATTACTAAAAGGACCTCATTCAAACTGGATGGTATCTAACGGAGATTTTTATTCAGAAAAAGTTACAAGCTTTCTTGGATAAACAGTCCACATTATCAAGTATCCGTACAAGTATTTGTACGGATACTTGATAATGTGGACTGTTTGTCCAAGAGAGCTTGTAACTTTTTCTGAATAAAAAACTCCGTTAGATACCATCCAGTTTGAATGAGGTCCTTTTAGTAATTCTACTAATGCACAGAACAATTGTGTATATGTGATAAATATATATATATATATATATATATATATATATATATATATATATATATATATATATATATATATATATATATATATATATATTATATACATATGCATATATTATAAGGTTCTGATAAAAGTATTATCACCAGTCAATAGACACGAGCGGGTACTTTTGCAGTATAAAATTGTTAACATCTGTTAAATAAATATTTAATCTTAAACTAGCAAATAGTGCATCAAAGATAAAATCAAAAAAATTATGATGAATGTTATCATTTATTCGAAAGATATTCATTATAGACAGCATTAGCAGCAGAGCTGCAATAAGAATATTCAGAAAAGAAGAAAAAGCAAATTATTGTATGACCGTGGGGTTACCTACAATTTAAATCATCATATTTCATTAATGAAAAGGAAGAAAATAGAAAACGGAAAAAGTCGATTTTACTAATCTCCTCTGTTTCACATCGCCTAAATTCCACCCCCCTCTCTCTCTCTCTCTCTCTCTCTCTCTCTCTCTCTCTCTCTCTCTCTCTCCTACTCCGTGAACATGAAGATTATGTCCTTTGAACTGTTCAAGTAGATTCACTTAATAAAAGGCGCAAAATAGTACTCTGCAAATTTGATCACAATCGTCCTCTCTCGTTGTGATTTCTTATGCTTCCTTTCACAGAACCTCGCGCCATTTAGAAGAAACGGTCAAAGGTTAGCAGTTCTTCCTAATTCCGATTTTGTCCGAAGTGGGGCTATGAGCACTATGGGCCCCGTAGTAGACTTCTTTTTTAGTTACGTTTTGCAGTCTTCTCTCAAAGTGTACAGTAGTGTTTGGCAATATGTGCTACAACTTGTTGTAGAGTCAGAGTGAGAGAGAGGTTCTTAATTAAGTTTCATGATGCATACTTCCACCGAAACTCATAACATCTAAATTGATTGATCTTTGTTGCCGAAGATAAACTTATTTTAAGTTTTTTGTGTGCGTACTTGAAGATAGTGTGAAGACCACGGGGACTAATTACTCTTTTACAATTATTCTAAAATATGTTATCAAGTTAAATTTATTCGTGTATTCTACGTAAGTGTGTATGTGTATAAAAGTACGCATATATGTATATACACACAGAAACACACATCATATATATAACTCACACCTATACACACATATATAACTATATATATATATATATATATATATATATATATATATATATATATATATATATATATATATATATATATATATATATATATATATATATATATATATATATGTGTGTGTGTGTGTGTGTGTCGTGTTGTGTTGTGTATGTATGGCCGTGGTAGCTTAGTTTTCATCCCGAGTCCAAATTCTGCCCACGTCTGATGGATCACACTGACACACGGCCCCACTCTCCTGTGAGCTAGTGATGAGGCAGTGGTTGCCAAGTCTGAGTGGTATGGCACTCAGATCTACGAGCATGCTGGAACCGAGTTCGTTTCCAGACTATTACTTACAAGTTTACCTAGCTGTGAATGGGTACCTGCAACTGGTGACGAAGAAAAAGAAGAAAAAAATTATTTCTCTTCAAAAAGCCACGGATATAAAAATAAAAGAACATTCATTCAACAGAGATAATTAGATCATGTACGAAAGTAAACTGCCATACAGAAAATGTTTCTCATTCACACTGGAAGTTTTGATGACAATCATTAAGTTCTTCAGAATCACGACAAGATGGAGTGGGGCGGTCAGCAATTACGAAGAATGATGCCTGCATATTTCCTCTGCCCACCATCAACTTGGAGCAGTGTGCGCAGCTGTTTCACCGCAAAGTTTTTTGATGGGAACAAGTCACCTTTTACAGACAGGAGCCAAATCTAAAGAGGTTCTTGGGACTTCAAGAGCTCCGATTATTAAAAATCTAGTTTCAGTAGTTATACACTAAGAGACTGACTAGATTTATGGTAAAGTAAACAATTAAAAAAAAAACCAGACTCGCTTACGTAAGCAGTCGCCTGCAGCAGTTTTTTGACATAAAGTGAATACCAGCCAATCGCTAGAGCAACGTCGTTAATAAAAGTTGATCTTGCAAATCTGCGAGAAAGGATATTGCAATCAGGGTTGATTCATGGAACTCAACATGAACAACAGCAAAGAAACAAAATATTGTTTCATGTTAGATATCTTTTCTGCTAGGTGAAAACTACCTATATTTATTTATTTATTTATTTATTTATTTATTCTGTTGTAACACTTAAGCATTTTGAAAGGCAAGATGACAACGTACAGCCATATGCTACTGCCTTCAGCTCATTTTATTCTTTGGGAATTACCTATAAAGTTGGTTTTGCAAGGTACCATTAACCGGTGTTATCAGCCTTACTTTCGCAATCGATGAGACTCTTCACTTGCACATAGTTTATTTCTCAAGGCACATCACTTTCGTACCTGGAGAGAATGAGTGATGTTGGAACTTCCCCCGTAGGTTGCAACACTTAAGTTTTTTGTTTTTTTATTTGTTAACGTACTGCTTCAAACTGTAATCGAACTCAAAGTCAGCGCTTACCTACTAAAACACCGACCCCAGAAATTCCCTTCATACGAACAACACCGTAGTTTTTATCTTAATCTACAAGTTCTCGGATGATACTAACGAACTCGAGGCACCCTTTATTAAGGGAATTCATTAACAATAATATAATCTACTCCTGGTGAAAAAAAAAAAAAATCTTTGGTGGTGACATACCCATAAGATGATGCTGCCTCGAGTCTTCGCTCTCTCTCCGCCTAACATATGAATGAATCGGTACCGAGAGAATTTTTATGCCTTTTTTACGGGACGCTGAGTGTGCAGTGTCGGGAAATCATCCTGTGTCAAGGGAATCCAGTCGTTTAACTGACTGATAACTGAGGTTAGAGCTGCCATATGCTAAGTTTGCTGAATGCCTTTCACAGATGTATCTTAAAGATACTTAGGACAAGGTATTCTTATCAGAGCCGTATTTTATGCATATTCAGGGAACGACATTCCCTTAGAGGTGTATTTCAAACATAATCTGCGTAATATTGTCCTTTCAAACGCGTATTTTAGTCATACTTAGGAAAAAATATTCTTTGCAAAAGCGTATTTTAAACATACTTGGGGCTGGATATGCCTGAAAAAAGACATGCTTGTTAAAAATACTAAAAGCAAGAATTCATTTCAAAGCCTTATGTTAAACATACTCAGATTAGACGTATGGGGAGATGATGGCTAAGACAAATTCAAAACTTTGTACAATCAAGTTCCAACAACGAGTCGCCATTGCTCTGGCCACTTGAGGGCGAAACATGTGCAAGTAAACACCTAAGTAAAAAGGAGAGAGAGAGAAAAAAATATCAGAACGAAACAAGAGACAATCGTGTTACAGAAAAGCCTAATTGGAGGTGAAATTCCCACTTTCACATCCAAGTTCATAAACATATTATTCTTTGGAGACAATCTGTTTCCTGGTCTGGTGAGAAGCTGCTTAGGCTCACACTGTGCACTGAGGCAAATCGTTCGTGTTTTGTATTGGTCGTGATTTGATTTCTGGAGCAGAAGCTCTTGGAAGTTCAGTTTCATACATGATGATACCTCTAGGAAAAAGTCGAATAAAAACAAGTGCGTATCACTGGATGCTGACGTTAATGGAAAACCCGTTCCAAAATCGTGGTGAGTGATGCCACTAACTGTAGCAATGACGGTTTACTAGGAATGATATTATTTTCCGTCTCTGTTTGAAGATAAAGGTAAGTTTTATGCATCAGTATTATCAACTCTCTCTCTCTCTCTCTCTCTCTCTCTCTCTCTCTCTCTCTCTCTTTCTATTTATATATATATATATATATATATATATATATATATATATATATATATATATATATATATATATGTATATATATATATATATAATAATAATAATAATGATAATAATAATAATAATAATAATAATGATAATAATAAACGTACTACACCATTATTGCTTCATAAGCGTATTTGCGTTCTATCCAAGCATGCAGACTAATCATCGAAGACAAAGATATCAGATAAAATTTAATATTTCCAGTTTCCTGCAACTAAATGATTAGCATAATTTAATTTGTCGAAGATTAAGTTACCGTATTATGATCTCGCTGCAAAACTTATCATTTCTGAAATATATTTCCGAAGTCTCTCAGTCACGGCAGTTCATTGCTGCGGTTCTAGCGGAAGTATATGATTTACGTCTGTAATCATTCTGCTCATATAAAACTAATACTCTTCAGCATTTGAATTGTTTGTCCAATATTAGCATGAACAGAATAATGCATGAATGGCTGTTTACGACAAATTAACACAATGCAGCCAATATATTTTTGCTGCCTGTTTTGGAGCTTGTGATGGCTAACAGACCAGTATTTTTTGTATCTTCTGCCTTTCTTGTGTCCTCTGCGTCAAACATCTTTTGCAGAATACTCATTCCAGTCATACCAGGGTGAAGATCCTTCAGACAGCGTATCTCCGTGTGTGATTTTGCTTTTATTCAGGGATGCGCTTCACAAATTTTCCCTGATCCCATCTCTCGCCTTTCTCCCTTACTACTTCATTATATACTCTTTTATACCCTAACACAATTCTCTGGTTTGTCTGGCAACTGTGCATCAAATATTTTCATTTATGCTTAATTAAATTTCTGACTTGACTCTTAACGAGGCACCTATTTTGTTCCTCTGTCCTGTTTACTATACTCGGAAGCACTCCTGTTGTCTCCTTGACCCTACCTTTGAGCTTGTATGCTCTAAATCAGTTACTTCAACTTCGATGTATTTAGTCCAAGACCATTTTTCATCAATCATTTCTATATTGCAAATACATAATGACTGACAGTTCCTTTTATGTTACAAAATCCAGTTCAATAAAAAAAATTAACTATGTTACCAGCAAAGATGAAATGTTTACCACGAATTACATATCATTTGAGTAATAAAGCCCCAGGTGCTTAAAAACTTACCAGTATACCTAGTCACAAACATTGCTTTAAAACACACACACACACACACACACACACACACACACACACACAAGGCCAAAAGATCCAGTCATGCAAATGAGATCACATAACAGGCTAGAGTCTGCACAGCAATTATAACTTTTACGGGGACCCCTATTAGGCTACGGTAATTAACTGTTTTTTTTTTATGTGTGTGTGTGTGTGTGTACAACTCGACATTAGCTAGCAAGGCTATCTTATTATTTGTCTTTTAAGTATAGTTTTCCTATATGTGAACTTCAACCACCATCTATTCAGTAACCTTACTTTTTTTTTCTTTTTTGAGCGGAAGTAACACCCAAAAGGAGTGGTTCTCCCTGGGTGAAGGTCATCCGCGGGTGACTTCATAAAGATTCATCTCGACGCTTTGCAGGAAAATTCGGCCTGCGCGAGCGACCTCAACAACTTCCGACAAAAACGCAGACAATCGGATAATGTTGCCCTCCTAAGTTAAAGTTACTTTTTAGTTTTCTGTAAAAGAAAACTTGAGATGGCTATTTGTCTGTCCGTCCGAACTTTTTCTG
This sequence comes from Macrobrachium rosenbergii, assembly GCF_040412425.1. Lineage (NCBI taxonomy): Eukaryota > Metazoa > Arthropoda > Malacostraca > Decapoda > Palaemonidae > Macrobrachium > Macrobrachium rosenbergii. The sequence continues at coordinate 29,852,438 of NC_089746.1, forward strand.
TCCGCCTTCAGATCTTAAAAACTTCTGAGGCTGGAGGGCTGCAAATTGGTATGTTGATCATCCATCCTCCAATCATTAAACATACCAAATTGCAGCCCTCTAGCCTTAGTAGTTTTTATTTTATTTAAGGTTAAAGTTAGCCATGATCGTGCGTCTGGCACCGCTATAGGTGCAAATACCACATGTCACCACCGGGCCTTGGCTGAAAGTTTCATGGGCCGTGACTGAGAGTTTCATGGGTTGTGGCTGAGAGTTTCATACAGCATTATACACTGTACAGAAAACTCGACGGCTCCGAAGAAACTGCGGCGCAATTTTTAATTGTTTTACCTGTTTCTACTTTATTATGTTCATAAAACTGAGCGTTCTGCATCGATATCATAATAAACTTGAAATTTTCGGTTTGTTATGGCCTTGTTATGACTAACAAGACTGTTGTTTTTTGCTAAGTACAAATGAATAACGATATACAGCCTTGGGACGTTAACACGTTAGACGACATACTGTAACGAAAACAAACACAGCCACAAGTAAGGTGGTGTGTTATATCTTTTCATCACTGTTGCGGTGGTGACTGGGTGATCCCATTTTTATTGAAGTACCAGAATATGGTCTGATTTTCTTCATCAAACCCCATTTCATCACCAGCATTTGATTTGAGTCTCACACTGCAAAGAGATAAGTTGTGATATTCTTAGATTTGTTTTGTCAGATAATATTAGACTTGAAACTTCTTGGTGAAGTAATGTCGTTTCTTAAACTTTCGCGTATGAATGAATGCCAGATCCCATAGCTCACTAAGTCAGAATTAGAAATAATTTTTCATTTTAAAATCTGTTCAGTATTAAGCTCTTCATTTAAATTACAAAAAAGAATCTGTGCTATTCTTTTTCAATATTTGCCAGAGAAAATTGATTTTAAAAGGCTTTAAAAAGTTGTTTTTACAAGCATCACGGATTATCAAATGTCCAGTCTCTTAGATCACTTTTCATGGTTATATTATTGTAAAATGCTGTGCAGTAACGTGAATATGGCAAAAATAACAAGCAATTACCATGACACTGTCAAATTACTTTAAACTTCTCTTTCAAAATGGATACGGTAATATGGAAATCAAGGAAAAGGTTGATTCCTTTTGCGCGCGTTGTAATTTTTTTAGGTGACATTTAGCGGCGTCGCTTTTTCCATCAGAACGTGTTTGGAATAAATGAAAAGCCGCTTTCGGTGAAAGTTTAGCAGTCTAGTTATCGCTACTGTAGCATCCATCCACAACATTTACTATCAAATACCAAAGATCACCAGTGTACCTTTGATGAAAACCGTTAAGTGCTAGTGATTTATAAGAAAAATACTGGCAAAGCGTCTCTTCTACTGAAAGAAGTGGGCTAGACGTCTTTTTAAATATCTCTTGAAGGTAAGGGTTCTACCTCCTCGCGATGCGTGGGATATTTTTTTAATTTTCAGTAAAAGAAAACTATTGAGATGGCTATTTGTCTGTCCGTCCGAACTTTTTCTGTCCGCCCTCAATTCTTAAAAACTACTGAGGTTAGAGGGCTGCAAATTGGTACACCGATCATCCACCCTCCAATCATCAAACATACCAAATTGCAGCCCTCTAGCCTCAGTAGTTTTAATTTTATTTAAGGTTAAAGTTAGCCATGATCGTGCGTCTGGCACCGCTATAGGTGCAAATACCACATGTCACCACTGGGCCGTGGCTGAGATTTTCATACAGAAACTTCGGCGCATTTTTTACTTGTTATCTTTAGGCTATCATGGGTCGCCAACAGCTATATCAGGCAAACTATAATCAATAATATTTTGCCTTCGTTATGGTTATTTTCTCTGCCAACACCATTTGCAAACACAAAGGGCATTTGGCGTTCTAAATGCATGGTGATCGACTGCATGATTCTTTGATTCTTACATCACCCAAACTTAGGCTAGTACTGTAGTCAGTTTTCCCAGTGTTTATCTGAAGCAAGCTTTTCAAAGTCCGTGACTTGGAATACGGAGAATAAAACAGAATAACTACTCTTTCAGATACCTTCCAAAAGTTGACCAGAAGTTGTTGCTAGGAAAATTAAGAAAACGGTGATTATGAAGTCCCGCTTTTTTCGAAAAGAGATAAGTGGCCAGTGGGAGCAGGAACCCCAGCATGAATCATATTAGTAGCATCCCGGAATAAACGAAGGTCGTCCGGTCATTTACAGCACTGAAAACAGGTCAGTTTTTGGGAATACCCCCCCACCCCTCCGCTCTCTCTCTCTCTCTCTCTCTCTCTCTCTCTCTCTCTCTCTCTCTCTCTCTCTGATGGGCAGATCAGAGCCTTCGGGAGAAATCCGGGGACCTGGCTGGCGATGCAAGTTACACCCAGGCGTACTTCCCCCGGCGGGTTTGGCCGTAAAACGTCCAGACTTCAGTTTTCTTCCTTCCGCTATGTTTACGACATTGACCTCGTGAGGAACTCGTTTCGAAGGGGAATGTTACCGAGCTCGTTTGTTTTCTGCGAAATAATAGATTGCTCGTCGGCATATTTTTGTTTTTTCGCTGCACTTCTGGTCAAGAGTGAGAATAATGAAATCCTCATTCTGAACCAGTGATGGGAATAAATTAGTTACGCTCTTCTTGCTGGCGGAAAAATCGAATTCCTCTGCATGTCCAGTAATTTGTATCTTTGTTATGCTTTTCATTATATTTCAGTTTCACATATTGGCATTATTTTGTTATGGAAACTTGCTTTGGAAGTCAGTGTTCTTATAGGATTGTTAAAGTAACAATATGAGCTCATTTTCAATAATATAATAATAATAATAATTATTATTATTATTATTATTATTATTATTATTATCACAATAATCATTTAAAAATGAATCTGTTAAACAAATGAGCATTCTGGTGAATTAGCCGCAGCTCTCCAAAACCATACGGTAACATACACAATCGCCATTAATAATTAACATTCATTCTTTGCCATTTTATTTCAAGCAACGGAAAAATTACTGAATGCCCTATGTACATAAAAAGTAACCACGAAAAAATTAATAATCACATACGTAAGTTCAATTATGAAAAACACTGTTATGGTATAGTTGTTGCACTGAGTCGGTGCAGTGTGTGGAGCTTGCCATCCCATTTCGAAATACCCACTGAAAATCAGAAGGGTCTTTACTCTCTGGAGCTACGTCTTCCTAGATCAAAAGTCATATAGACGAATTATATATATATACACACACACATATATATATATATATATATATATATATATATATATATATATATATATATATATATATACATGTATATATTTATATATGTATATATATAAATATACATATATTTATATATTATATAATATACATATTTATCATGTATACATATAAATATATATTATATAATTATAATATATATTTATATGTATATATAGATATATATATATATATATATATATATATATATATATATATATATATATATATATATATATATATATATTATATACACATATATACTGTATACAGAGAGAGAGAGAGAGAGAGAGAAGGGTTGTTTTACGTAACTCCCTCTTTTGCTACAAAATGTAGCTTGACTAAAATCTTAAATCTACAGTAAATCTGTCACAAACCGGAGAGGTAAAACCAGAGATATCCAGTCGAGACAGACCAGCGAGCGCTTCTTATCTTGAGCGTTTGATCGGAGCTTTCACCTCACGAGATGAAATAATATGACGTCATCCAACTATCGTTTTCTTTTAGCAGCGTTTCGCAACTTGGAGAACAATGTCCATTTGCTACGGTCCCTCGAGCAATCTTTCTCTGCTCATTGGACTCAATTTCGATGCTGAATTTCCAACGGAAGCCCGTACGCGGGAGAGACGTTGACTGTGAGGTTCTCATTATCCGCCATTGTGAGGAAATATAATAGCGCTCATTTAACTGCTAAAAGTGAACTTTCACCCGCTACGTGAAAAATTCCCGCTGAACGAGATCAAAGGTGGGGTCGCATTTCCTGGTGTCTTTTAGTATTTCGTCACTCAGTTTGAACCAAATTGCCAATAACTGACTGATTTATTTGCATGAAGTAAAATGTCAAATTAGCCTTCGTTAGTGTAAGGTCTGTTCGCGCTTGCGCAACGTCACCGTAGCGAACTTACGTAGCTTCAGTTACGGAAAATATAGGAAGAAATATTAGCTACTCTGTGCAAAGTTTTGGCGCAACATTCTAAAAGACGTCAGAAAATGTTGTCTCGATTAACATTGCCCTTCGGTTGAAGAAATCTTTGGAGATGATAATCATAGCCTTGGCACTCACAATAAGCTTATAGAAGGATGGAAAAAAATGTTTGTCAAAAAATAGCGCCATAGAACGGTACTTTCTTCTCCAGTTATTCAGGCAAGTCATTCCTTTCTTCTCTCTCTCTCTCTCTCTATATTCTCTCTCTCTTAATATCTCTCTATTCATCTACAGAAAGAGAAGATTAGAAATATTTAACGATATTTGATTAATATAAATATATTCATGTACAGAAAGAGAAGATTAGAAAAATGTGAACGATATTTTGGAGAGTTGTAAATGAATATATATATATATATATATATATATATATATATATATATATATATATTATTATTATTATATATATATATATATATATATATATATATATACATATATGTGTGTGTGTATATATATATATATATATATATATATATATATATATATATATATATATATATATATTACATTGCTGAAGGTAAAAAAGAAGGCAGGTTAATTAATTAAGTAGTTAGTAATACGCGATACCAAAGAAGTTAGAATAAACAAAATGAAAAGTCATACAGTGATAGAAGTAACGGCTCGTTTTTTTTTTCTTTGAGTGAAATAAAAAAAAAGAAAATGAAAAGCAGCAGGATGTTTACCGAAAAAAATAAAAATAAGAGGAAAAAGCCCAAGGGAACCAAAAGACTCAGTGTATTTAAGGTTGCCTTGTTTTTTTTTTTCTTTTTAGCGGAGAACGGACAGTACCCTTGTGTATAATAAAACAAGCGGAAGCTGTTGAAACAGCCATCTGCAAAAGTGGACCAAGTAATGAGCGGTTAGGAAATAAGAAAAGAAAATTGTGGATCATTATTAAATGTTTGTTGTCATTAAGCGAAGGTTAAAGGTTACTGGAAAAAAAAAGAATGGGAGACTGTACTTTCTTGTGGAATTTATTCTAAAAAATATATATATAAAAAAGGGCTAGCTCTCTTGTTATTGTTACTCAAACATCGCTAGCTAAAAATCTGGAGAATTCTGAGAAGAAACGACTCAGTGACGTGATAAACAAATCAGCAAGTAAATAAAAATCACGGTTTTAAGTTACAGTTGTCAAGTAAAACTGTCATTTTTCTGTTAAAGAACAAACTCTTTTGAAAACTGTGTTTCTTCGTTTTCTAAAACCAGTCTTTCCTTTTCTTTTTCTGTCTTTTTTTGTTGTTTTTATAATAAAGTTGCCTAATGCCTGACGAAGTTAGGCTGTAATGATAATGTAAAGGTTGTCCTCTTTCACCCAGTTAAGTCATCTGTTCTTTTCTGAAATTTTTTTTTTATTTTTCGTCTTATTCTTTTGCTTTTTCCATCTTCTTCCTTCTCTCCTCTTAGTCCTTTTTCTCCTCCTCCTCCTCCTTCTTCTTCGGAATTACAACCTGTTGTCAGTCTCTGTTATTTACGATTGGGCAAAACTATTCTGACCAACTGCACGTCGCACACTTTGAAAAAAAAGACAAATAAAAAACTTCTGTGAAAAACTAGCCCAGCGAAGCTATCTGTCGGTGAATAAAGAAAATTCGCCTCTTTTTGTGATGGTCTTACGTGACTAAGCTGGGTATACAGGAGCATTGTTTCGTAATATTTCTTAAGATTACTTTTAGAATTTGTGTATTTAATGTCAAACTTAGTTAAATAAACTGATATTCTCAATGACTGTTTAATATAGTTTAAATCATCAGTCAGGGAGTTTTATAGTTCTGAAGAAAAACTGTTGAAAGTGAATTTTTTTTTTTTTTCAAAATTCAGTCAATATAAAGTCTTACGGTACTCTCCGAACCAGTCCAGAAATAATTGTCAAATAAATCAACTGATCTTTTGATCTCCAAAATTTCAACCAAGAATCATGTGGGACTTTGCGCAACAATGTATTGATTATCCGTCCAAAAGTCCTATTGTAATATCCTGAAATTCATTTGGTAATATTCAGAAAAATTCAGCGAAGATTTGCTAAAAGATCCACTTACTTCTCTGGTGTGTCAGCCTTCACCATAAAAGTTGAAGGACACATAACCGGAAGGCGGGTGACCATTTCTGACTGTTCGCAGGGAGAATCGGAGGTTGCAAAAAAAAAAAGAAGAACAAGAAGCAATGATCAGTTCTCTTCTTTCAGTTTGACGAGCAAACAAGAGAAAAGAAGAAATTCCGTTCTTAACTTAAAGGAATGAAAGATAACAAGAACAACGTGTGGCCTCGTCAGTGCTGAATTGACGGAATTTTGTAGGTGGCAGGGCGGGGTTCTTACGTCACTCCTACGTCTCAGTCGTCAGACCATCTCATGATGCCCGTGCAAGGACGCACCTTGTCCTAAAGCTAAACTCAGAGAAAAATTTAAGGCCAGCCTGCAGTTAAGGTTAGCATCCGGACGTCTTGCTCCTTGCTTTTTCATAGAGGATATATCGTATAGATGGTATACGGAGAAAAAATGCAATTGAGTAAATATCATTAGAATACATGAAAGTAGTGAACACTGTTGAGTGAGAATATCTGCCTCTCTTCTCTCTCTCTCTCTCTCTCTCTCTCTCTCTCTCTCTCTCTCTCTATATATATATATATATATATATATATATATATATATATATATATATATATATATATATATATATATATATATATATATATTATATAATGTGTGTGTAAGTATGTAAATGCATCAGTTGAAGGCATATAGGAAAGTTTAAAATACAGGAAAGTGTGTGGCATTCTATCGTATCCTTTTAAGCATTTTCTATGGGTTCAGCTGATAAATTCAGTCACGTGCATATTTGTGAATTTTAAGCATACACACACCACACATAGGCGAATATATGTACACACATATACATTATGTGTGTGTATGAGAGAGATTGCACATAGTAAATGCGGTGGATTGCGACCAGAGTTGAAAAGGGCCTATGGCTAACAACTGCATCACAAAAAAGACTTGAGGAAAATTAGTAGGTTAAATCCTCTGGAGCCATCTCCTCTACAGGGAAAAAAAAAAATGGTCGAAGCACTCAACCAAATATTTTATAGCACCTATATCTCTTCTTACCACATCTTCATCTGTCTCATGGTTAATATATATATATATATATATATATATATATATATATATATATATATATATATATATATATATATATATATGTGTGTGTGTGTGTGTATATATATATGTGTGTGTGTGTGTGTAAATATGGATATGTATACATATATGCATGCTCGTTCCGCAGCAATTAAGTAATTCAAGCTTTTCATTTCAGCTCGTGGTTTTTTTTTTTTTTTTTTTTTGCACCCGCCTGATGGTACTTGTTAATTTAAGCTTAATCGGTAATTCATCTTGTGATTTTGTTGCTCGTTACACAGTAATTATTAAACGATGCTTAATTATTTTATATAGTTAGATTTTTACTTGATTAACAGTAATGAGTAATCTAAGCTTAGTAAAAGTTCTCGTAATTTTTTATTCTCAAGACATCAATTAGTAAACTATGCTTCTCTTGGTTTTTAACCCGTTTGACGGCAGTTAGTTATATAAACGTAATTCACTCATCTCATGATTTTGTTACTAATTTGGTAGAAGTATTCAAAGCTTAACATTGCTGTCTCGATTTACAGCAATTAGTAAATCAGGCTTAACCCTCTCGTTGTGGAATTTATTTTGACTCGCATTCCCAGCTAAGTGCACATTTGAAAATATTTCCAGTTTAATAATAATAAAAAAAAGATTACTACATCTCTAAGCTCTATATTGTCAGGATTGAACTTTATTTTAGTTTGCAAGTAACACATCATGTGGAAATAAATTATTAAAAAGTGAAAAAAGTAAAAAAAAAATTAAAATTCATTGAAATCTGAGATCTTTGTTGATGGCACAAGTAATCCTTTTAGTACACTATCAGTACATGATATATTCATGTTCCATATTTGCAACACCACTTGTACGTTCTATGTAAATGTTATATTGCACTTCAAAATATGTACAAAATAATATAGATATCTTTATTAGTGATACTAACCATCAATCTCACATCTGTCCCTTGCGAATACTATTCTGAAACCTGGTGTATCTAGTATGACCCTATTTTCATTCAGAACTTTCAATGGTAGGTTTGTGAACTAACCCCATTTCAACTGCAACAAAAGCTTATATGTCCCTGGAGGTCAAATCTGTCCAGCGGTGATACCTTGATCTAAAAGATCAATGGTTGCATTTTAGCTATCGTAAAATAGAAATATTTACTTGATTCTTTTGCTACGTGATCATCTATTTCCACAGGAAAAAATTTAGCAGAGCATTAAGTTTTTAAATCTAATTATCATGTGAGTCTGTATAAAACACTGCATTATCCACCTGTTTAGGATTATTATCATTTAATTCAACTTCAGTCCATGTCTGTGGCACAGCAACATCAACACAAGGGTCTGTTGTAGGGGTATCATCATCATCATCATCTTCATTAGCATAATCATTCTCACTTTCCACCCAGGTCAGGACCGTCTATAACATAATCAGATTCTGAATCAGACGCAAACAATTTTTCCTATATTTCTTCGAGTTATATATATATATATATATATATATATATATATATATATATATATATATATATATATATATATATATATATATATATATATATATATATATATATATATATATATACATATATATATATATATATATATATATATATATATATATATACATATACATATATATATATATATATATATATATATATATATATATATATATATATATATATATATATATATATCATCAGACATGCTCCAAACTTTTATTCTATCATTTAGGGGAGAGAGAGAGAGTAAAACGTTTGGTTCAATAGTGGGTCTGAGACAGGTGTGTGGTGTTAGAAAATAAGCTTGCTTTATGCCAGCACGGGCTCTTGCTCTTAGAGCCCGAAAGAGTCATTCTGACATGCAAGCGTTAAAGATGGTCGGAATTAAGAGTTAAGGTTAATGATATGAAAGCCACAACGACGAGTTTGACATTTTTATGGATTTGGTGATGCATAAATTGGAAAAATTTTTAAGTTCTTACAGAGAAAATTTGTGAAATTCTGAAAAACGTAGAAAGAAAAATGTGAGGGGAGTTTGATATAAGCTGAAGAGTGAGTTCTGTCTGTACAGATCCGAAATGGACCTACAATTTCTTTTGCTTTGCCTCGGCCTAGCACCAGCTTTTGGCGCGCTTTCGTGCAGTGGAACCTCAGCGGAATCCGTCAAAAAGGGACCCTGGGCTGGAAGCCTCCTTTGGAATCAAGAATTTGCTTCTGGTTGCTGCTTTTGGATTAGCTAGCTCTGCAACAGGCAACATACTGGATAATATTGAGAAGCAGAAAATCGATGACGATGATTACAATGGAAAAGTTCAAGCACTGCAGGGAGAAGTTCGTCTCGAAAGAGAAGAGAGGAAGACTCTGACGCTGCTGAATGTCAACTTGACCAAAAGAGTTTATGGTCTGGAAAATGATCTTCAAGAAAATAGAAAGGAAAAAGAAAAGGAGGAGATACTGAAAAAAGAAAAGGAGGAGATGCAGTCGTACACAGGATGGTCCAACAAGCAGAAGATGGAACAGCAAGTCTTTGAGGACGAAAAGCAGCCGATGCAGGAGGTGGTGGCTCAGGAAAATGAACGAAATATGCTGGAAGATGAGATAATGAGGATGAAAGCAGAAAATAAGCGACTAAATAAGAGCGCTGCCGCTGTTCAAGAGCTACGTGATAACCTGAACAACAAAGTTATGAGCTTGACTTCCCATTTGGCAAAGCTCAGTTGTCAATTTCGTCTACAAGAGGAAGTAGCAGGTCAGCTGGAGACGGAACTGCGTGAGATGAGAAGATGGAGAAGAAAGGATGCAGATGACTAAACACATCAGAGGACAGGAAAAAGAACTCAACCTCTTTAAGGCTGAGAAGGAAAACCTCCAGTTCAACGTTCGAGAACTGCAGGAGCAAGTTGGAAAGCTGTCGAGAGAAAATGGCTTCCTTCAATGTTAGCTACAAGAGAAAGAAATGAAGCTTCGTCAGCAGGATAATTTACTGGAAGCGAAAGACCACCGGTTGAAGATAGGTGTACCAGACTACCAAAGCATTTTTCGTACCGAAGATAAAATCAACCAGTTTCTGCAAGCCTTGAGGAAGGACAATGTCATCAACGAAGAAACTTATCGTCAGCTATTTTCCACTGGCTCTTCTTATGGCGTTATGTATGGTCTACCCAAAATTCTTAAACCTGGTGTGGCTCCGCAAAATTTTTAGTCCCGTTGTCGGAACCTTTAACCAGGAACCAGTATGTTGTTCCCAACTGGAAAACATTAAAAGAATCTATACTTTCTCAAGATTCTGATACTTTTATGGCGGCGAGCTTGGATGTGGAATCCTATTTTACCAATGTTCCTGTTAGGGCGCCATTAACATAATTTTAGACAAATTGTTTCCCCACCCTGATTCACGTTTTCATAATTTTAGTCGTTATACTTTTAAATCTCTCTTAGAAATGGCGGTGCTGGATCCCGCCTATATTTTAATTATAATTGATATAGACAAGTGGAGGGCATGGCTATGGGGTCTCCATTAGGACCTAACTTTTCCAACCTCTTTATGTGCTCGCTGGAAGAGCTCTTTTAAGATGAGTGCCCTCTGTCCTTCCGCCCATTGTTTTATACAAGATGTTGACGATACCGTCACCCTTTCCAGGCGTAATTTTGACTGGGATTCATTCTTGGAGTGTGTTAACTCTTATCACCCAGATATTAAGTTTACCATCTTTCGTTTTTAGATGAACAGGTATTTAGAGAGAAAATCAGTTTGACACTGCTGTTTTTAGCAAGAAGACATTTACAGGTTTGAGAACCAATTTTCACAGCTTTTGTTTTCGTAACTTTAAATCTAACTCTATTTTTACTCTTGTATATAGAGCTGTCTCCCTTACGTCTAATTGGTGTGTCTTTCATCAGGAAATTACCTTTCTTTTAACATATTTTACCGACAACTGCTTTCCCACCAAGCTCGTCAACAGGATTATTTACGGGGTTTTAAATAGACAGCTATGCAATAGCGCCAATAAAACAAATGTTCTTAAGCTTCCTTTTTATGTCCGATTCCCTTATGTGAATGATGGTTCCTTTCAGGCCAAATTTACAAACATTGTACATAAATAATTTTGTGTATTCAGTTTCAAACTTATACCTATCATTCAACTCACAGTTGGTTCATTGTTTAGATTCAAAGATATTTGTACACCATACCCGGTACAGTGTGCAAATATTCTTGTCCCAGATGTGGTCTGGGAACTTACGTGGGTTCTTGTCGGAGGATGATGAAGTTGCGCTTACAGTAGACTCCCACAGGGGAGTTAGTTTTCGTACTGGATGTTCACTATCTAATCCTGAACAGCCCAGTATACACGAACATGGTAAAAAACAAAATTAATTCCCATTAAGTACGATGATTTTATTATTCTGGGGCAAAGCTCCAACCCAAATGAATTACTGATTCTTGAGTCTCTCTTTCTTTATCAAACAACTTGTTCCGCAATTGAACACCCTGTCCACCTCCACCCCCTTGTGCCTTTCTCAACCTATTGTTTTTATGTACATAATTTTAGTTTTTGCTTATCTTTTGTCATGGTAGGTCGACCCCCCAGTGCTCCTCAGATATTTCTTAACTCTGTCATTTCTTATGTAATTTTTATCTAAACTTTTTATCAACGTGTGCTTTTAATTTTTGGTGTCATTTTATGTCAGGCAATAATCTACTTTTACGTATATGTGCATTTTATATTTTTCACTTTAATTTATGTTAAGTGATTTATAGACAACTTACAAATTCATATTGCTCATTATTTTTATATATACAGATCCCTGAGGATGCATTCAGTTGAATGCGAAACAAGTAGGAATAAATTATAATACATAGCCATGTTTGTTCCTGCTCTTGCTCCCTGTGTATTATGTGTATATATGTATATGTGCATATATATATATATATATATATATATATATATATATATATATATATATATATATATATATATGAATATATTATATAAATACATATGTATATATACATATATAGATAGGTAGATAAATAGATAGATAGGTAAAACAATGCCCTCTAATTACGTTGATCCTACAAAAATTGCAACAAATGTATCTTGCCATCAATAAACATGATTAAATATATATCGTGAATCAAACTTTACATAACATGAAAATCCCAAAACCCTACCAAATTCTGCAACTGATGTGGAAGAGTTTTCCGATATGTATTGTACGCCAATATTATTTCTTAAAATCTCCAACACATGGCAGTAGTAGACGCCCAGATGCATTGTCTGCATAAGGAGTAGAGTTTACTTGGCGAGGGGTAAAGTCATTCTTTGCAGTGAAGTCCTACAAACCCCAATGACTAATTTCATAGATTTTTATTTTCTTGAAAAAATTTTTAATCTAAGCTTAAGCACTAAATTTACCTCGTGATTTTTCCACTCTGTTAACAGCCATTGGTTTTGTTTGCTCAATCTTTTTATTATATTAAAAACGTCTCCGCAGAAGCAAATTCTTTGGAAATCATTTACTGTTTAGCTTAAACTGAAGCTTTTTGTAATTTATGGAAGATAACAGATCTTGACTAGTAATCTTACGATGCTTCTGTTACCCTCGGATTATTTTCACTGTTTCCAGCTTATGGTGTAAGTTTGAAATAATGGCTCAGTCCTCACAACTCCAATTTCAGTCTTGACTAGATCCGATTTCAGTCAATGAAGGAGATGAGGCCCCGTAGACTTTTCTTTGAAAGCACTTTCTGTACTTTAAATCTTGTCGGAGTTCAGACAGGAAAGCTGGTATTAATTAAAAGGTGCTGAACAACGATGTTTGATTAATCACGAAGGTCAGATTTTGGTTTCATATAATATTTAACATTTTGCCATAAATGAGATTATTTATCATCTTTTTTCATATCACTGAGTCTTTCAACTCCAAGAAACATCAAAAACAATAAAATTTACCAGCCAGGTAAAGAAAAAAAAATACTCACAAAAAATGAGAAACAATAAAAACATTATAAAATAAATACAGACTGAACATATGTCCAAACGGCTCGACAATATCCGGTACGTGATGCAAACCCCAGTCTACATTCTTGAAATACAGGAAATCCCAACAATAAATGCAGGTATCACGATGATATGACATAACAGCGAAAGATCATTCGGTTCGTATTTTCATGAGTAGAATATAAGATTCATCAAGCACCATTTCACCACCAAAATCCTCAGAGACTGTAATTTTCGTGTGCAATACTGGTCTGTTTTACTGCTGCAAGAACATTAAATTTTCTTTTAAGGTTTAAATGCTTGTGGTAATCAGGGCTGACTTTCATTGAGAGTAAGCTCCGTGTTTCCCATACAGAATCAGAAAAATGCAAATATGAGATGTGATTATTCTTTCATTTCACTCTTTCTGAAAATGGTTTCTTGCTGTGGACTGACATTTTTGCAAACTAAAATCTTTTATATTCGCACAAAGGGTTTGCTAAGGGAACCTAAATTACTACATATTTCTGGTTAAGAGGTAATAGGCAAGAGATAAAAGTTGAAATCAGAATAACAAGAGTGGTTCAAGAAACCAAAGAACGTAAAAATCGAATAAAAAATAATGGAATATGATCATGACTATCGAGGCTTTGTGCTGTGTATGAAATAAGGAGTCCCGTCCCGTTGTTATGTATGTTTTACACACACACACACACATATATATATATATATATATATATATATATATATATATATATATATATATATATATATATATATATATATATATATATATATATATATATATATATATATATATATATATATATATATATATATTTAAGGAAATGTCAGTATAATCAGCCGCCTAAAATGACAGACTCACACAGAAACCTATTTTCAAGATTTCATGAGCTAATCATGGTTTTAAGAATAATAAAATTTTTGGCGTCATTTATTTTGCTTATGGTATTTTGTAGATAGTTGTGAAGCACTTAAAGTATCTTATTGATATCAAGAAGGTGACATTTCGACAATGTACACATGACCTGTTATTTGTTTTGTCTTGTCATCGCATCGTGATCTCGGTAGTACACTCTGAATTTTTCTTTGGGATTCTAAATTTATGTATGTCATGATTATATCACGTGTCAGAAAATGACGACACGTTTTTTTTTTAAGTCCCGGTCGTTGCCATCGACAGACTTTTTAATTCTGTTTTTTCATCTGGACTCGATTACTTGTTCAAGGCGAATTTATTTTTTGTTCAACGAATTCGTGCATTTCATTGCCTCTGACAAGTCTCTCGAAAGAAAAAAATGGCCTAAAATTGAAAGTACAGAGAAAAAATTCCGAGGTAAGAGAAGTAATTTTCCTGTGAAATAAATGGCAACTCTTTACAAAGAACATTATCTGCTTTTGTCCATTAAGAGTGAATAATGGAATCCAAACATACACTCGCACATTTGGTTGCAGGAGCAAATGATTGTCATTACTAAAAATGAAGCCTGGTGAGAGATTCTTTGAAAAAATCATAATTGCTGATCTTCCAAATACATTTTGATTAACAAGAAATTCAAAATGAATGACCAGTTGCAGGTGTTTGATCCTGCATTTTTGGATATCTCCAATAAGAGATGAACATAGAATAAAATTTATAGAATACATGCAGACAGCTAGATCCATGAACAACTGTTTTTATAAGTCAATAAAAACATAATACCGACAACAACCTTTCAAAGGTCATTTATCTTCTGCTCTAAATTTTGCATTTACAGTATCCTTTCAAGGGGCATTTATCTTCTGCTCTAAAGGCTTACCAAGAAAAAGTGAATCTAAGCACAGTCAAAACGATCAGAAGACTCTATATATAGACAGCATCCGGACAGGAAGAGCGAAATGGTGTCGGAAGGAAGTTGTGGTTTCCATTATCGCAACTGCGGTCACTATGCTTTAAACCGTCTAAGAAAGATTCCCCTCCTTCTTGTCAGTTCGATTACTTATTTCGCTACGGTGATGCTATGTCTAACTAACGTTTACCTTCTATTGGGCTAGTATATCTTTACAAAATATTGCTGCAGACTCTTGATCCCTCTTGTAATCCTGTTAAAGAGATGGTGCTCATTAACTCTTTAGTAAGTATAAAATATGCACCTCCTCTGCATGCAGATATCACCGCGCTTCCCCACTATTTCCTGGCGTCTGTCAGAATCTTCCGTACAAGAAAGTAAATGTAGAACATGAAATCGATCTCGATTTCACATTTCTAGGATTGCAATATAGGAAAATTATTTTCTAAAATGGATTAAAATCAAAGCACTCAGTCATAAATATATTCGGTATTTTCTCTTTTACGTATCAGTTTTTCCTTAATTTACTATCTGATTATTAACCTGATAAAGTCTCTCGATAAAGGTTTCCAAACTAATTTGGAGATTTGCATGATTTTAATTTGCTTAATGTTCCGACTTTACCAATAGATAATGGTCAGTAATAATGGTTATGTAAACAAGGGCATACATAGCCACATGATATGTAAATCCAATTTGGCAATCCCCATGACTTGCCCATTTTTATGTTTATTTTGGCAATATTTCTATCCCGAATTTATTCATATTCGGCATTTTTTATCACTTGCAGCACCAACCTGTTTGCTTGTATTGCCATTTCATGCCTGTTCTTTGGCGTGCCACTTGCCTGAACTCTTTTTGCTAATTCCCAACATTCATTTTTATAAATTGTGGTCTCTTGGGATCTCTCATCTCCATCCATACTCGCTTAGCACTTTATTGCTGGATGTACAAGCAGGCTAATCTACTATCTTGGGAAAGACGTGCTCTTGTGAAGGCAATGAGTGCTTTAGAGACTAATACTAATCGAATGAGGGAGGCTTATCTCCCAGTGCTGTGTCTGCTGGTTCGCGAAAAGTGACAAGACAAGTGAAAACTTTAGGTTAACATTTCTATCTCCGTTCCCCAAGCTTCTACCTATCCTGTCCAGGCCTAGCGACACTACTACAGCCTACTCTGACACCTTCCTCCAAAGTTTGAAAGATTGATAGGCACACAGCCAGTTACACTTTATTCATACCATTGTAGAGCTTCTTCGCCCACATGGCAGAGCTGAGCAGCATAGCCAAGAGAAGAATACTGTTGCAGTTACCAGCAGAAACTGCATCCTAGTCACCCCTACTGATAACTTCTTGTTGTGGTGAATATGAATGAAATCATATCTGAAACTTGAAGCTGAATCACAGGAAAATCCCCCAACCTGATGTCGTAAGTACCAATATCACCAGCAGCACAGCTGTCCACTTTCGCTCACCCACGCTTTTTTCTTTGTGCACATTCTAAGAAGCAAAGTTTATATTTTAGAAAAACTTACCAAACTTACACTCGTCTATAATTATATTTCTTGATATCTTCTTACAGGTAAATCTACTGAAAACTTCAACCTCATGCAAGAAAATTAGAAGTATTTACAGCCAGCCTTCAAGAATCAACAGTTAGTGTCAGGTAAGAGCAGAATTTTCCAAGAATTCTGTGTTTGTTCCCTTTGGCTGTTCTTGTATGTTGCTGTGAAATCCTTATATAAACTGTTTTGATATATTTTTTTAAGTAAAACACAGTTGAGTCCTTATATCCTTAGCTGGATATCCGATTCTGTGGTGGCGATATTTTCACCACATACAATGGCCAGCAGGCAATGAACTTTTAATTTCTTGATTTCCTAGTATAAGTGAATAGATAGAATAAAATAAGATTACAGAATAAAGAACTGAGAAGTTTAGATTTCCTTGAATGTATTTACGTAGATCTGATGAATATTTCAAGAAGACATTGTACTATATGCCTGAATTATGGTGATAGTTCATAGCACGTCAACATTCATCATGGCAGCTCAAAGCTCGTGGTACAGCCCACCAATCAATAAGCCAGGGGTTGAATGCAGTCAGGGACGTCATTATTAGTGTGTAGTTCTCTTCTGAAGGACATTCACTGTTGTCCTTGAAGAAAGGACACCACTAATTCTTCATTTGTGATGTTCATTGTTGGTTTTTTCTCTTTGAGGCATGCCGTCAATAATGCTGGCCGGCTCAGATTATGTTCCTCACGTTAAATGCGTGTTCTGGATGCCTGAGAGTGTACTTAGAGATATTTGCCGACGCGTTTGGCTGACTGCTCTGTCAAATGCTTCGTAATTGTGCCGTAATAAGGATATCTCCTACAATCTTTGTTTGTGTTATTACAATCATCACCTTCTTCATATTCTGTTTACATAAAAGTTTTCTGAGGTATTTGCCGATGTGTTTTGTGCTTTGTCAAGTGATTAAAATTGCAGTGATTATACAGCTCTTTCGTATTATCTTTAATTAATTCAATTAGTCAGTATTGCAAGGATTGTTTTTATACGTAAGATTATCTGACAGGACATTGGACTGTGAGTAATCCTATTTCAATTTGTATACCGAATTGACGTCAGAGGATTATATGCTCGTTATTTACCCTGTGTTTCTTCTAAACTTTTGTTCTAGAAATGAACGCAGGTCTTCACTGAGTATCACAAGTTATCAAAATAGTATTGACGTCAGTATCCTCAACTCTTTTGCAGATATCAAGTCCAAACAAAACTCTTGCCTCAGACAGACCTCCCTCTCTTTATGATCATTAAATCAAAATCCTTTGTTTTTACCATTAATTTCCTGTTAAACTCGTTTCATTGCATGGGTTTGTGCATTGTTTGTGTTTTTCTCGCTAGGCAGTTTCCGTAAATGGATATTGTCGGTTTGCTATTATTAAATTATTTGACTCATAAAAAAAGAAAAGGATGGATTTACTCTACATCTTTTCCTTAAGACCAACTCATGATTATGAATTTGAACGTTGGGATTTTAATACTTGAATACGGTGAAGGATAAATTTTATGAGAAAATGATGTGAAATTCATTAATATAACACATTTTAATGAGCTCGAAAATTTTTGGCAAATGGAATTAAATTTTCAAAACATAATATGCCGATGCATCATCATGAGTATATGAATTTTTTCAGCCTTTTCCTTTTTGGCGTTTTACTTTTGAAAGAGTTATGAAATTTTCGCTGTTGTTGTAAGAACTGACTTAAAACGTTATGAGCATAACTGATTGACAGCTCTGTTGAGTAGCATTATCACCAACATGCTTCGAGTGCATTGTGTACGAGAAAAAATTGCATGCAAACATTTTATTTAAGATTTTGCCACTATCAACAAATTTCAGGGCACAAAATTTCAAGTAATCACAGTTTTGTTTTTTATCTGTTTTTTATAACGTGAACATTAGGAAACACCAAGTAATGGGAAAAAATCGAATAAAAACAGGCAGTATTCCAAACAAAAAACAGATAGCTGGCAACTCTGCAAAACCTGCAACACAGCATGACAATGCAACATTCCCTTGACCGCTCAAAATTGATTTCTCTAGTTTTTGTCTCTGCTGTAAAGGAGATCCATAAAATGGGGAAAAGACGCCACGATGCCCTGCGTGGAAAAAGGGAATTTCCGTGTAAACGCTGAGGACGGAAGAAAGCATTAACTCCTATCACCCTTGGGCGAATTGGACTCGATAAAACTAGATATTTGCAGTGGTTGGTCGGTTGGTCTAGATGAAGCTTATCTCGTGCCACACGGGACCATGCTCTAAGGGTGAGAAGGTGTTCAAGGGTGCAGGATGCCTAATGTGAATCTCCGGACTCTATCCACCCAACAGAGACAATATTTTCAGAAAATTAAATATAGACATATTTTCCATCGGAAGAGAGAAAAAAACATTTACTACGGAATACCATTTATCCCAATTAGCGCAGCTTTATCATGGATGTAATGCCGGTGACTACTCAAAATGTTTACTTAGTTTTTTCAAAAATACCCATAATTCGAAAACATGCCTTCATGTTATCTAAGGACATTTCTTTGTTTCGCAGGTGCCTACAATGGTCAGTGCACCAATGAAGTGAAGCTTTCAAGTTTCAGTTTAAAAATCCTTTCATCTTTGTGGTGGCTGTCGAAATGGAAAAGGGTCCCAATTTGGGTTCAAGACCCCTATCGCACATTTGCCAGAAGAGCAACATAACTCAAAAATTGCTATTTTTCAGGAGAAGCGATTTAAATGTTAAAACTCCTTACTCTCTCTAGTGTAATAGTGACGTGTCATGCCCTCTAGCGGTTAGTATTACAAATACAAATAAGACGTTATTACCACAATATAGAACAAAGAACGGGCTATCTGCTGATATCAGTAGCTCAAAAAACACGTTTTTTGAGTTGCGTCACTCTTCTGCCAAATGAGCGATATGCCACGTCTTCCCAAAAGATTGAGCAGCCAGAGGGTTCGGGAATGAACTGCAAAATTACCTCGGACTGTGTGCTGCCGTACGCAGTCATGTACCCCAAAGAGGTTGATAACCCACAGGGTTCGGAAATGAGCTGCGGAATTACCTCGGACCGCGTAATGGTGAGCGAAGTCACCTTGCTATGCAGGGGCCGGATGGCAAGGAGCGGGCGGGGCGGCTGTGAGCGAACTGCAGTGCAATGGTATTCCGGGAAATCCCGAGCGAGGGTCTTACGCACTTGGGCACGATCGTCTGCTTGGCATCATTGCAAAATATCTAGTTACGGGTAATGGAAATCCAAATTAACTACATGATTAGTAACAGAAAAGTAAACCATTCTTCGTGTTTTCGGTGGGAAAATGGAAGAGTTTATTATGAATAATCTAAACTTAATATTACCAGTTTGGAGAAATGAACCTTGCCATTTCTCAAGCAAGTGAAGGCAAACTTCCACTTATGCATATCTTCAGTATTTTTTTGGGGGGGAGGTTTGGGTGGAGGAGGAGGCTGCAGGTAAGGGGAAGATGGCATTGAGAACGGTTTGACGTAAAGAGAAGCGAGAGTTAAAAATAAAATTCCTACTCATATTGTCATAGCTAAGGCATTAGCCTAGTGCTACCGAAAAAAATTTAAAATTTCGAAATATGAATCAGTGTCCTATATCGTCAAAAACGGCTAAATGACAATAAACTGCGTTATAGATATATCCAAAAACTGTTGATCCGAGATTCAGTTCTACTGAAAAAGCCACAAAAAAATAGTTGAACAATTCAGAAGAACAATCTCTGAAGTTATGCAAACAGGAAAAGAAGAGAGAACCCTGGAAATAAAATCGAAGTTACCTCACGCAAGACAAGACGGCAAGTATCCTCGAGTGCCTGGGGGAATCTAATTAACCGCTTGAGAGTGGAACGGTGAAAAAACCTACCAAAGCAGGGAAAAGGCAGTTTCATCAATACCATTTCGAAAGATCCAACAAGCCGTCGTCAGCGATGAAAATGAACGTCGTGATTATTGGACCTTATGTTGGAAGTGTCACTTAATGTTTCTTAGCAACATTAAACATCAACTTTTGTGGAGTCAGAACCAATATATCTGCCAAGTCCAAAAATCAGTAATATTAATACAGGTGAATAAAATCAAGTTTAACAGGAAAACTACGATAAGGAGCAAGCAAGAAATGACAACCGCGAAGAACAGAACAACGAATGGTGCAAAATGCAAAATGTGCGTGAAGGAAGTCGTCACAAATAAAGAAAAATGAGGCGGGACAATGGAATTCTGTGGGGCACCACTAGAAATAAGGAAAGACCAGGTTTTCCACCGTTTTTAACAATGGAGATATAGCAGGAAGTTGGAACACAGGAATCTAGCCTTCAAAGGGAAGAAACTTCTGCAATAGAAATGTCAAGAGCAAAGTTATTAAGTAACAGCCAGATATGAGGAAGATAAGATAGGCACCAGTGATCAGGAAGAATGGTGTGAGATTCCGAGTATGTTAAGGAATAACAAAAACAAAAATTGTCAGGAAGACTATGGTCACTATCAAGGAGAGAATAGTAGGTTAAAAAAAATGTATGGTTTACGGTGATCGCCCTCATGGCAAAAAGATGGAACTCGAGTGAGTTTTTAGCATGGAGGCTGAATACTTTTCCCCAGAATGTAGAAAAGAAAGAAAAAAGATATAAGACAAAGGACTAAAAAGAGGTGGGATGCTGTCAGACCCAGAGGCTTTGCTCCAGCTTTAGAGACCTGCCTTGATTACAGGACAGCTGCTGAGGAACAGTCAAACGAACGTTAAAAAAAAAAAAAAAAAAAAAGACTTTTTGAATTAATATCTTTGACAGAGGAAAATACATCGCTATAGTACTCCGAAAACGTGCAAATTAAGCAACCCTTGATTTTCAGATGTTCAAGATATCTTTATACTTTTAGTGACATTCACAGTAGATGTAAATATGGCGAACAAGAACTAAGAGCAAAAAAATGCGAGCACTGATCTGAATGTACTTGGAAATCGGACCAGATGCAAAAAAGTTGCAACCTTCAAGGCTTATAAACTACAGCTTTAGCATGGCGGACTTTTCAGATGCGCAGTAGACAGAAATCTTATTTTTAAGAAAATTTGCACAAACTAAGTATATTTATTGTGTTATAAGGGAAGTTAGAAGGGTGATGACAAAAATATAGTGTAAGAAGATCGATTTAAGTACTTGAGAGTTGAAGGAGGAATCTGATTCGCCATAATTGGTGTTCTAGGAAGAAAAAGTAGTCTGCTCAACTGAGGAACAAAGCTACGTGCAAAAAAGTAGATGTTTCATCTTCACAAAAAACTAAACAAAAAACAAGGGAAAAACTAAAAGAGATAAGTAAAGACGAAATTTTAACGAGTCAGATGAAATAATAAAAGTCTGTGTGGTTTTAATTTCCTGTTTTGGTACTCATCTCTTCCTTGTCTTCCATTTTCTTCGTAGTTTTTGGTTTGATATCCATCTTGATTTACGCAACCGGTCAAAATTCTTACATCTATCGCACTCCTGATGAAGAACAAGTTTGCCTTTTTAAAAAGGCGTGTGATACTGACCGTTTACTGACGGGATCCGAATCTCTCTTCTACAAAACTCTTCTCAAGTGCTTTAGTCTTTGCATTCAGTCAGACCGAACATCATTGTAAACAAGGGTACCCACCTTCATCCTAGCCTTCATTGTAAACAAAGGTTGCCTACCTTCAACATGGGTTCATTGTAAATAAAGGATGTCTACCTTCAACGTAGCCTTCAATCCTCTAAAGAAGTTTAAACTTCTTCTTTGTATCTCAGAGGAGAATAAGAAACTAATTGCTGTTCCATTTCCTTGTTCAAGTAGTTGTTGGTCTTTTAAGTCTTAACCCTAAGCCAGCGATATACTGGAGGAACGAGCCGTGGGGAAGCTGTCTCTGATGAAGTCTAAGAAAAGACTAACTCAGCAAAGGCTTGGTAAATGTGATATACTTTAAAAGATTTGTGTGATGGTAAAGTGAAAATGAGGCATTTTGATGTTTAGGAGGAGAATTATTGAGGAAATGAAGTCTTTTCGCTAAAGAGGCTGTGTTTGAGAAGATAATGCAGAGGAGAGAACTCGCGAAAATGACTCATGAAATTACTGAAGAAAAGCTTGAGAGAGTTTTGGAAATATCTTTCAATAAAAGATTGAGAGAGTTTTGGAAATGACTCAATAAAAGCTTGAGAGAGTTTTGGAAATGACTTTCAATAAAAGCTTGAGAGAGTGGAAATTACTTTCAATAAAAGCTTGAGAGGTTTTGGAAATGACTTTCAATAAAAGCTTGAGAGAGTTTTGGAAATTACTTTCAATAAAAGATTGAGAGAGTTGTTGAAGTGACTGTAAACGCAGCTTGAGGGATCTGTTGCAGTGATTGCGGATAAAATCTTGAGTTTTGGAAATGACTGTGAATAAAAACTTGAGAGTTGTTTTAGTGACTGCAGATAAAAGCTAGAGAGATCTGTTGAAGTGACTGTGGATAAAAGCTTGAGAGTTTAAGTGACTGTGAATAAAAGCTTGAGAGTTTAGGTGACTGAATAAAAGTTTGAGAGAATTATTTAAGTGACTGTGAATAAAAGAGTGAGAGAATTATTTAAGTGACTGTGAATAAAACTTTGAGAGAATTATTTAAGTGACTGTGAATAAAAGATTGAGAGAATTATTTAAGTGACTGTGAATAAAAGTTTGAGAGAATTATTTAAGTGACTGTGAATAAAAGATTGAGAGAATTATTTAAGTGACTGTGAATAAAAGTTTGAGAGAATTTTTAAGTGACTGTGAATAAAAGATTGATAGAATTATTTAAGTGACTGTGAATAAAAGATTGAGAGAATTATTTAAGTTGCTTTGAATATAAGTTTTGGGAGAATTATTCAAGTTACTGTGCATAAAAGCTAGAGCGATCTGTTGAAGTGATTGTGGATAAAAGCTTGAGAGAGTTGTGGAAATTAATATGAATAAAAGCTTGGGAGAGTTGTGGAAATTACTGTGAATAAAAGCTTAAGAGGGTTGTTGAAGTGACTTGAGAGATATACTGGAAGTGACTGGAGAAAAATCTGAGAAACTTAGAAATTACTGAAACGGAAAAAAAAAATAAATAGAACTTGGTGGACAGTTGACTGAGGAAACATTCTGAAAAAGATGATTAGAGGAAGAATGAAGAACAGTAAGAAGAAATAAAAGGAATTCAGAATAAGATAATATTGGCGATGGATGCCAAGATATGCTTAGGGACGGAACATCAGAAATGATGATGATAACAGAATCTGGGACTGCAATGTAATTTACTTGAGCTGGGATTATCTGACTCACTGGAGCTTCTGGAAGGCCTTTTCACTTATACATACAAATCACTGCATCTGCTGGAAGGTAATTTACTTCCTAAACATAGATACAAATCACTGCATCTGCTGGAAGGTAATTTACTTCCTAAACACCCTTGATCTGTCTGTGACATCATTGAGAATTATAATTGTATAAATGTTAAACAAACCAATTCTTAACATTGTCTCGTCATAAGTCCTTTTGATTCTTGACTTCGCCTTCGTTTTTTGTTCATTCGCTGCCCGTTTACATCTTGAATACCTCTGGAATTATTAAGGTTTATCCAAGACACGAAGGGCGGTTTCATAAATCCTTTATCCCCTCGAAGATACTGCAGCGTCATGTCTTGAGATAAGATGGTCGTTTATTCTCTCTCTCTCTCTCTCTCTCTCTCTCTCTCTCTCTCTCTCTCTCTCTCTCTCTCTCTCTCTCTCTCTCATGTTATAAGTGTTTCTTCAACCATAGATAGTTCTAGAATTTTCTTATTTTCACTAAGTAAAAAAAGTTAAGTATACCTTAGTTTTACCAGACCACTGAGCTGATTAACAGCTCTCCTAGGGAACAATAACGAATTGGTATTTCACCATGATTGCATTATTGCACATGCATTTGCTCACCGCTCTGAATTCGTTGTAAATTAAACTGTCTTCACATTTAGGTATTTATATAACACTTCTTTTGATTCAGTTTTAAACAATTCCAGCCGTGTGATGAATTACTGCGTCGAAAATTAACCTCCGAATTTAAACGAAGTATCTTTGTCACCATCAAGGTGTTCGTATTCGGTTTTACGTTTTCCAAACGGATGTGATGACAGACCTCTACATGTCCAGAAATTCCTCTGATAATCATGTAACACAGATCAGGGTTATTAAGGAAAAAAATGGCTCATTTAAGATGTGATAAAAACAGTCTGCGGTTCTGTGAATATCCCGGATCCTACCCGGTTACCTCCGACGAGGCTTCTCGGAGGGTTTCCCATCCTCAATCCCAGCAAGCCCTCTGATTGGTCACCGAAACCTGGTGTGATACGTAATTTTGACTGGTCATGATTGCTATGGGTGAAAGTCTTCTCTTTTTCACGCTATGCAAAAAAAAAAAAAAAAAAAAAAAAGTTAAAAAAAAAAAAAGAAGACTGACATAGCCTTGAAAACTGAACTCTTTCTCTGTTATATCCAACAGGGCGTGACGCTCGAAGGATAAAAGAGTGTACCGGAGCTCGAGAGGCGGAGCAAGATTGCACCCTCTCCTCCCCAGCCTCCTTTTCCATCTTCAAAAAACAAAAGTGGTCTTACACGAGGCGAGGCTAGGAAAAAACAAGAAAAAAAAAAGCTGGACAAACATTAGGAAGCAAAAACTGGTTAGGAGTAGGCAAGGATCTGGCGCACGTTTTCAGTTGGTGGACGAAAGAATTAATTTAAACCGTTCGAGTTGCCTCAGACGTTTTTGACATTTTCGTCTTGTTAATCAATGTTGAAAGCATTGCCAATCTCCAGACAGTAAGCCTAAGTTAATAGGAATATTTTTCGAAGTAATAAAAAAAATTCAGTCTTATTGCCGTGACACGTACCACTGGCATCGTTAACAGGACAGGTTTTGTCCACAGTTAGATTCTGAGATCGAGCTTTACTAAATTTAGGCTAGGCAAACAGAGGCCATCTTAACGCTTATTTTCAGAAGAAGTTGCTTCTTACAACTTGACCTCAGGCGTATAATGAGTTTTTCCAGTGACCTTCAGTGAGATCTCATGAATAAAATCGAAATTAAAAAGGTATTTACACAATATATACCAAAAAATGTGAAACTTTTATAAGCAGTTGAAAACCAAATGTTTAGCTTACGCTGGTTTTAAAGGACTGAGCTTTGGTGAATGTGGAATCAAAGTAAATGGTTAGTGGTTCCTTGGAATCAGTGAATTAAGAAGCCTGACTCGGAATAACGACTTGGACAGAAGTATAAACATTTAATTAGCTTCCTATTCGATAAGGAAAAAGTCGAGTCGCCGACTTATTTAGCCCTCACTAACTTGTATCAGATCTTAAATTTATTTGCAAGCTTTTAAAATTTTATTAATATACTTCATTCTCATCGTTTGATTACCTGTCTTTTTCTGGTGAAGGTAATGTCACCAACTTCAAGAGACTCCACTGGTTTTATATTCCAGTGAACAGTCACTAGTTGTTTTATTAATTATAATCTTGATATGCCATGTCCACTACTTTCAAGGCTAATAATTTTTTCAGACTAAAGAGTCCAACATGGTTAATGAAGTGTATTTACGCGGACTAAAACGGCAATCGCTACCAGAAAAACACGAGTCTCAATAATTCTCATTACACCACTAATACAAAGACTTTGCTTGTAGGCCTCGTGTTTGCATCAGTCCTTGGTAAGCAGTTGGGGCTAGTTACTTTGTATAAATAAACAATTTACATTAATTACATACTTCATGAGACTTCCCCATATGTGGTAGTGCCGTCAGTGCACAGCGTGCGGTGCGCCGCTGGCATTACTAAAGGTTGTTTGCTTCTTGCCTTCTGCCCCTAGCTGCACCCACTTTTTAGCCTTTTACTTTACCTCCATTCCCGTTTCCTATCTTCCATCTTGCTATCCGACCACAACAACCCCTTTTTTTCGCCGTCTTCAGCACTGAATGGCTGAAAGAACCCCGTGCATGGCTTTATAGCCTAATTTTCATAAGTCAGATCAAAAGAAGATTTGAAAGAAAGCCCGAGATACCCGGCAAATACGATGTTGGCAAATTGTCCACATGGATTTGTTTGACAGGTTTTATTAAATGTCTCGTTATAATTTTTTTTAAATGCCTCCTCTGTTCTTCATCCTGGTGTAATGCAATGAGCCCCTGACCTTTGCTTTTCTTCGGTGCGATTATAACAAAAACACGATCCACGTGGAAAAGTAAATTGAACGATAATCTTCATATATTAATATAGTTAACTCGTTTTACTCTCTCGAGGTTATTCTAAAGACGCAAAGGGCTTGAACTAAGATATATACATGCGTCTGAACGTAGGTGATCACTTTCTTCCAATTCCTTTCACAGTCAATCACGATGGTCATGACTGGTGTCGATGCGGAGGGTTAGGTAGCAAATTTGCAGTGGCAGTGGCAGCACGATGTCAAACCGGTTATTTTCTGTACCCATTTTCGTTTATTGTCCTTATCTTGATCGAAATTCTACCGAAGTCTGCGATAAGATTAGGCAAAGGTAATAATAAGTTTCAGATGAAACTTATGCATGTAAAGTAGGACAGCGTTGTTGTTAGACTTGGCACTGAGCAGTTGTGATATGAAAGAGGAAATTTTTCAAGAAAACTATCGGACTTGGAATGATAAAGAAGCGGAACTCTCCAGATAGCCCGACTAAGACCCGATTGGAGCTCCCTCAGAAAAAAAAAGATAATAATGATAATAAAGAAATAAATAAAGAGTAAAGATGATGACAAGTGTGAGGACGGCTAAAGGACAGCCCGTTCAGTCCTGAATAAATATTGGATATTGTCGCGTCACCAACAGCTATCACCGTAACAGATAAGTTAGATAACAAATTATAGATAATTCCAGTAATAACGGTCATCATGATGTGCACGTGTGCTTATTTTACGTAATTCAGATCATTTGATGTAGAGAAGCGCAGACATATCGCAGGAAAGATTCACTCCTGATAAAGCCACGATGGGAAAAATCTGAGTAAAATAGGCTGAAATTTTATGTATTATCTCCTTGTCTTATTGCTCTTTTTTGAAGGAAATCTGCTCTACTCTTGCGAGCAAATTAGCGAGTATTAAATAAATAAATAAATAAGTTTAAAAGAAAAGTACTTTGAACATTAGGCCATGATTACACGCATATATCTAAAACATTTATCTAGGGTTGTTAAACAGACCATCTAATTACGACACAGAACACAGACAGATTAGCAGATAGATAGAGGAGCAGATGGGGCAGTGAGAGAGAGAGAGAGAGAGAGAGAGAGAGAGAGAGAGAGAGAGAGAGAGAGAGAGAGAGGGATCACATCCGAGTTGAAGGTTTTAGAACTCAACGACCTAATCCTTTAGGTATCATTGGAGAATCATATTAAAGCTAGATAACAGGAAGTATGCTTCAGAATAACCTCTCTCACATTATTAATAACTTTTAAGGAAAAAATGAAGAACTGTCTGTATTGGTCTGCCTTTTCAAGAAGCAACAATCAACTTGATTTGAGATATATATATATATATATATATATATATATATATATATATATATATATATATATATGTGTGTGTGTGTGTATATATATATATATATATATATATATATATATATATATATATATATATATATATATATGTGTGTGTGTGTGTATATATATATATATATATACACACACACACATACATGAGATACATAGAGAACATGCTATAATCTCCATTTATTTGTTAAATCAAACATTAACAAATTATTTGCTTACGGTAAAAATGAGATTTTCTGACAACATATTTTTTACTAACATGCATTTTCTTCCATGAAACGGAGAGGACATGCCACAAACACATCCTCTTTCTCTTTCTCTCTCTCTCTCTCTCTCTCTCTCTCTCTCTCTCTCTCTCTCGCTCTAATAATTAAAGCCTTCGCGAATAATGAAAGGCTAATGCCTTCCGACATGAACATCGATTTCCAACGAACTGCTCCTGTATGTGAGGGTAAGGAGGCGTCAAGCTATGGCCTTCATTACAATTAAAAAGATGAAGTTTTGTCGTCATTCTTCTTCTAGGCAAAACAAAAAGATGAATTTTCCACTTCAGAATTGTTCCTGCTTTAAACCATGTTTTAAACACCATTTGAAATTTTTCTACGACACTTACTTTCTCTGCTAATCTTGAATGTCAACTTCCATAAGACTCAACTATCTGTTATTCATTTTATGGATCATAGTAACTGAAAGATCATTAGCGTTTAACGGTTAATAACGGTCATACAATTATGCTCTGCATAATCGTGTCGCAGCCAAGTTTTTGTTATGTGAGCGTTAAGATAACAGAAGCTGTTCACAGTTTAATAAACAGAGACGCAAGCACACACACGCACACATAAATATACATGAATATATATATATATATATATATATATATATATATATATATATATATATATATATATATATATATATATATATATATATTCCTCAGTGGGGGATGGCTCCAAAGCATAAACAAATACACGGTGACTACCATTTTACGTATATTTGTGTTGGTATGTACGTATGAAGACTATTTAGCTCGCTATTTTGTATTTTTTATAATCTCTAGACGTGACCAACAAATTAGAGTTTTATAGAGAGTCAGGAAAAAGTAACTTATGCTTGATCAAACAGGAAATCCTCATGCGAATTTCAAATGACTATAGAGTGAGGAAAATCACATGGCCACACCACATGAACAGGATATTTGGGCATTTTACTAGTTAATGTGTGCATCAGCTTGTAAAGTAAACGCGGCAGTCTCAAGAATGTAAAAGGAAATCCTTCTCAAGCACCGTTATTCGCCTGAGATAGAACAGACTCCCATGATAACCTGACTCGCAGTTTAATCAGGGTCACTCGGTCTAATCAGGGAGATTTGTATTCATTAGTTGTAAAATTAACCAGTACGTCTTGTAAGGCTCAATATGCAGAAGTTCATTAACAAAATGTCAAAGCTTTCAAATACACATTATTAAAAATTATTTATTTCACCACTACTGCAAGGCTATGGAAGATTTTAAAAAAAAACAGAAATTTCTATGGGGTACTATACAAATATAAGGGAACGACCAGAGAAAATGGATGTTTTGTGACGGGAAACTATCAGAACACCACATTAGCCTGGGCAGAATGAAGAAGATATCTGTTTTCTTGAACCAAATTCGAATCCGGACATAGAAGGAGATATGCTTTATTTCAGTCTCAAATTCCGATTATTTCAGGGGAAGCCTTCTCCAAAAAGATACTGAATCAAAATCGTCGCATTTATTTTAAAAAAATGAGAGCACGTAAACGGTAACTCGGGAAATGATAGTGTAATGTTATCAATATAAACGTGGGTTACTGCAGCTTGATCCGTTGTAATAATAATTCATTATTCATAGGTCAGTATAGATTTAAACTGTCCATTCAAGAAAGCTGTAGAAATACCACTGGACTCGCAACATAACAATCATTCAAAGACTAAAATAACGAAGGCCTAATGGCGACGTGCAAGTTGTTGGCTTCTGAAACTAGTGCACCAAAGTGTCGACTCACACAATGGCACAAACACTCAGCACAAGTAGTCAAACATAGTTGATCAAACAGATAGTATTATCGCATAATGGACTGCGTGACCAACGTTCAGCACATCCCTAAACCATGAAGCAAATTTACTTGTCCTACACACAACCACAGCAAGCCCGTTTTGCAGCGGATTCCTTTCACTTTCATGTTTATTACGTCTAACAAAAGAGCATTCAACTGACTGATAATGGCATTGGTTTGGTCGTTGTCTTTGAAAGAAAAGAGCTTATTCTACAGTAGCTTCATCCTGTGCTGGGAGAAGTAATCTGAACAGAACTGAAAAATGAAAAGTAACAGAGTGAATCTATAGACCAAGTTCAGTGCTGGTGGCTAATACTCCAACTATTTAAAAAAACGACTGAATCCTACCTCCAGCCATCGATTCTGTGACTTACAATGATTTAAATTCGAAACTCTTGAAGCAGTATAAAAAAAATCAACAGTGATTCTACGCTGATCACCATAGACCTACCTTGTTGCGACCTCAAAGAAACCGAACTAATGAGGGAGATTTGAACTTGACAATTAAAGAGGATCAAAGTTCATGCAAAATTAGGTTTGTATGTTTTTATATGCACAATGCAGAAAATTCTGGGATGATTACTGGTGCCATATCATGCTAGCCCTTTTTATCTGTTGCTAAGGCTTATAGTTTTCTTAAGTCTCTAGTTCGTCTATGGTTCGACAGTTTTGAACAGAAAATTACTTAAAAATAACTTAGAAGTCGAACGTAGGAGAACAAAAACAAATAGAATTTGTTATGTACCTATTATTAATATCATAATTTGAAAGAATGATACCTGCTTACAAAAATATATTATCGTGAACTACTACAAAATAGCCTATGTTTGTATTGCGGATGTGTTTTTGCGCACACTCACCTACATGTGCTGTGTATCTTAATAGAAATAGCCTTATTGAATAAGTCAATGAAGTAACCTTGTGATCTTTCCATGATCATGCTACTCAGTTAAAACATCCCAAAGACCATCCTGTTAGACCAGCATGCCACAAGGAACATAAATAAAAAGTAAATTGCTGATGCCATTATAATCAATTGTTGCCCGAATAAAGTGCTATATCATACTGAACATGAATAATTTCTCAATAACCCCATACAGACAGTTCCTTCACGGTAGCCTTTAAGCATGAAATGAAATACTTTAAAACTTGATGTTAAGTTGTGAATATGGCAACACAAACGTCGGAATAATAGATAGCGGAATTGATGAATGCCTTATTGCAGAAGAGAAAATGCTAAATGCAGTGAAAATGGAATATTGCTACCTATGAAATTTAGCTTTCAGTTAATAAATATGCATACATTAAAGAACTTGCTCAAAACTGTGGAAACAAGATAATACTGCTGTGGCTGCCTCTGTAATAGTGTATCAAATTATCGAAGACATGGGATCGATCTTATATAGTAACCAAATTAATAATCAATAAGTCTCAGCATGAAAGGATCACAAAAAAAGCCACTGAATCTGGAATGTTTTAAAGTACATCGCAATTGTTGCCTTTGTCCACTTGGTACCCATGTTATTCGATAACATCTGCCTCCAGGAAGTAGAAATAGGTTTAATTCGGGATCTATGTAAGTTATAACTGAAAGATCAAAAGGGTACGCCATATGGCAAGTGGAACTGACGGGAGGGCCTCCAAAGAAGGAAAGCAAGAGGAAGAGGAAGAAAAATGCGTTGGCAACGTTACAGAATGCCAATATTCTAAACTGGTACTTACTGGTATTTTGAACCGGTTTATAAAGGCCGGTTACAAGATTATTGCTTGTTTACAATCTAACAACTTACTAGACACTTTTATTCATCAGTTTCCTATTATCTCATTATATTTTCATTATATTCATCCATGATCAGTTCATTGTGCCCGTGTATTGTCTTTGAAAATACAGCCATCATTTCTCTGATCTTTGCATCAGTACATTTTGGCAATAATTTAAGAACAGAAAATGCGACGCAGGTCCTCCCGCTTCCACAATTCGCTTTCAGAAACCTCTTTAGTTTCGTGTGTGCGTTTCTGAGTTATATCAAATTTTCCAGTATTATTTTGGCCATTATAAAACTCATCAACACTGTGCCATGCCATTTGCAAATTAAGTTTAACGTGGTCATTCCAAATGCATCATTAATCGAATCTGAAGGTTTCTGCAAGAATTAAAAGCAGTGTTTTTTGCTATTTGCAATATTGTGAGTAAATTCGTGATTTTTTGTTGATGTTTTCAGTAACCTGTTAGATATGTGTTAAGACTGCCACATTACGTATGAATATTTGTGTAATTTCATCCTGTCGCTACTTTACTTTCACTTGTACAGTTACTGTACATCGCTAGCAACAACGTAAGACCTGTTATTCTTCTTGTCTCTTTAAGGAATATATAATGTGCACACATACCATCGAATTATTGTTCAAACACTACTAGTCTTTTAATAGTTCCAGTAGCCTATCCTGAAATTGTATGCTGCATTTCTACCTCGGATACAAAATGTTGTCCTTTGCCTATGGTTTCGTTGCAGTAAATATAGACCTATTCTTGCGACTCCGTACTTATTGGGGGGATGGGGAGAGGAGGACCGGAATGTCTTTCTGTTTCTGCTTTAAAACCGTGATAAATAATTATTGACTGACTATAAGCTATCGGGGGTCACTGACACCGATATATCCGTGACAATGTGAAACATAACCTACCATAATTTTTTATAACATTCTATTCCATGACGGTAGGAAGCTTTGCAGGTCTCACCGTAGTTAGAAATTAAAAATTAATGAGCTCTTACAGTGTTAGGAAAATAGGCCACTACAACCTACTCTTAGCTATACAAAGTAGTCTGTATCTTGTAAAATGCATTGTCTTCGATATGATCCCTTTTTTATGTGGCATTGCAATTCATTGTCTAATAACTTTCTTATCCGAATATGGCTATTAGAAATTTACGAAAGTTGTGACCTCTTGTCAACTCGACATTGAACTTTTAACTAATTTTGTTTGATTTGATGATATGGTAAAACTTGCGGCTGTTGGAGTCCGCCTTGTTTACGAATTAGTTACGTCGGTAGTCACCTTCCGAGTAGTAAGTTCCGCGGACGTAAGACGTAGACGCAAAAGATTTGTAAACAGTTATTTAAACTGTAGTGTAAGCTTTCGTGGTGCACTTGAAGGTTATCATTGACTTAGAATGAAACCTTATGCCTCCAACGATGACTTTGAGTTTTATTGAGCCAAGGAATTGACTCTGAACCACGACTTGGGAGATACGTTAGTTAGCCCAACGTAGTAGATGTGTGCGTAAGCTGTGGAATAGTAAAAGCCCACAGGCGTTCCTTGGGTCCTGAAATATGAAAGAAAATTTATTTTAAATTATAATGAAGTAAATATAGCCAAGTGCTGGACAAAGTGACGATTCACCTACAGGCCAGGCAACCAGGATATGCTATTGCCATTCGTAGGAGTTCGAAATATCTCATCATAATGAAAGTTTGGTCATCAGTGGTGAGGTCAGGGAGTGCGTTTCGAGGCATTTTGACCAGTCCCAATGGCATCGCAAGACCCTTACACAGTGCTTCTCAACACCCAGAGACAGAGACAGTTAGTACGTCTCATATGACAAAGGTTAGTGCAAGCATTGTATGATTTAGCCTGTGTTATTGTTGGTGGGTCAAATGCAACGATCCTGCAGTTTTACTGCCCTGGTAGTTTATGCGGTAGCACTGTTGAACAGCTCTGCATGGGGTAGCCTATTACCTTGGAAATTGACTTTTTCTGTAGTATTTTGGTTGCTTAGGCTATCAAGAATTTACGTTATTTTTTGGCAGTCGACTGTAGTAGCCTAATTAACCTCAGAACTGATATGTTATTGTGTGCTGGCCATCCTAGAATGCTATCGTGCATGCACAGTGTTATAGGGAAACTTTTGGTAAAAAGTGGAGTTTCCTTCACCAGGAGGTCTGGGGGCCAGAGTCCCCTGGCTAAATAACACAGCCTACTAGGTTAGGGTATGTTAGGTTAGTGTAGTTCCTTTTATAATAGGTTTTAACCAATCCCTTCTTGAACATATGACTCCCTAATGATTTGCGCATGCACGGCACCATTCCATAACAACATGATGACAGGCAGGTCTTTCTCTAAGCGATTTCCCCCACCCAAAACCCTGTATTCCCAAAGGGTCCCCAACCTTGTTGGATAGTTATGAGGTTAATGATAATTGACTGACAATAAACAACATCACATCCTTCATCAGCAACACTAAAAGTATTGGAAAAATCAATTTCCAAGGTAATAGTCCGTGCAGAGCTGTTCTATAGTTTTACTGGTTACGCTAATCCAAATCCACTGTGGCCTGTAAAATTCAACTTATAGCTTAGCTTAACTTGTGATTAAAGCCTAGTATCCTATAGTAAGACTGTTGGCCAGGGATGGGAATCACGCCCTTTGCTGCAAGACAAGGAGACCTCCTGACACCAATAGAAATTCAGCACCTTGGTGATGTCATGTTTGAAATTTTAAGTGCAGCTGCAAAGTCCACATGTAGAAATATAAACCATGTACGCCAGTTTGTAATTTACTTCTGAAGATATTGCCGATGACACATTTTCCTTGGGTCCGGTGGCGGCTGTTCAGCAGGTTGTTTAACTCATCCAGTGCCCCTAACAGGACAGTTTTTACCTTACCTAAGATGATGGTATGAAAGTGAGAATGTTTGGGGTTTGTCCCCTTCAGTCCCCTTCAGTTTTTTTTTTTTTTTTTTTTTTTTTTTTTTTTTTTTTTGTACACAAGTATAAAATTTTGGCAAAAGCAAGTCCCTCCTCTCTCTAGCAAGGGGAGAAAGGATTGATAGCAAACTATTGGTGGCTATGAAGGTTTGTTATCTATAGATATAGTTCTTTAACTTCCTCCTACATTGTCTCGTCACATTGTACGGAATCCCAGAAGTCTGACTGTTGAATAATCACTTATTTATTATGTCAGAGGCTTTGGTTCCCTTCCATAGGCTTCTTTAAGCCTGGAAGAGTTACCAGGTGTGCTGAACCTCCAGTCGGTTCCAGATTTTCTTTCCTCCCTCCAGAAGTGAGTCAGTCCATGAGTTAAGACCCAGGTTTGTTCCTCATAGGAACAAATGACAAATTTTTTAATCAGTTTGTATATTTCATAGCTAATAAACCTGCAGTCTTAGCTTATATGGCCCACCTCTAGCCACCCCTCAGTCAAGTTTCCTGAGATGGAAGAAACAGGCGTCATTCCTTTGATGCATGTGCGAAGGAACTTGACAGTTGCCACCTTGGCCTATCGGCCTACCTCCTTGCCACCAATTTCTTGTTTGTTATTTTTACCAGTTTCCAGCAGGCACTAGAAGAATTATCCATAAGTTAAGACCGCAGGTTTGTTAGCTATGAAAAATACAAATTGATTTAAAAATTAGTCATTTCACACATGGAGTCCTGTCTCCTTAGGCATCACTTGTGGTAGATGCTATGGTAGACTAGAGATTGTAGGAGTCACACAGGCCTGCATGACATGGAAACTGGCATTTCTGGGTTGCAGATCAACACTGGTCATGATCTTGAGACAGCTCCATCTAAATTGCATAGAAGTTTCCATGATTACACATGCAAAAGACTACCAGATTTGCAAACCTTGTTTCCAAGTTTCTTTGATTGGTCCAGCTTGCATGGAAGAATTTTCAGTGAATTGTTTATATATAGTGAACAAAAAAAAAAAATTTCAGTGAGATTATCTGCGTGGGGAGGATCAGTGTCCTATACCTTATAACCAACTTTCCTCGAGTTTTGTTTGGTTTAATCCCTTTTAAGGGATTCAGCAAACAAAGGTTTATATACTGTATATTCAGGAACTGGAATCAGTGTAAAGAAGGTAGCATCCTCTGCATAAGCAACATGCTTGTTTTCAAGGCCAAACAACATTGTGTGTACATAGCATTAAAAGTAATGGGCCAAGAGTGGTGTGTTGAGGAACACTAGACTATTTTCCTGCAGTCACTATACAGGCAGCCTAGTGCTCATGAACAATGGCTCTTTGCAGTCTGTGAGTTGAAAATTTGGTAATAAAAATACTAAGAAATGGTCCACTAATTGCCATCTGTTTGACATTTTAACCCAAAAAACTTTGATTTTCATCATTCTTCTGTTTACAAATAATTATAGATAGACCTCCCATGATCGGTTTTTTGTTTGTGCATGTAATTTTTGTGCCGTTATATTGATGCAATCAGCTTGCTTTAGATCCCCCCACCCCCACCCAAAACCTGGTTTCCCACTGTGGGCTCCCCTTATTGTTATACAGTATATGGTGTTCACCCCAAGCCCAGAAAAAAACAACTAAGGTGGTTGCACCAACAATAATGGTAAAAATATATTAAACACAAGGTAAGCAGCTGAAAAGTAAAGTTCATGCTTTTGTTAAGAAATTTATTTTGATAATTAGTTTGCTGAAATAACAGCCAAGTATTTATTAGGCTTAAGTTAGCCTAAAGTCTTTTTCCATACAATTCTTTGTTGTGAAGCATCAGTAGGCTTAACCCCATAAGTAATGGGTAGGCACATAAATCAGAATAAACTGCTTAGTGGAGAATGCATGTGGCACCTAAAGATCTCACCAGCAGATTTGCTAAATGTCTTGCCTAGAGTGCAAGGCATATAGCAGATTTTCAGTTATTTAAGTGCTTCATGTGCAGCAATATATTTGCAGTACTGTATGGTACTCTCATTATTTATCATTCAGTAATTTTCAAGAGTGGTCTCTAAAGGCAAATGGCCTAGGTCACTCAATTTCAGCTGTTTACGTGTTTCATAACTGACCACATATGTCCAATAACCTTTTTATATTGTACTCACTATCAGCAGTTTGTTTCAAAACTGACCACATGCAGTACATCAAATCCCCTTTTCACATGGGCAAACTGACCTATTGTGGCTTTATTTTGATGCTGATAATGATCAAGTTAATCCCCAAATAGACCTACTGAACTGGATGTTTACAAAGTATCACTTTTAATCGTGGTGAAAGGTTTTCGCAAGTTTCATCTTTCAAGATTGAAGTCCTAGTCCGGATTTTCAAAGTCTGCCATTTATTGTAGCAGTACTTGCCTACAAATACAATAGTAATACCATAATAATTCAGTTACTAAAGTTTCATCATTAAAAGGGCAAGGTCACAACACATTTAAGTTTTTGCATGAAACACACATGAATTTGATAATGGCAGCAAAGTTTACTAAAGGGATCTTGAATTGCTTTTTTCTAAAGTTAATCATCAGGTCACATAATAGATACACTGTAAATATTTCACTCATTAACTTTTGTTTAGGCTCATACCTGAGTGTTTGTAAGGTCGGTGTTTGGAAGTAGGGTAGTGTATATACAGTAAAATTAAATATGAATGTTATGCTTTTCATTTTCCTTGGAAAGGAAGCCTAATATTTACTGAATTGTTTTCCTTTATCTTTCATGATTAGTGAGGTAATTATATATATTTTTATATTGAACTTAGTTTTATTTACTTTTTTTTCAGATGCCGAGACTTAAACAACTAAGAGAATTGGATCCCTTACCATTCTCATCATTTCTGACAGATTCATTTGGTCGCAGGCATTCTTACTTGAGGATTTCCCTCACTGAGAGGTGCAACTTGAGATGTAAGTAATGTAGAAGTTTGCATTTTAATATGGCACTCCATATATTTTTACAAATTTTATTGTTACTTTGTTATGTATGCAATTCTGTTATATGTGCCGGTGAATGAAAGTGTTCAGGATGTCAAAGTGGATGAAGAAAGATAAGAGAAACGTGAATGGGGCAAAGTTTTTGACAGATAAAAATGATGGAATTAAAGTATGGAAGGAAGAAATAATGGAGTCATTGTGGTATGTTATTTTGAGACTCTTCTGAAGGAAAACATATGAATTACAAGAGGATGTAACAAAGGGCACAAAAGAGAATGTATCTCAATAGCCTCCGAGAACTTGGGGGGAAAATGAAAAATGTTGCAAGTGCCAGTACTAACAGGGATAACAATATTTGTATTAGGAACAGCTGGAGAGAACTAGTCATTGATTGACTGATCAGAATATAAAGCAATGTTAGAGGGAGAGATAGAATCAAAGTGGGAGAAGAGATTTTGAACTACAGTGTAACACAGTGAAAAGAGAACGCTCTACACTGAAATTTGAAAGTCTGTTCTCTTTAAATTCCTTTAATGTTTAAATTGTTAGTATTTGTATAGACAAGTATCATTGAGCTTTCTTCACATTAAATCTCAGAAAATCACTTATTTCTTCTTGTACACAGTAGTTGCTCTTATTTAATACTGTAGTGTAACCTGACTGCTGCTTCATATTTTAGACTTTTATAGGGCAAGTCTGAAGGCACTGCTTTGTAGAAGGTGAAAATGTAAGCAAGGTGAAGCTGAAGAAGTTGGACAGTGTGGTAGAAGGGACCAAAGGGTATAAAAAAAAAGAAAAGGCAAATAAGGAATGTAGCTGAGGGCAGAAAGAATTCTACAAAACCGCTTGAGTACTGTACTGCATAGTTCTACTCAGTGCACACTATATGCTATACCTCCTACAATGATGGAAAGATGAGATAATGACGGTCTAGATGAATGAGTGGTTACTGTATTAACACTGTAATCCAAGAAAATTGAGAGCATACTATATCATGTTTGCTTGTAGTGGTGACTGTTGTTGTACTGAGGGGGTGTTAATGGTAGTGCAGATTAAGGTTTACAGTGAACTACAATTTGTAGGTTTCCTAAATACAGTATGTTGCTACAAAATGTAACATTACACTTATTAAAGATTATTATTTGTAAGTGTATTTCACCTCTTATTTGAAAGCCACCTATATTTAATACAGGAGGATTCACTTGATGTGGAATTTAGCTACAACAGTTTACAGAACAATTAGTATATACTGTACAGTATTTCAGTATGTTAAATGAAACTGTTTTTAATTTGATAATTTATTTTTGTGTTTGCAGGTCAGTATTGTATGCCAGAAGAAGGTGTGGCACTGACACCAAAACACCAACTATTAACAACTCAGGAAATTATCCGATTGGCAAGATTATTTATTTTGGAAGGTGTAGATAAAGTTAGGCTAACTGGAGGAGAGCCGATGGTTCGGAAAGATTTGGTCCCTATAGTAGGTTAGTACTGTTTTGAAACTTGATGTAGTCATACAGTGAATAAATCTCTCATATCACTTAGGCTAAGCATTATTGCTGATGTGACCTGGTAGCCAAGTGATAGTGATAGACCTGTTCCCAACAAGGTTCAACAGGAAGCTAGAGGTTTATAGTTCAGTGGTTCCAGATTCTTTTGCCATGACAGAGGATGCCCTGCAACATCCTTGAGACAATCTGGAGTTTTACGCCTTTCCCCTCCTTTTGTCTGATTCGTCAAGTTTGGAACAGGGTAACGATATCCAAGAATCTCAGGAAAACCCTAGTAGCTCCCTTTTGGCCGCACGCATAGTGGTTCCCCAATCTGCTAGCCCTGCTGTCAGCAGTCCCAAGAGAAATTCCCCCATGGCACAACCTCCTCTGCCAACCTCACATGGAGAGATATCAGTAGTATCCCTATCTCTTCATGGTTTGAGACTATCCGGTATCTCCTGCGAATGAGAGGCTTTTCTCGCAGAGCAGTGGCAGAGATGTCTGGTTATCTCAGAAGATCTTCCTCAGCCGTGTACCAGGGAAAATGGGCAGTCTACTGTGATTGGTGCCGTCGACGGGGTTTCTCTCTGGTCGGAACTTCTGTTCAGCAGGTAGTTGCTTTCCTTATTTTTCTCCATAGGGAGAAATGCCTTTCTGTGTCTGCCATCAAAGGCTACAGAGCTGCTTTTGAAAGATGTAAACCATTCTTCCTCGTGGGAAATTTCAATGCTACTCAAAAGTTTTTAGCAGTCTTGTTCTCCTAGAGAGCGTAGACCACCTAGTTGGGATCTGACTCTGGTACTAAGC
Source organism: Macrobrachium rosenbergii (assembly GCF_040412425.1). Taxonomy (NCBI): domain Eukaryota; kingdom Metazoa; phylum Arthropoda; class Malacostraca; order Decapoda; family Palaemonidae; genus Macrobrachium; species Macrobrachium rosenbergii. Next base: position 29,892,832 of record NC_089746.1, read on the forward strand.
AGTCTCGCTCATGCTTCATATGAGCCTTTACGACGATCATCAGACGGAAACTTGACCCTCAAGATGGTCTTCTTACTGGGCTTGGCCTCATTAAAGAGAGTGGGTGAACTTCATGGTCTCTCTTTTAGTGTTAAACACATGAGGGGTTGGGGGTTCGTAGCCTTCGAATTTGCCCCGGAATATGCAGCAAAGACTCAAACTCCCTCAGTTCATGATGACAGGTTTGAGTCCTTTTCAATCCCTTCTTTGGGAGATTTTGTTAATAATGATCGAGACGAATTGCTATTATGTTCTGTCAGAGTACTGCATAGCTACCTAAAAAGGACTTGTCACCTCAGACCCGGGTGTCGAAGACTTTTTGTTAGCACAGGCCAGAACAAGAAAGAGGTGTCCAAGAATACTATCTCCTTTTGGTTCTGTGAGGTCATCAGGCATGCTTATAGTTCTTCTTCCGCCTCTAATGCTGACACAGTGCTGTTAGGGGTTTGGGTCCCTCCTTGTCCTTCAAAAAGAACTTCTCTGTTCATAGGATTTTGAAGGCTGGTACTTGGCTTCATCAAACCACCTTCACATCCTTCTATCTGTGGGACATTGTCCACAGGTCCTTGGACACTTTTTCCTTGGGTCCAGTGGTGGCTGCTCAACAAGTTGTGTAGCTCATCCAGTGCACCTGGCAGGACAGGTTTTCTTACCTAAGATGATGGTATGAAAGTGAGAATGAATGAGATGACTGGTCATTTTCCTTTTCTCTGTCCCCTTTCTTCTCTACTGGCAGGCAGTGAGAAGATTGATCCATTATATGCTGGAACTGGTGAGATACAGGTGAGTTAGTTGCCATTCTGTTTGAATATATTTTATTGATACACGAACAATTCCTCTCAGAAGCTAGTCCTTCCCTTCTCTAACAAGGGGAGAGAGGAATGATAATAAACAGATTGGTGGCTAACATAGGTTTGTTGTCTTGACAGATATAGTTCAACTTCCTCTTATATTGTCTCTCCACATTGTGTATTAGCCCAGTAGCCTGACTGTTTGATAAACTATTTATCTAACAAATCAGAGGCTTTCTGCTCCTTCGTTTGCTGTCTCTTAGCCAGGAAGTGAGACCAGGTGTGCTGAACCTCCAGTCGGTTCATGACTTTGTTTCCTCCTACCAAAAGTGAGTCTGTCCTTACATTAAGACCCATGTTTGTTCCGCATATGAACAAATGAAAAAATTTTAATCATTCTGGTTATCTGGGCTGGAAGAGACTGGATGCATCGCGGCATCATGGCTGAGAGAAGGTCGGCTGATGCCTCCTCTCTCATCCCATTGGCTGAACCATGTTGCCACCAATTCCTTGTACTACAATTTTAGATTTTTTTACCAGTTTCCAGCTGGTGCTAGAAGAATTTATCCTTACATTAAGACCCCAGGTTTGTTGGTTTGTCATTTTTGGATATCAAAATCTTTTGGTCAGAGGTACATCCATTAGTTTCATATCTGTAAATTCTTGCAGAGGTAGTCCTTGGTGTCCACTTTTGAAGGCTTACAAGATATACTCTGCTGTGAGTGGTCTTAGAATGGTTCCCATTTAATCAGTGTTTTTAAAAGATCCCTAGGGTTCATGAGAGCTAACAGACAGTAATACCATGCCAGTTTTTATGAGAAGGACACTCATTATTTCCTTGCCACTCTGGTTATACAGTACCTAGTTGTTTAAATACAGGACATAGGGTGATGGTTCAACATCTCCCACTACTTTAAAATTAGGAATACACATTGCTTAACTCTCTTAATAAAAACAGAGATTATCAAAGGAGTGACCCTAAATATTAATTCCCTTTTGGGTTTTTAATTCATCTGTGTAATTTAACAGGTACTTCTGAGGTAGGCTGATATGTTGGCTAAAGAGGCTCACTGAGCAGTATATCCCTTTATGTAGCATTATACACTAATTCCTTACTTAGTAGTGTAGCATGTTTTTTAGTGTTGATGTACACAATTTTTTTTTAGTTTCGCCAGCCCTGTGAGTTATTCTTCTAAGAATATCAATTCAGTAATCTGATTGAACTGCTTATTAATGATAATTTTCCCCAGAGGCTGACAGCTCAGTGGCCAATAATTGGACTTCATTCTTTTACTCACTTTGTTAGCTTCCAGACCTCATTGAGACCCAGTGCTATTAGCAACAGACCCATTCATGATACTCAACGAAGAAGAAATCATGACAGCATTGTCAGTTTTTCAATACATCAGGTGTACGTACACACTTCGAGATGTCTACGAGCCTACCCGTTTTTCTCTCCTCTGTTACACCTACCCATTACCAACTACAGCATGCTGTCCTCCATACATGCTGCATGTTTTAGTCAAATGAGAACGCTTTAATTTTAATGAAGCTTGAGTTACTCTTATGTATTGTCCAAGTTCATAATTGCAGTGTGTTCTATCAGCCTGTTTATCTACTAAGTAGAGCGTTATTATTCCTGTTATTGTGATATTGTTGTTAAATACAATCTGTTGCTGCTGTTGGCTTAATAATAGCTCAAGTCCTACAGTTCTGTATATCCATATTTTTTAGTTTATTTGTTCATAATAGTCATAAATGGTAAGTGATGAAATACGAACTCCAGTAGCTAGCAGGTTGTGTTAAATTTCTTTATGTTTCTGTCATATACCAAGGTGATTAACATTCTGGTTTGTATCTGATAGTTTTGCCTTCAGAAACTCGGTAATTGAGCCATTAGAATTCAGAAACACATTTTGAAGATTTTGGTTTTTTTTAGCTGCATAAAAACCCAGCTTACAGGAGAACACAATTGCTCTGTTACTCCATCAAAAATAACTGTAATAAAGATTCCATTAGCTTTCTCTCATTTGGACTGGAATAAAGAAAATAACCATATCTCCTTTATTTTCATTTGTTATTTTTTAGATATATTAAAGAACTGAACTTACCTTAAAAACTTTTGTACCATAATCTGCTTTTGAAAGTTCTCTGATTTATGTTAATCTTAGTTCCTGAATGAATGTAACAGATATTGCTCCAGAAAAATAACTTTGAAAATTACCTTATTGTATATGCAGTATGAAAAAATACTGTACCCATATATGATATGTTTAATATGTTATAGTGAATGGCACCTATTAAGAGTATATTGGACATTTAATAATGGTACAGTATATTACACCTTTCACAGTATTTTCTATTAATTTCATTATTTGCTTTAGAATCTATTTCAGATCTTGGTGTCAAACAACTTGGCTTAACTACAAATGGACTGTTATTGAAACGAAGGTTGCAGGATCTCCACAAAGCAGGCCTAACACACTTGAATATTTCCTTGGATACCCTTATTCCCCCAAAATTTGAACTTATTACTAGAAGGCGAGGCTGGGAAAAAGTCATTGAAGGAATTGATGAAGCTTTGAAACTGGGATACTCTCCTGTTAAGGTAACAGGTATCTTTAAGATTTATGAAGACATTATCTTTGTATGAAAATAGCCTTGTAGCCATATCAACTTCTCAGTGATATACTTTTATTTTCTCTGAAGTGGATAGTTTTTCAGAATCAGGGAACATGCTAAATTAGTTGACATAATTGTATGATGATGATATTGTCTAAATGAACAGTAGATAAATTTGAATAGTATTTATAGGTAGACTGTAGTGATGCAGTTCATAAATGAAGACAGAGGATTTTTACACGTTTGCATTTCAGATCAACTGTGTTGTGATGCGAGGCAGAAATGAAGAGGAGATATTGAATTTTGTCAAGTTTACTCAGGACAGGGATATTGATGTCCGGTTTATTGAGTACATGCCTTTTGATGGAAATAAGTACGTAACTTTTTTTTTGAACACTTTATTTCAGGTTAATAGCTGAGAGCTCATACTGTAGTTTCCAATACATTATATGTTGCAATATTAGCAAAAGTTTTTGTTCGAAATGAGAATTATAGGCAGCTTTATATTGCATTGACATTCATTATGATGTATAGTTAAATTTGACCTCCAAGAAATATCTGGATGAACTTGGGCAAAGTTGATATTGACCTCCAAGAAATGTCTAGATTAACTTGAGCCAAGTTGATAACTTAGCTGGATGGTGATCCTCTAAAGGAGAAAGAAATCACTTTCAGGTACATGTATGAAGACTAGCATCACTTAACAGATAGTACCTTATGTGTAGGAAATCTACTGATAGGACCTACTGTAAAGAAAGCATTGTTGTTATCTGTCAGCCAAGGGATCTAGATGTTCTAGTTATTAGCTGCTGCCACCAGCTACTCTACTATGCCTGCCCCTCATTCATTCGGATGTGGAGAATGCTTTTGTTTGCCATGAGCTGACAGGAAGTGACTAGGAAAGGTGATGGATCCCGTATTGATAAACCAAGTGTGCAAATAGTAAGAACAACTCAACTATTTATGATTATTGGAGAGTCCATGTGATTAAAGGATGGAAGGAACACTGATATGTACACCAGGTCATCGGATGTTCCCTCACATGGGATGGAGTTCTGAAGGTTTTGTCTCTACATGAACAATAACTTTTTAGCAGCTCAAAAAATGTTTTATTCCATGTTCTGCCTTGATTGCCGTGGAGTCTTCAGAAGTAGAGACCAGAGTGCTTTCTTCCAAAACTCCTGTTGGGATTACTGTTTGGAGTTCAAAGACATTTTGGGAATTATGACAAGGGATTCTCAAATATTATTCCACACTCTTTCAGTTATTGGTTGAAGCTCCTTGCTTCAAGGTATGCCAAGCATACTTTCTTTTCCCATTTAGTTCTTTAACATTTCCTGTGTGTTAATAATTACAGTATGAAATCCCAAAACTACTTAGTGTTAGTTATGTTTGTTTATAATTACTCCATTGTTTCTTTGCTGGTTTTGCTTTGTTGCACATATGCAGATTATGGCTTTGTAGGTTTGGTGTAGGAGTATTTATACTAGAAATAATTTTGACATTTTTAAGATTGGCTGCTAAATAGTTATGAATATTATAATTAAAATGAATTTATTAAATTTTTAGATGTAATTGGTAGTAACTGTTTCTTGTATTTTCCTAATTACAGGTGGGATGACAGAAAAATGGTGAGCTATGCAGAAATGTTGAGTACTATAAGAGAAGTGCACCCAGATTTGATTAAGATATCTGACAAGCCCAATGACACATCCAAGGTAAATTATTTACTACAATTACCCTGCACTTATAATTGCACATTTCATGTTCAAGTGTACTGGTAAAAGAGGGAAAATGTGCAATTTACTATGGAGGGTTTGACATTTTCCTCTGTTGAGATATTTCCTTATTTCTTACGGTTATTAAAATGTAATTATATTTTATTGTATGGTCATTAAGCAAGGTATTATTTTTTATGCTGATAAAGTTTTGCAGTATTTATATTCTTTATTTTTTAGTGAGCAGTTATATGTAATAGTCTGTTTGTCTATGTGTAATCCCAGCTTTGTAATATATTTGAAGTAAGATTCTTCCTGCTCTTATTAGTTGTATTCTTTCTATTATGACTTAAGCTTTGAATAACTGTGAATTTTATATGCAGATCTTCAAAACTGAGTAAAACAGGGTCACGATGGGGGAAAAAGTTCTATAGTATTACTCAACTCACTATAGAAACCCTCCTCCAAAAGTTAGAAAAAAAAAAAATGAAAACTCCAGTCAAATCATCCAAAACCACAGAATGGATTCTTTAAAAATTTTTTCACAAATGTCAAGTTCAGTTATTGTGTACTGTGGTCTGAAGATTTTTTTTTTGTAGATAATTTAGACATCATTGGAAGATGACTGCAGTGGCCTGCTTGTAGAGGCTCTTATTTCAACAGGCAACTATTATGCTTTTAATGTTTGCACTTCATAAATTAAAGCATGTTAATTACTTTCTTGATTATTTGTATTCACATTCTAGTGCTACACAGTCACAATGCTGTGTTAGTGTAAAACTGTAGAACAATATTGGCAGTGTTATAGATTCCAATATTCATAAGTTTAAGTTAGTCTTAAATGTTACTTGAAGGTGCCATGAATTGTTTCCTTATTTTTTGCTAATGTTAGTGTATATATTTAAATGTTTGCTTTGTAATTTGTTATGATTAACTTACGTGTTTTTCTTCATGTTTTCTCATGTACGTTTTTGTGTATTCTGCAAAAGTTTGCAGTGCAGGTTGATGGCTAACCTGTGCTTGTTTAATGTGAATACCTTCAATTTTGAATAATAAGATCATTATAATTTAGAAGAGACAAAATGGAACAAATGAAAAGTATATGGGGAAAAAAAAATTAGTTGGTGGCTGGAGGGGCACTGTTGGAGGTCTTCATGGTGTTAACAGTACGTTACATTTCCCCATGGAAAGACAGGATAACTATCAATATTTAGGCCAAGCACCATTAGGGACTGTATCTTTCTAATTATTTTTACTTGACTGCTTGTGTACAAGGAATGGTATATCTATTCACTTTAGTGCATTAGCTAAAGAAAGGTAGTGGGGTCAAAGATTAACCTGACTGGGAATACAAGGAACTGCCAAAGCGAGAGTTCAAAAAACCTGTTACATTGACAGTTGGTTGGAACAGCTTGAAGTAAAATGCTATGATGGGAGAGGTGATGAGTGCAATGTATCCCATCAGAAAAGGTTAGTTTGAGAATGATTAGGAAAAATGAAGTGGTTGCTTAAAGAAAGACAAAGTGACAAAAAGAAATTGTTCTACTACTCATTACTTATTATTTAATTATGTAGAAACAAGTTGGCTCTAACTCATTTTACCTCCACAACAGTTTAATTGTTTTCTAAAGTTATTGCTTTAATATTTCACCAGGCATATAAAGTACCAGGACATGCTGGACAAATTGGTTTCATCACTTCCATGACTGAAAATTTTTGTGGAACCTGCAGTCGGACGAGAATAACAGCTGATGGTAACCTGAAAGTGTGTTTATTTGGCTCATCTGAAGTCTCTCTAAGGTAAACAGTTTTGGGATATGTTATTGTTACATACTTTTCAGCAATGCCCATTGTGTTTTAAGTGATGCATTATTTGTTAACCGTTACCCAGGGTAAATAACCCCGCAGTTCCCATTCGTCAGATTATCATGTGCTAGGTAGATATTCATGGTACCCAGATTGTCAGCAAGAAGTAGTAATATGCAAACATGTTTAGAGATTGGTAAAAACATGTTTATATTATTTCTAGAAAGGTGTTGTATAAATACATTATACACAATGGAAATTTAAGTTTTTTCAATTAGGACTTACCTATCATGCATTTTTCATGCTGTTTTGTATCTAGCATGGATATTTTCATGCTTTTTTGTATCTAGCATGTATTTTTTCATGCTTTTTTGTATCCATATAGTCTATTCATTCATATACTGTACTTCTCATTAGTTTTTTTTTTATTTATCTTGTATCATGTATTTTTTTCTGTTTTGATAATCACTTTATACTTTTCATTTGAGCTTATACATCTTTTCTAGTTCTTTCTCACTATCTTACTATAAACATAGGGCTGCTCAAAAAAAGCACAAACCCATTCAACCACAAGGCTGGCTTCCATTGCATTAATTTTACTTATTAATTGTGATTTCTTTCTTTTATACCATTTATATTTTGTATCATATGTGCATGTATTCACTTATCTTTTTTATAAGCTTACATGTGAAAACTCTTGTAAAAATTCTTGGGTCATTATCTCTGAAATAATTAGGTACAAATATAAATATTGGCTTCATTATTTTACTTGAATCTTCAGTCTGGTTTTTCATTCCCCAGTGAAGTTAAATGAGTACCACATATTTCTGTATACCTAAAGGAAAGATTATTAAAGTTTTTATAGCAAATAAAGGAAAAGGTGTGGTTGCTTGTACAGTATTAGATAATGAAACACTTCTATGGTACCAGTATCTTTTTTTATATATAATTATTGACTAAATGAATTGACTGATAATATAAGCCTACACTCAAATACTGTAAATGCAGTGGAGTATCTTTATCAGGAATCAAGTGATAGGACAAATGCACCTGTCTTGCCTTTGAGACACTTAATAACTGATCAATGCATCAGAGAAGGATGATGGTGGAATGGGGTAGGAAGACATTGTTATTGGTTGGGTATGACTTGCCTGAACTTTTAGGGCTAAGAAGCAAGGGTTCAAGTGGAATAACCTTGAATGTAATGCCCGAAAGATGAATAATACTTATGTGTATCTAACACTGCTGTTAAAGTGACCATGATCTATAAATATACATACTTAATGGCATGGGTAAAATATGTGTGCTATATATGTGTATTAAACAGAATTAGCAGGGCGAAAAGTCTTTCTGTGTCTGCCATCAAAGGCTACAGGGCTGCTTTGGGTTTGGTTCTGTGCCTAAATGATGGAGACCTGTCTTCTTCATGGGAAATCTCAATGCTACTCAAAAGCTTTGAGCAGTCTTGTTCTTCTAGAGAACTTAAACCTCCTAGTTGGGATCTGACTCTGGTGCTTCTCACTCGAGCCCCATGTGAACTATTACGACGGTCATCAGACAGAGATTTGACCCTTAAAATCTTCTTACTGGCTTTAGCTTCATCGAAGAGAGTGGACGAACTCCATGGTCTCTCTTCAAATGATGAACACACATGAGGGGTTGAGGGTCCGTAGCATTCAAATTTGTCCTGGAATTCATAGATAAGACTCAGAATCCTTCGGTTCATGATGACAGATTTGAATCCTTTTCCATCCTTTCCTTGGGAGATTTTGTTGATAACGACCCAGACAAATTGCTCTTATGTCCTGTCAGAGCACTGCGTGGTTACCTAAAAAGGACTCGTCACCTCAGGGCTGGGTGTTAAAGACTTTTTGTAAGCTCAGGCTGGAACAAGAAAGAAGTGTCCAAGAATACCATCTCCTTCTGGCTCTGTGAGGTTATAAGACATGCTTAAAGCTCTTCTACAACCTTGGATTCTAACAAAGTGCATGCAAGAGCTCATGATGTTAGGGGTTTAGCATTTAAGAAGAACTTATCTTTTCATAGGATTTTGAAGGCTGGTACTTGGCTTTGTCAAACTACCCTCACATTCTTCTATTTTCGGGACGTTGCCCACAGGTCATCCAGCGCCCCTAGCGGGACAGTTTGTATTTTACCTAAGATGATGGTATGACAGTGAGAGTGAATGAGGTGACTGGTCTTTTTCCTTTCCCTTTTCCACTTCTTGTCCACCCACGGGCAGTAAGAAGATTGATCTAACATGAGCTGGAACTGGTTAGATACAGGTGAGTGAGTGGCTTTTCTGCTTGAGAAAGTTTTATTTGCACTACACAAATATTTCCTTGTAAGCTAGTCCTTCCTCTCTCTGACAAGGGGAGAGAGGAATGATGATAAATAAATTGGTGGCTAACATAGGTTTGTTGTCTGAAAATATTTAGGTCTTTACCTTCCACTTATACAGTGTTCCTCCACATTTTGTATTAGCCCATTAGTCTGACTGTTTGATAAACTTTTTATCTGACGAGTCAGGGGCATGTGTCTCCTTCCTCTACTTTAACCTAACCAGGAAAGGAGACCAGGTGTGCTAAACCTCCAGTCAGTTCAAGACTTTCCTTTCCCCCCATCAAACTTGAGTCTATCCTTACGTTAAGACCTAGGTTTGTTCCACAAATAAAAAAATGACAAATTTTTTAGTTGTGTTTTTCATAGCTAACAACCTACATTGCCCACCTTTTGCCACCCCTCAGTGATTCTCTGGGCTGGAAGAAACTAAATTAGTCTTAAAGCTCTCAGGCTAAGGGAGGTCGGCAGATGCCTCCTCTCTCATCCAATTGACCGAACCCCGTTGCCACCAATGCCTTTTTCTACAATTTTATATGTTTTTTACTGGTTTCCAGATGGCACTAGAAGATTTTATCCTCAAGTTAAGACTGTAGGTTTGTTAGCTATAAAGAATACAAATTAATTATAAAATTTGTCATGTTATTATTTCCACATAACTTTAATTTATCCGGGTGTAATAAAAATGTTATTTCTTCATTGAGTTTGGAGCACTAATACTGTATACTGAAATACTGAATCTTATCTGTTCTAGGGACCTCATACGCAGTGGATGCTCAGATACAGATATATTAGAAGTGATAGGAGGAGCTGTAAGCAGAAAGAAAAGACAACATGCTGGTGAGTTTTTCAAGTTGAGTTGTCATTAGCCACTTGGCCAACAATCTTTTTAATCATGCTTTTTTGGTCATGCATAAAAGGGTAGATTTTTTTAGGAAAGGTGATACTTGTCATTCTCCTTTTTTCTTGGGATATGGAGGACGGCAATAAGAGAATCCTAGTAGTTTAGAGAAAATCCCAGTAGGAAAGTTGAAAATCAGCTTACCAAAGGTCTTAAAGATTTTCCTCCTTTTTATATCCTCTTCAAGTTCATGAGATGCTAATGCAACTGACAAGTACTTAGGTAGGCTTCTGGATTACAGATATCATAAAACTTAGACAGCTGCTCTGAAAGGTAGTTTGGCCTGATAAAATATAAAACCAAGTAAATAATGAAAATAGAGAAGCCCATATGGTGTTTGATGAATAAAAAAAAAATTATGTAATTTATTCCGAATTTTAATTTAATTTATTTGAAATTTTATTTTATTCTTTTTAATCTAATTTTATATTTATTTTTTTTTTTTTTTTTTTTGTATGTATGGAAATTAGCAAATGTATTTATCATATACATGTGTTTCAGCGTAAAAGCATGTTCATTATATAGCTTTTTCTTCTAAACTTCATTTTCATTCATTCGAATGACCTATTGGTCCCAGTTCTTGGCCTATGGACTAGACCTGGTATTTCATCCTAATCCTTCGGGCTAGCCCTATGAGAGCTGATAGTCAGCTCAGTGGTCTGGTTAAACTATCTTATTAATAATAGTAATAATGGCCTGAGACATACCATATGGAAAGAATTGCATGAGTCCACACACTTCTTCAGAAAACCAAGTTTATTATACCTGCTTCAAATAGTCATTTAAGAAGGATCAAGTTAAGGGTGAATTGATAAGCAATAAGTATCATAGACTGCTTGATACATGGTTCATCACTGTGAGAGTTCAGCTTACTGAATGGTTTAACTTTGTTGTGAGTCTGATGCTTAGAGTAAAGGTATTACAGTACTGTATTTACATTGGACTTTATCGGACTCTCTCTCTCTCTCTCTCTCTCTCTCTCTCTCTCTCTCTCTCTCTCTCTCTCTCTCTCTCTCTCTCTCTCTCTCTCTCTCTCTCTCTCTCTCTCTCTCTCTCTCTCTCCATCCACAAAAAATTCTATGCTGTTATTTTGAAACATTTGGATTGATGTTATAACGCCATTATACACTAATGTTGGTTTCTCAGTGGACATTGCATTAAAAAACTAGGAGTCAGTACATATACTGTATATAGCATTTCACGTAAACAGAAGGCATTTTATTATTCAATAAAAATCATAACTTACTAGTTTTCTGTTGAAATTTTGATTAGTACTTGATTCCTATCAAGAATCTTTGGATAAGTTGATTGAGTGGTCTCTTTTTAAAAAATTTAATCAATTTCATTTTACGCAAATATTAATAAGCTGTTACACTTAATGAGGCCATCTGCACTTAGAGGTTTATGCTGCTCTATAAATTCAGCAAATACCAGTATGATGACTTTATTAAGGAATATTATGCTACCTTCACATGCATACTCAAGATTTTGGGATAAGGAAGTCCTGAAGAGTACTTTAACCCTGGGAGTGAATTCCCATATTTGATGACATATAAGACCCTTAGACATATGAGAATTCCCCCCTTCTCTCCATTTTCAGAAATGAATAGAAGAAAATTTTTGTTTGTTCACATGTCAGATTTAAATGAAATCAGGATTTATAGCTATAGAAGGGCAGCAAAAACTTGGATGAATCATGTATCCAAGACAGCAGGAAAAGTCTGTTTAATAATAATTCTAATGTAATTTACAAGAGAAACAAATCAGCTTAGGTTCTATATGGCAGAAACATTTTATAACACACCCCTCCATCTCCTCTGCCTCCAGTGGACAACTAACAGTGACAGTGAATTTGAGTGCTTAAATTTGCAAATGAATCCACAAAACAAAATTGCAGATTAATTATCAGAAATTATTTAAAAGTTTGTGTATGGAAATGAGATTTTCAGTAAGCTTTTGTATACAGGTATTGCAATAAGATTTTCAGGAAGTCGAATCAAATAAAGTTACACATGTGATTTTGTTTTTGTTATGTACTGTAAAGTCAGTGTGTAAGCCTTGCCTGGAGGCTAATCTGCATGTGTACACATACATGTATACATTGCATTAAGTAAAGTCTCTCTCTCTCTCTCTCTCTCTCTCTCTCTCTCTCTCTCTCTCTCTCTCTCTCTCTCTCTCTCTCTCTCTCTCTCTCTCTCTCTCTCAAAAATCCAAGCAAATGCATTTGTTACATTATGTTTCTGTCTCCTGTCTAATGCATCAGTGTATGTATGTCGTCTGCTGTATTGATGTATGGATTTAAGCACTCTTCACACTACCAACAGAGTTAGGTGAGTGCAGGATATTTTTTGTTTTAAGACGTTAGAAATTTGAAAATAAAACTGAAAAATAGGTACTTTATTGTTCATTGATAATGAATGACGAAGTGACAGTTCAGGATACAGGTATGGTATTTTAGAAGGATAGCTTTCATGCAACCAGCAAATTCAAACACTAGGCATTACTTTGGTCCCAAGCTACTAGTTATGAAGTATTTTACCGTAACAGTAATAACAGTAGTAATGAAAATGATAGTTGAGTAAATACCAATGATATTAAAGTATTTTAGAGTTTTGCTCATACTGGAAATATACAGTCTGAGTAAACAGTAGCCTATAATTTGAGGCATTTTTGGGAAAAAAGGGGGTCTTATATGCCATCAATTATGGTACTTCTTTCAGAATCTTGTAAGTGTTTGAGAATTTCAGTTTAGGTGAGTGACACAAAGGAAAGTACTGCAGTCTTAATATATGAAGGTGGCATACCAAAAAATATCTATCAAGTTGTGAAAGCTAGATGGCAGAGTTTTTGCTCAAACCTCATTTTTCATATGTAAATTTAGTCATTTGCTCAGTGCTTTAGAGGTTAAAGTGTTCAATTTAATATCGGTCCTGTAAACAGTACTGTTATTTTGTTTGCAAAAATCTTTAGATTTTTAAAAAAAATTTGTTTTCTCTAGTGTTGTTATGGAGGTCAGTTTAGCAAAATTTACTCAAATGAGCACTTATTCCTTTAAAAACTGTTTTAATTTATAGTACTGAAACATAATTGGCAATAATACCTGTATAATTAGTTGTAGAGTTTTAGGTAAATGCCAACCCGTACATGTAGAACATGAAAATTAAATTATAAATCTCATGGTAAGTTATTTTTTTGCATTTCCTATTACAGGTATGCTGAATCTGGCCAAGTTAAAGAATCGACCAATGATATTAATTGGTGGGTGACTAAGCGATTCACTAAACAGTATGTATTATTTTTGCATGTACTTTATATATCATATGCATGCTGAGACTGTGTATTTTATATTCATTACTTTTAAAAGACCTTTACCTTGACACTTCTCAGGTATGCTTGTGTGTCAGAATTATATTGAAAGTTCGTATTTATTTATAGCATTCCTTCATTCTGTCCGAAAAGGTAAAGGCAAAACAAATATTCAGTGTTTCGTATAAAGACATTTGAAGCTAAATGGCCTTGCAGTTGTCATCCTCTTTATGATACAGTGTGCTCAACTATTTTTAATTATGAGCCAGGGGTTGCAACAATTTATATATCAAAATTATCATTCACTCACAAAACATCTTAACCTTACAATACCTGATTGTTGGATTTACCAGAAATTTTTGTATTTAACCCTATTTTCTGTTTTGTTTTTACACTTCACTCAAATAGGTTTTAGTACAGTTACACCAAAACTTTATCCTTTCATATAAGCTACTTACCAAGTAGTTACATAGCTATTAGTTTCTATTAACCAGCAGCTAGAATTTTGAAATTTGCGGTAGCGCCGCTTTTGTTTTGGCTAGGTGAGTGACCCCGCTCACTTTTGGGGTAAGAGAGGAACCAGCTTAGCAAACGATCTCACTGTTTCTGCCGGCTAATGGCTGTGGTTACAGTGATTAGCAGCAGCGGTTTTTTGGAATTTCTCTTCTCTTTTGATCTTGGAATCATTGGTGAAGTATTCTCTTTATGGTAGCCTTTTTCAGCACAATTAGATAGTGTCAGGTTTTCATTGGAGACCAGTATTGCCGATTTTGATGATTTTGTGAATTTTTTTACGCCTGACTTGTCAAAAATGTCAGATTCGGGCTCTCAGAGTTTTAGGTATTGCAGTAAAGGCTGCAATAAGCAACTGACTAAAGCCTGCTATGACCCTCATACTCTTGGTACATCTTGAAGGGGTCAAATATGCTCCCCAGATTTGACTTGTGAGGAATATGTTTCATGGGATCCCCAAACTACTCAAGCAACCATATTTCAGACGGTTCCATCAAATTCATTCAAACTGTCTACAGATTGGTTGGAGTTAAAGGATTTTCAAAGGCAGTTACAGACACTATTGTTCGTTATAGACGACATACCTCGAGCAGAGTTTATCAAGCCAAGTGGACAGTCTTCCGTGACTGGTGCAGGAGACACATCTCGTCTTCTAAGACATCTGTAGTGGAGATAGGTGATTTCCTACTCTATTTTAAGTCTTCCAGGAATATATCTAACTAAACCATTAAAGGCCACAGGGGTATGTTGAGCTCTGTGTTTAGACATAAGGGTTTAGATCTCTCCGCTAATAAAGATCTCTCTGATCTCACCAAGTTGTTCGACACAGCCAAACAGAAAGAAGATAAGGTAGTAGCCTGAAATTTAGATGTGGTTCTGAAGTGGCTGTTACAACCACGTTTTGAACCACTGCAATCTATCTCTTTGAGGGATCTAACTAGGAAGACTCTGTTCCTAGTAGCGTTAGCGACTGCCAAGTGGGTAAGTGAGCTACACGCTTTTGATAAAAAGATTTGATTCTCTCAGGATAACTCAATTTGCTCATTTACCCTAGGATTCTTAGCTAAGAATGAGGCCCCTTCCAATCCCTGGCCTCACTCATTCATTATTAAAAGTTTAGTAGATATTCTAGGTCCGGAGGATGTAGAGAGAACTCTGTGCCCTGTAAGGGCATTGAAATACTATTACTTGAAACAGAAAAGATCCATGGGCCATTGAGCAACCTTTGGTGCTCAGTAAAGGATCTTTCTCACCGTCCTTCAAAAAATGCCTTGGCATTTTTTATGAAGGATCTTATTCTGGAGCCACACTCAAATTGAGGAACATGTTGCCTGTAGTGAAAGTTGAAGCGCATGAAGTGAGGGTGGTTGCCACGTCCCTGGCTTTTAGGCATAATTTGTCTATTACCTCTATTACACAAACAACATTTTGGAAATGCAAATCGGTGTTTGCAGCTCATTATTTGTGTGAAATTGAAGCTGTCTATGAAAATTGCAGTACCTTGGGTCCTATTTTGGTTGCTGGTATGGTGTGGGAGAAGGAGTGTAGGAAGTTTTCCTTCATCCTTCCTATTTTCTCGTCTTGATTCATGGTGTCGAGTTGTAGGGGAGCCTGGGGATACACTGTATTTGGAGTGCTCACCAGTTTTTTGTCTATTAATGGTTAGATAATGGTATTTTTTAGCTTTTGGCTATAGGCGATTGTGTTTTTTATTCTCTGGTTTTGTTTTTTTGGGAATGTGCCCAGGGTAGAGGCAACTTTGTTAATTCTTTGTGTGCAATCAGACACTCCTTTGCAACAAAGAAATCCCGCTAATGTAGTAGGCAACTCCTGGCTACACTGCCACGCTGCTATATTTTGAGATGAGTACCATCCAGAGTCAGTACTTTCCTGTAGCAGCTCTCTCAACAGGTAAGGAACCAGCAAGCTTTTTGCCAATGCTAGCAATTCTTCTATTTCTTTTACATTACAATTTTAATATACAGTAAACCCCCCGTATTCGCTGGGGATGCGTACCACACCCCCCCCAAATACCTAAAACCCGAGAATTCTTAGAACCCTTCTAAAACACTTAGAGCTGCCCATTTTGATTGTTCAAACACACAGAAAAACTAAAAATGCTTATACAGGTATTATCCTACTTGAGATGGGGTTAGGTTCCAAAAAAACCCACAGTTTGTTAGAAAAAACATATCTTGAATATAGCCTAGCCTACACTAGGGTATTCAGTACCATGTATACACAATAGCATACCCTACACTATAAAGTATACTCTATACATACACAGTATAGTAATTATTGATATCAGCTAATTCCGGAGGTTAATGCAGAGTGACTTATGATAATTCAATACAAAGAGAAACTGAATATCAAACAAGAATTAGTTTAGCCTACATTATGGTATATCAAACAAGAATTAGTTTAGCCTACATTATGGTATATCACATACATATACGGTAGCCTAGCTTACATTATACTGTACTCTGTATTCACATATTGTATTATACAAACATCAACATAACAAATATGCATCTTTTCCATGGATCTTTTAAAATGTTATGCCTTAATTCACTGTATCCAATAATATTGTATATATTCTTATATTGCTTTTGTATTATAAATTGCGTTCATAGCGATCAATGTTTTGGTTTGGAAATCGATTACGCGGTAAGTTTATATTGCTTTATTTAACTCAGTTCATAGCGCTTTTCTTGCTTCTAGTTAGCAGAAATGAATCTCTAGATACTTTATTTATATGGGGCAAGGTTATTTTTCATTATACGAAGTGTTTTTAAGTCGAAATATAGCTTAAATATGTCTCTTTGTGAAATTAACAGCTATTTTTTCGTTAATAGGTGACGTTGGCCGTTTGGGGGCATTTGTTTTGTGTAAAAAAAAATCAAGATTCCGTTCGCTATTTTCACTTGATTTCATCATAATACAAGCTTTACGTATTTATCGTATTTATCGGCGTAAAAATAGCAGTAATGTGTTCTTTCATGCCCAGTAGTTTTGACTAAAATATTTTCTCTCCAATTTTAATTACGGTCAAGTTTCATCCATGTTGCCGATGCATGATAATTTATAGTCATTAGCAGCTTGAACATCGTTTTCTCAGCTTCAGCTACAACTTACAGCTTGAATTTAGCAGTATATTTTCTTGCCAATCTTTTATCCATACCGAATAAGGGTACAGTATACTGTAATGTAAAAATATATCAGTCCTATTCTACTTAACATCATTTTTACTGTAATTATGGTAATTGTGTATTACCATACGATGGTTGAAGTACAAGCAAAACAGCTGTTGTTATCTGATTCGGTGATAAGCAAAACAACGGTTTCTTGGTCGGTTGTTTATGGCTGTACACATTTGCTCAAGAGCATAACGTTATTAACAGTACTTTTATCATTCTCTTTTACTTTTTTAACTAGAAGATTGGATAAAGAGATGGAGGAAAAGAAGTTGGTCTATTGCAATTTGGTCTCTCTCGCTGCCAGATTGTACGCTGCTGCCTGCGCCCACGCAAAACTTAAAAATATTTTATAAATATTGTCGTATCAGTAATAATTACCTACTCCATTGCAAAATCGAATTATCGTAACTTGAGGACTACCTGAGTATTTTAATAGTTTTATCACAAAAAGTGCATGTAGTCATGAAAATGAGATGAAAATATGGTAATTAGTGAATATTTGTCAGTGAAAAATACTGTTAATGGGTGAATTTTCAGCAAATAATGTGTATATATGTTCCATAGAGAAATCCGCGAATAGGTGAGTCTGCGAATCGTGAGACTGCAGATACAAGGGGTTTACTGTATTACGATAGATAATCCATGCATCCCACCTCCTACAGTGTGGGATTCAGCTATGTCATTACTTGGTAAGTAGCTTATGTAGAAATGACATTTTTATAATAAAATAAAGTTTTATATATACAATATTTACCAAGTAATTGCATAATCAAAGCCCTCCCTCCTCCCCTTGCATGGTTAGGAAGGCATAAACATATTGAGATCGTTTGCTAAGCTGTTTCCTCTCTTACCCCGAAAGTGGGCGGGGTCACTCACCTAGCCAAAACAAAAGTACTGCTACCATGAATTTCAAAATTCTAGCTGCTGGTTAATAGAAACTAATAGCTATGTAATTACTTGGTAAGTATAATAAAAATGTCATATTTCATTATAACTTAGGGATATGAGCTGTGCCAAAAAAGTGTCCTCTACAGTAAGTTACTGAGTTCATTGTTGGTTCCCTGTGTCATAGGTGAAATGCATTACTGTATAGGAATTTGCTTAAAAGGCAAAGAGACACTATACTTTAGTAGAATTTTTCTTTTTTGCCTCATTATGTATTACATATAAACAAAACTTTGATTATGAATTCAGGAAATATTACTCCGTGTGTAGGGAATGAAAAGTCAGGAAAAAGAAAAAGTAAGAAAAAATTAGAATAACACTCCTTGAATAAAAAGCCCCTCAAAAGATAAGAATTTAAATTATGAAAGTATGAGGTGAAGCCTACCATGAAAACTCTCCTAGTAAATCAGAAAATTTGTAATCTTATTTTTCTTGGCAAACAGCTAGACAGTTTCGTTACTGCTAAGAGGACAGGAAGTATTTGTATTATGTGAATACTAATCAACAATTTGCTCTACTTTGACATGACAGGTAAAGTAAAAAAAAAAAAAAAAGCTTATACCAGTCAGTTAGAAATCCTCATGAAATTAGTACATGCCCTATACTGATAATGTAACCAGCATTATGTGTACGTGTTTTATGCAAGTATATTTTATATTTAAAGTTCATCTAACCCTTTTATACT
Source organism: Macrobrachium rosenbergii (assembly GCF_040412425.1). Lineage (NCBI taxonomy): Eukaryota > Metazoa > Arthropoda > Malacostraca > Decapoda > Palaemonidae > Macrobrachium > Macrobrachium rosenbergii. The sequence goes on from NC_089746.1 coordinate 29,911,695, forward strand.
TTTGTGTTCCAATTTTGATTACAGTAGAAGCTTGGTTCACAAATGAATCTATCCCAAAAGGTATGTCATGAACTGATTATTTGTAAACTGCAGCACGTTTTCCTATAAAAAGTACAGTAAATCCAGTCAGTCCTTTGTGCACACCTAAAAGTATAAAAAATATACCATTTATACAGAATAACTAGTGTTACCTGCAAAATACATTGAGAAATATATATAAAAGACAAAAATGATTGAATAGATATCATTGGTTAATCTTTTTTGAAGTCTCTTGTTGCAGTACGAAAGATGGTGAGGTGAAGGGAGGAGGAGAGGGATTATTTTTTTGAAGTGGAGTCCCCTTCCATAAAAACTTCAGGTCATGAACTTTTCGGGGTAATCTATCTTCTAGGTTGCTTTGTAAGCATACCACTAGGACTTATTTGTGGCTCACTGGGTGTCTGTTGCATTAAGAACCTGGCCTAAGACACTTGATTTTGCATGCATTTTACAATTTGTGTAAGCAAGACATAACATTGTCATTAAAACTATTTTAAGCTTTGGGTTGCTACTGATTTATTTGGATGATACTTTTCAACAAAACTTCACAGGCCTTCCCATACCCCTCACATGTGCTTGAGTAAAAATGAAAGGATATCCACCCGTGCCTCCTCCTCCTCCTCCCCTGAGGAAATTTCCTCAGCTGTCTGTTTCTGTTTTTTATAAAGGTCTAGGAGGTCTTTGGTGGCAAATCCAGCACTGTGTTCCTCTGTCAACTCCTCCATATCACCATCTACCTCCAAATCCAGTGTCTTGCACAAAGACGCAGCTTCCTTGACAACAGGCGTAGCAGCTTCAGGCTCAAACTCCTCAGTTTTGGAAAACAATTGGACCACAATTTTCTCCAGGCAGAGTCCATGGTTCTCTGAGTCACTCCTTCCCAAGCTTTGCCTATGAGACTTTAAAAATTCACAATGTGAAAATGGTCTAACAGAACTCTCTGAGGGTGAGCTGTGTTTTCAGTCAGTTTGAAATACCTCTGGAAAATTGCCTTGGTTTAAAGCTTCTTGAAAGTGGAGATGACTTGACGTTTCATAGGCTGAAGGAACAGAGTGGTGGTGGGAGGAAGGAACTTGATTGTGATGAACATGAATTTCTCCGACAACCTATCATCCAAGCCTGGAGGATGAGTAGGAGCATTGTCGAGGACAAGCACAGCCTAAAGTGGCAAACCTTTCTCCTGCAGATAATTATTAGGGTCAGGGTCAAGCTCTTAATTAAACCACTCAGTGAAAAATTCCCTTACTTTTAGTCTTCCACATCACATTCAGTGTGTTTTTCTGTACCTTATATTCTCTGAAAACCCTTGGATTACCCAAGTGATACATACGCAAGGGCTTAATGTTTAAGTCACCACTGGCATTGCCACACAACAAAAGAGTTGGTCTAGCTTCCAGAGACTTGTGCCCAGCCAGTTGCTTCTCCTCAGTAGTGTATGTCTTCATTGGCATTTTCTTTTTACAGAAAAAGCCTGTATCGTCACAATTAAAAACCTGTTGTGGGTAGGTATCCTTCATTCTATGCAAATTTTTAAAATTCTGCAACACTTTTTTTTTGCCCTTTTTTAGTTTTCTGTAAAAGAAAACTATTGTGCCAGCTTTGTCTGTCCGTCTGAGCTTTATTCTGTCTGCACTTCTTTGTGTCTGCCCTCAGATCTCAAAAACTACTGAGGCTAGAAGGCTGCAAATTTGTATGTTTCTCATCCACCCGCCAATCATCAAACATACCAAATTGCAGCCCCCTAGCCTCAGTAGTTTTTATTTTATTTAAGGTTAAAGTTAGCCATAATTGTATCTGGCAGCAATATAGGATAGGCCACCACCGGGCTGTGGTTAAAGTTTCATGGGCTGCGGCTCATACAGCAATATACCGAGACCACAGAAAGATAGAGCTATTTCACTGGCCTTAATTATATGCTGTAGTAGCTGTACAGAAAACTTGATTGTGCCAAAGAAACTTCAGTGCATTTTTTACTTCTTTAACCCTTAAACGCCGAGCCTCTATTTACAAAAGTGTCTGCCGTATGCCGGTGGAGTTTGGGAGTTAGCGCCAAAGCGGAAAGAAAGTTTTTTTTAAAAACCACAGCACGCTTAGTTTTTAAGATTAAGAGTTCACTTTTGGCTCATTTTTTTCTCATTGCCTGAAGTTTAGTATGTAACCATCAGAAATGAAAAAAAATATCATTATCATATATAAATATCGGAATGTATGACAGTGCAAAAAAAAAAATTCATATATAATTGTATACAAATTGCGCTGTGAGCAAAACGGTTAAAGCTAATGAGCTTTTTTTTTTTTTGTATTGTACACTAAATTGCAATGATTTTGGTATATAACAAATTGTAAAACGATCAAAGCAACACAGAGAAAATATTATCACAAAATGATGCATGAATTCGTAACGCATGGACGTAAAAAAAAAGGTTTTTTCAAAAATTCACCATAAATCGAAATATTGTGCTAGAGACTTCCCGTTTGTTGCAAAATGAGGGTAAATGATTGAACATTACTAGAATGTAAGAGTTTTAGCTTACAATTGCATTTTTCGACCATTTCGGTCGAGTCAAAGTTGACCGAAGGTTGAAATTTCGGCACTTATCGTGATTTATATGAAAATATTTCAAAACTGATAAAAGCTACAACCATGAGTTATTTTTTGTTGTATTTTACATGAAATTGCACACATTTTCAAATATAAAACTTTATGTAACGGCTAATATAAAATAGTGCAAAAATTATGACAGTGACTAAAGAAATTCTGAGATTTTCAGCAGAGTTAGAGTGAGCGGAGGTATGGAAAAAGTTTTTTTTCAAAAATTCACCATAAATCGAAATATTGTGCTAGAGACTTCTCGTTTATTGCAAAATGAAGGTAAATGATTGAATATTACTAGAATGTAAGAGTTTTAGCTTACAATTGCATTTTTCGACCATTTCGGTCGAGTCTAAGTTGACCGAAGGTTGAAATTTTGGCACTTACCATGATTTATATGAAAATATTTCAAAATTGATGACAGCTACAACCATGAATTATTTTTTTGTATTCTACATGAAATTGCACACATTTTCATATATAAAACGTTATGTAATGGCTAATATAAAATGGTGCAAAAATTACAACAAAGTGACTAAAGAATTTCTGAGATGGTAAGAGCCTGACGCCATCTCTTCCAAACACATACATCAAGACAACAATGGTTAGGGAGAAACAGATGGAAATATTGTATGGTTGAAATTGCATTCCTTTAGAGAAAGAAAACGAGATGCTCTTGTTGTCTTGTCACTCCGATGGACAACGAACACACGAACACACACGTGTTTGGAAGAGATGGCGTCAGGCTCTTACAAGATTTTCAGCAGAGTTAACGCGGACATAAGGAAAAAGCTTTTTTCAAAAATTCGCCATAAATCAAAATATTGTGCTAGAGACTTCTCGTTTGTTGCAAAATGAAGGTAAATGATTGAATATTTTTTTGGTCGAGTCAAAGTTGACCGAAGGTTGAAATTTTGGCACTTATCGTGACTTATATGAAAATATGTCAAAATTGATAAAAGCTACAACCATGAGTTATTTTCTGTTGTATTTTACATGAAATTGCACACATTTTCATATATAAAACTTTATGTAAAGGCTAAGAGAAAACGGTGCAAAAATTACGACAAAGTGACTAAAGAATTTCTGAGATTTTCAGCAGAGTTAGCTGATGCTTTCTTTTGGGGTAAGAAAGAAATTCGTGCATGCGCAGCTGGGTCATGCTTGTAAACAAAACAACAGCGTGATCCGTGAACTCCCAGCATCCCTCAAGGCGCGTGATTTAAAATTTTTCGCAAACGAGGCCTATAAGTATTTTTCCGCGAATGTTTAAAAAAACCTTTTGTAGCCGACGTATTTTACGTCCACTTGGCACCCGACAGACAACTTTTGTCAACGTAAAATACATCCAGTTGGCGTTAAAGGGTTAATCTGAGCTAGCAGCTCCCCCATGCCTCATGACACTGTGAATACCAGTTTGTTTTTTACGTTATTAAATATTAAACCATCCCCTACATGCCTTAAACGACTATACATCTTTGTCACATGTTTCATGGGTTTTCTTTTTAAAATCACCATACAACTGCTTCACTTTATTACAAATGATAGCCTTAGAAATTCTATTGTATGCTAATGGTGTCGTATTTATCCAGACTAAAGAAATTCTGTTGCATGCTAATGCTGTCTTATTTATCCAGACTAACAGTAACTTTTAAATATCAAGTGTTTGTGTTCTTTCCTTTGATATCAATATTACACCTTTTCCAACATTAACCCTCTTAATATCTTTCTTTGTGGCAGTTATATTACTGATTGTTGACATTGGTTTCCTGTACACCTTTGTAAGATTAGCCACATGTATTCTGTCTTCATGTTCAGCAATAATCTCTCTTTCATGTCTTCATCCTTACCTTTTTTTTTTTTTTTTTCATTTTTATAACAGACTTTCTTGGCAGCCACGGTGAGTTATATTTTTAAGAAACCAAAAAACACAAAAATTATAAATGATTCAGAGAATTCATGCATGAATGTTCACTGGGTGAGATATGAGCCCAAACTGATGTAAGGCTCCTTTGTTTTCCACTCTTGACTTGTAGAACCAACATGCCTGACCCATACAGGTCTGAACAAGTGCTTCGTGAATTTTGCAGCAAAAATTTGGTCATGAACTGGATTATTTGGTCATGAACTGGATTATTTGTACACCAAGGTTCCACTATATTGTCCGGTGTTTTTGTGTGTAATTTGCATAAGTGGACTGGTGTAGTAAAGTGCATAACATGTACAGTATTTACATTTTTACTTTTATTTTATATTGACAGATAAAGGAACTTCTCAGCGTAACCATCATGGATTGCAGCTTAACTCATCTTTGTTGTCATGTATTAGGTCAAATACTTGTATATCTAATATTGTCTCACTGCACACTGCACAGTCAGTTAGGAAGGATGATTCTTCATCTTCTAGCAATGAAATATATTCCCAACCAAATGGGCCAGACAAGCTGCAGAACAGGTGCAATCCTCTGGATAAAGTAGAAAAGCATTTTAGCTCTGAACATGCATTGACAGAGGAATTTAATCACAACAATAATTTTTGGAAGAAGTTTGGTGAATCGTATATGCAAGGTGCTTCAAATGAAGCAGTGTCAAACACCTCTGAAATTTTACCAACTACATGTGATATTGCCGAGAGTACACCAAAGTTAAGCCATGTAGATGTAAAGGGTGAAGCTCAAATGGTTAATGTGGCTGGGAAACAAGTAACCAGGAGAAAAGCAGAAGCAAAGGCTGAGGTTTACTTAGGAGCTGAAGCTTTTCATTTAGTTAAGGAAAATAAGATGAAGAAAGGTGATGTTCTTGGGGTTGCAAGGATAGCAGGCATCATGGCAGCCAAGAAGACCTCAGAATTAATTCCCCTATGCCATCCTTTACAAGTAGATCATGTAGAAGTACAGCTTAGCTTACAAGAGAAGGCTGAAGATGGAAGAGAGTTTTGTGTTTCCATTAAGACAAGTGCTTCAACATCAGGAAGGACAGGTGTTGAAATGGAAGCGCTCATGGCAGCTTCAGTAGCAGCACTCACTGTATATGACATGTGTAAGGCTGTGAGTCATGAAATTGTAATCTCAGGTATTTGCTTATTATGTAAAACTGGAGGAAAACAAGATTACTACTTTAAATAAACAAGATTGTTTTATTCTTGATTGATAACATGTAATTAGACCGCAATATTTTATAGCCTGATGACTACCTATATTACAGTGCATTAATTGTAATACTGTAAAAAGAATCACATATTGCTCATTTATAGGTATAGAGTATATATTATTTAATTGTGTGCTTTGGAACTGTGATTTGTAAGACATTAAAGGTGCTCTTGTGTAATTTTTTATTGTACATAAAACAACCTTTATTTGATTGAATCCAATCAGATTAGCTCACTGGTAGCATTATGGTAAAGCCACTTGCTCTAGGCATTTTTAATACTTCAATGAAAAAAATACTTTATGATCATTTACTAACAGCAAGTCAAAGTGGGTAATTTTATGTGCACAACTTTCCTTGAGGGAAAAGATAGATAGTGAACATCTCTAAAATGAATTGCAGTTACCAGTCACTTTGAATACTTCACTGAAATTTAGGTAAGATGATGAGAATGGTGTTGAATATTTGTATATGTCCTGTGCAAATGGCCTAAAATTCTTTGATAATTGAACTGCAGTCCCATATTTTCCATAAGTGTATTGTTGTTAAATGCTGCATACAGCCAAGGTATCTAATATGACAACTTTTGTTTCGTTGGTGCAAAAGTTTGTGGAAAAAATTATTTTGCAAATATTGCCCCTCAAAAGCATTTATTTGACAGTGCAGATTGTTCCCGGGTTACATTGGTCTCGGTTTACGTCATCCGAGCTTACATCGCTTTTCAAATATATTCATAAAAAAAATGTTCCCGGTTACAGCATATGTTCCAAGGTTGCGTTGTTTCAGTCTTACAGCGTGCTGTAAGTGATGGAAGAATATTTGTAAATTTTTGGAGAAAATTCTACAAGGTCATGGATGCACACCTCACCGGAACCAGGGTAAATCAATTGGGACAACCAAAGGATTAAAGGTAAGGCTTTCGTCACTTTATTTCTCATTTTTAGCAATTTTTTAATACGGTGTTCCGGCTTTTCCTTTTCCGGCTTACATCGTGCTTCAGAAATTGAACCCCCGACGTAACCCGGGGACTGCCTGTAAATTTAAGTATGAAATATTGTATTATTCTAAAGGATATATTTGACAAATTTTATTTTTTCATCCAGAGAGTTTCTTCATTATTGAATTTTAGGATGTAGGAACCATAGATATTGAAAGATCACTAGGTATGACAAAATTGTTCCCACTTAGAAGTAAAAAAATAAAATACATTATTGTAAGACAGGCCAAAAATTTGCAGTAATATTCCAGTATTTTAAGAATGTTTAATAAATGCAGAAGATAAAGAGAGTTGGTAGTAAATGGCTAACAACATGTCAGATTAATACTCAAGTGCAAGTTTACAAAAGACTCCCGAGTTGAAATTGATTCAGGTGGCAACAAAGCACACAGCTAGAATGTAACTTAAAGTCACAACAAAAAAAGAAGGTATTAAAAAAAGTTTTTGAAAACAGGGAGAAAGGATGTTCAAGATAAGCAGCATTAGCTCATCTGCTTTTCTGTATATTGAATGTTTTTTCTTTCTCTTTAGGATATGCTCAGACAAAGGAGTAAGACTTTTATTGTTATCATTAAATAAGCATGGCATCAAAAGTATAAGAATAAAATAGTTAAGAGGTCGGTGTAAGGAATTGACACCTTTCTTCAGAAAAACTGCCTACTTTCATGTTTGTGGCCCTTAATGTATTCATATTTATGTTGACTGGAAATGTCTCCCCACTTTATTTTTTGCTCTCTTTCTTTTTCTGTATGTGAATGCATGGTGATGTCAGTTGCATATCTTTCATATTTTGGTTAAATGGTGATGCCTGCTTTTTAGTGCTATTATATGTTGAGTATTTAATCCATTTCTATGCTGCATATATAATACTCTATATACAGTTTATATAATTTAGTTGCTAACTTTGCTTTTTATAGATGATATTAATGTACTCCATTCATTGTAACAGGTTACATTTTAAATTGAACTCTTGTTAGATGATTGTATTAAGTGTAAAGTGAGAAAGTGGCTTTACGGGAATAAAATTTGGTTTGATTAGTAGGCTATTACAGAAATTTGTTCTGAATTAAATGTAACTATTAGATTTTAATGCTTTGTGGTCAAATAAGGGGCTTGAAAATTTTAAAATATTCATACAGTCATTCCAATATAAATTACCAGTGCTCTAGTCTCAGATAGAATATATCTATTTTTATAAATTTTAAGTGAATTGAAAATTTACCGTGACTTGATAAAGTTATTTATTTTTAGTGGTTATTGATTACCAAAAAGTAGAGGCAGCATTAAACATTATGTAAAACTGGTTATCAGTTTTTGTTATAAATTTTATTAATAAATTATACTGTGAATTATTGTTTCAACTTATTATTTTAAGTTTTAGTTGTTTTTAATTTTAGACATAAAAATATAAAAAAAAATTAGTTTTTACAAAAATTTTCATATTTAAAGTATAAGAGTTTGTTCTTTGTTTGAAGATTTTGATGTTTAATTTTCAAACTTTGGTGTTGGTACTCTTGTTAAAGTTGGGTATAAAAGCAAAAACCTACAGAAAATGCCATGCACTTTGTTTGAGTTCCTCGTTGGGCGAGCGGGTTCCGTTCTCAAATACCACACTGTTGGCCGCGAGTTCGAATCTCCGACCGGCCAATGAAGAATAAGAGGAATTTATTTCTGGTGACAGAAATTCATTTCTCACTATAATGTGGTTCGGATTCCACAATAAGCTGTAGGTCCCGTTGCTAGGTAACCAATTGGTTCTTAGCCACGTAAAATAAATTTAATCCTTCGGGCCAGCCCTAGGAGAGCTGTTAATCAGCTCAGTGGTCTGGTTAAACTAAGATATACTTAACTTTGTTGGTTTGAACTGTATTTTATAAAGGCAAACCTTATCAGCACAGCTATTAGAGTAGTTTCCAGGAGCTGAATTTTCAATGCCAGAATAATCAGATTACTAAGGGCAGAGCTCTACAGAAAAATGCCCTAGTTGTCCAAGTGTAGCAGATGATGAAAGCAGTTCCAGAATTAAATTGATCTGGTCAGCAAGTTTCCATATGATAAATGACTGACACTATTGATTTAGCAGTAACTTTGTTCAAATGCGGAACAAACCTACTTGGGTCTTAACTTATGGATAATTCTTGTAGCGCCAGCTGGAAACTGGTAAAAATAACAAACAAGGATTTGGTGGCAGTGAGGTAGGCCGATAGGCGTAGGTGGCAACCATTAAATTCCTTTGGGCATGTATGGAAGGAAGCGACACCTCAGTTTCTTTTTTACTGCCCTTGTAGGAAGACATGCTTTCACTCTTCTCTCCAAAGCCTGTGTTTTTTGCTTAATTTGTTGTGCTTGTGTTTGCTTGCACAGGTGATTCTGTGTTTTCGTGTGCTGTGTGCTTGTGTGTGATCATGCATCCTCAAAAATCATCCCAGCCTCCAGTTTCTGCCAGGCCTTCCAAGCATCAGAGGATGTGCCCTGATGTTGAAGATTGCCCTTGCTCTCGTGTTTTGGCATTGACTGAGACTGATCCCCATTCTACGTGTAGCCAATTTAGAGCTAATACGTGTAATATCATTAATCCATGCCCTGAGTGTTGTTCTTGGCCTCCAGAACAGTGGAGAGTTTTTGCCAAGAAGAGGCAGCATAGGAGGAAGTTGGAGGCTCCATCTTGGAAGGGGTCCCCTCCTTTGATGGGTGGATCACATGGTTTTCTTGTTCCGTCTCCTCTTTGCCATATCCTCCAGTTGCTATGTCTTTTTTGGAAGATTTTACCCCTTCACACTTCTATAGCTTCATCTATGGAAGTTTTGGGAGAGGGGTCAGGAGACTTCCCTACTAATGCTTCCTCTGCTCTTTTTGGGGGGTACATCATCTTCCCCCTCACGAGCATATGCGCCTCCATCTTGTTCTACTTTTTCAGATACTGATGTGAAGAAGATGGATGGTCTCTGGGCATCTCTGGGCCTATCAGGGTTACCAACCTTGGGTGGCCTGTTGTCCTACTACTCGAATTCACGTGGACCTGGGTCAGCCGCCTTGTCAGTCCCTGTCCCAGTGGTTTCCCCCTCCCATGTTCATCAGCTGTTTGTTCCGACACGATATACAAACCGTCGGTCCTTTACATTAGGAATTACTTTCAGTGTAGGCTGGAAACGGCCGTCGAACTTTCGAACAAGGTGGTTAGGTAGTTAACTACCGTCCGGGAGGCGGGAGTACCGCCTGTCCGGATGTAAACATACCAATTTGCTTGCGGATGTTGTTTCTCTTGCTCTCTGCTGACTGTTGAGCTTCTTCCTGGGGGGAAATTTCCTTTTGTATTCTTAGAATGAATGTTGATAAACCCTTTAAGCCCTCCTATCCCCAGCATGTGTGTCCTGGGGTAGGAGGCAAGAAATGTCATACCTTTAGATCCAACGTTGACTTGCAGGGGACGTGTGTGTTCACGCGCTTCCCCTTTAGCGAGTGTTGTTCCTGGTCTCCCAAGCAATGGAGGAAGTTTGAGGGGAGGAGACGCTACCGTAGGAAACCCGCCAAGGAATCGTCCGAGGCTAACACGCCTCCGGTGACTCCTGTGGTGGTTGATCCATTTCTCCCTCCCAGCAAGCTTCCCCCTCTTGCTGCCTCTCCCTTGGGTGAGGACTACCCCTCCCCTTCCTCATTCGTTTCATTGGGTGTGGAAGGCTTGGGGGGAGCGGTTGCTCAGGACATCCTCTCTGCGGGTGAATTTCCTCCCCCGGAGCAAGTAGAGGCTTCCCTTTTTGACCCGACTTTATCCTCAGGTTTGGGGGTGGAAGCGTCTTCTCTTGGCCAGGTACCCGATCTGACATCTGCCTGGCTGCACCTGGGTCTGCCCGGAGTGCTGTCACTGGAGGGCCTGGTGTCTCACTTGTCTGGCGCTCCAGTGACGACCCACACTGCCACTGCTTCCACCACCACAACTGTCACCGTGTCTTCTTTTGGCAAGCTGCCTGTGATGGTGGCCTCACACCTCGACACCCAGGTTTCGGCCGCACCTGCCACATTCCACTCCGTGTCACTGCCTCCTGGGTTCCTGGCCCTGTTGTCCCTGCCTGGCCCCTCGCACATGGTGACGTCGTCGGTGCCTTACTTGACTATGCCTGCTCCTGTTGCTGCTGACACACGCTCGTTGTTGACCACAGTTTCAGCCCCTTGCTTCCCTGACACTCGGCCTGGCCTAGCTCCCCATGCGCCACTCGTGCCTCCGACCCTGGCTTCGTCCCTGGACCCTCCTGGCTCCTGCACTGCTGTATCTGCCCCGGTAGTTGCTGGCCCAAGCACCATCTCTGCTACCCGGGTTGTGCCTGCTTCTGTGGCCCCCCCTGGTTGCTCCTGCTTCTGTGGCCCCCCTGGTGCTCCTGTGCCTTCTGCTGCTCCTTCATGGTTGGGGACTTGACTTTGATCCTGAGGAAGATGGCGAAGAAGAGACGAGGAAGGTGTCTTCGTCGTCATCTGCTGCCTCTTCTTCCTCTTCTCCTTCCGAGGCTCCCCAGCCAAGGAAGAAGAAGCCTGCCTCTCCCCCACCTAAGAAGTCTCGCACCGAGACCTCTAAGGGACTGCCTCCTTCCACAGGGAAGGCGGTGGGATCTCTCATTGACTCTTCCCGATCCACGGATCAGGGAACCACTGCGCTGACCACCGGGTCAGTCGTTTCGGGAGCCAAGGGCAGCAGACCACGGTTCGCACTCCCCCTGCTGTGCCAAAGAAGTCTGCTTCTAAGGCCAGCGGGTCCGCGTCAGACACTCACTCAGGAGTCACTCCGAGTACTCGGGTTTCTAAGGAAGCCAGAGTACCCCAGTCTGGTATGGGAGAAACCTCTCTCTGTGCAGACTCAGGCGTGGGGCGAGAGAAAGAGTTTGCACATCCAGGTGCCTCGACTCTTCCTGCTGGTACTATTTCTAGTACCAAGCCAAGTTCCCAGGAAGGTGCACCGGTCCCTCGGGTCCGGACACCTGGAGAAGCAGAAAAGAGGTCCCCTGCTCAGTCTTCTTGAGAGGTTTTGGCCTCAAAGAAGACTGGGGCGCGTCAAAAGGACAGCGCAAGTTCATGCCAGCCAGCCACACGCTCGACTCCTCCCAGTCCCAGGCCACATCCGCGCGGCCAGCCTGGCTCGAGGGAGATGAGCGCGTGGCTTAACTCGCACAAGCCGCTCCGCTCTCCTCGGGAGACCACTTCGCCCAGGCAAAAGCGCTCTCCTCGGCCTTGGGCTGCCATCATCACCACGGGTTGGTGACTGCTCCCGGTCCACTGCCCCTGTTGGTTCTGCCAGCAAGGCCAGTGGGAGCGCCTGGTCCTCCTCGCCTGTCCCCTCTACCTCCTGGGCTCCTTCCAGGGGGCGCGAGTCGGACAGGAAGAACTTTGGCGAGTTGTCTCCACAGAGTTCTATCTCGGGGGCGTACGTTCCTGGCCCGGTCCTCAGTTCGACCAGGTCTTATGCCCGCGTGGTGCAGGAAGGATCATGGGGTCTGCCAAGGTTCTCCCTCCTGCAGGGAGAGTAGATCGAGAGTACCGCACTCTGGAAGGACTCGAGGGTCCTCTTCCCCAGGATGCAGACACCCCTGAGATACAGAGGACGTTTGCTGAGGTAATTGCTCTGATTCGTCAGCACGACCACCTCGGGGAAGGGACCACGGCCTCGTCTTTGGATCATCCGTCGCACCTCGAATCCTACTGGGAACCCAAGAAAGAACCCAAGGCTTCGGTGGGGCTGCCGTGGTCCACACTTGCCGAGGGGGTACTCGATCAGGTGAATAGTCTTGTGTCTGGGCAGGACAACTCTCCGATCGAACCACTCAGACAAGCTTCTTCCCCCTCCTCTGCCTTGCCAGAAGCGTTTCTATTCACCGTCAGAGAGGTTGTTGCCGCCTAAGCAGGTTGACCCGGACCTGGTTCGTCTAGATCCGGGTCTCTCATTGCAGCAACTTACTGCGGAGAGCATCTCCCTCTCTCAGCAAGAAGCCGCAACCCTGGAAGCCACCGCCATGGCAGCCTTCTCAGTATCCAAGGTGGCTGCTTCCTCGGGCACTATCATACCCAGGGAGGACTCTGCCTTCAGAGACTGTGCCAATCTGGAGGTAGGGCCATCTCCTACCTCGCCCACCAGATGGCAAACCTGTGGGCTAACCTGGTCCTGAAGCGAAGGGACGCTGTTCTTTCTTGCTTCTCCAGGACCGCTGCTGGGTTCCGCCTCTCTCTTCCCTAGAGAGTTGGTGGACGCTGTGGTGGACAAGCGCCGGGCCGATGACAGCAACCGGTTTGTCCACCAGGCAGTGGCCAAGACCTCCGGATCTTCTCGTTCCACTGCGGCCAGGCCCTCAGGTCAGGCTAGCTCTTCCTCGACCCCTATGAAGTCCCAGTCTTCGAAGGGATCCCGTGGAAACACCCAGCCTCCTTCTTCCTCTAGAAAGGGTGGGTCTTCCTGCCCCTTTCAGCCTGCTTTCCAGCCGGAAAAGGGGGCAAGGGGAAGAAGAAGAAGGGGAAACGCTAGGGGCGGCATTCCCCCCAAAATGCTGCTGAAGGTGGTGGGGTGCCTGTCGAGCCATTGGGCAACATGGCAGCGACACTGAGCCGAGACCTGGATAGTGGATGTCCTTCGGGAGGGATATCTACTACCCTTCAAGTCTTGGCCTCCCCTCACCTACACTCCGGTCCATCTCCGCAAGTACGTCCAAGGAACTCTGAAGGACTCCGCACTACAGCAAGAAGTGCCAGCCATGTCCTCCTCTTAGAGAAAGCCACAGGGGGATAGAGACCAGTCATAGACCTCTCTCCCCTGAACCGATTCATTCGCCAGACTCGGTTCATGATGGAAACAGCGCGATCCATGCTTGTCTCCATCAGGGAGAACGAGACTTCATGCTTATGGTGGACTTGGAGGATGTGTATTTCCAAATACCTATTCATCTGTCCTCTCGCAAGTAGTAACCCCCCCCGTATTCACATTCTTACTAATCGCGGACTCACGCATTCGCGGGTTTCTCTGTGGAACACATCTACCCATTATTCGTGGAAAATTCGCCCATTCACAGTATTTTTCACTGAGAAATATTCACTTATTACTGTATTTTCATATAATTTTCATGAATAAATGCACTTTTTGTGATAATTTCATGAATAAATGCACTTTTTGTGATAAAACTATTAAAATGGGGTTTTTCTTGTGTTTAAACTATCAAAATGGGCAGTTCTAAGTGTTTTTAGAGGGGTTTTAAGTATTCGCTGATTTTAGCTATTCACGTGGGGGTGTGGTACGCATCCCCGCGAATATGTGGGGTTCACTGTGCCTCCACTTTATCCTTGGGGAGACAGCCTTCCAATTCAAGGCACTCTGCTTCGGGCTCTCACCCGCTCCCCAGGTATTCATGAGTCTTCTCTCTTGTGTCAGCTTGGGCCCATTCGGGCTCTCACTCGCTCCCCAGGTATTCATGAGAGTCTTCATTCTTGTGTCAGCTTGGGCCCACTCGCACGGGATATGTCTATTGAGGTATCTCGACGACTGGCTCGTCCTGGCGAGCTCTTGCTCACAGTTGCTGCAGGACAGGGGTTGACTCCTTGAATTTTGCCACGATCTTGGGATCATGGTGAATCTCTAGAAGTCAGATCTCACCCCCAAGCAGAGGATAAAGTACCTGGTCATGCTGATAGACACGGTAGCAGTGAAAGTCTTTCCCACGGACTCTCTTATCAGCAGGTTCAGGCAGGCAGCATAGCTGTTCCTGTCACGACAGGAGCAGCCAGCCCGGCAATGGGAAGTCATCATCGGTCACCTGTCGTCGTTGGACAAGCTGGTACCTCATGGGCTTCTACACCTGCGGTCTCTACAATGGAGACTGAAGGAGTATTGGTCCCAGAACCGAGACCCCCAGTCCTTTCTCATCCCTCTTTCCGAGGAGGTGAGAGAGGACCTCCACTGGTGGATGGACGACAGGAACCTCTTGATAGGAGTATCCCTGCATACTCCCCCTCTGGACATGATGCTGTTCTCAGACGCATCGACCGAGGGATGGGACACACACCTGGAGGAGTATTTAATAGAGTAGGTAAGGTTATGTTAGGATACGAACATGAATGAGAATTTAAATGGCAGTGTTCAATAACTGTAATGTTATATTTTAGGCTAGTCTAAGTAAATGAATACCAGATAAACATCTTAAATGAGTGTAAATGTAGGTTACACTAGGTCTGGTGCTTTGAAGGGTTACTGCTTAAGCTAGATTGGCAGACACTCAATAACTAACAGTTTCTGACACATAAACAGGTTATGCCTTAAGTGCTTGTTAGAATATGGTCCCAACTATATTCTGTGTTGTCTTCACTACGCCACTTGCTAATTTAGACTCCATCTGATTTTTCTCAGTTTCCACCAATGTAGATTCCTGTTGATTGCAATAAGGCTCTTGTGTAATAATTTCTGAAACAGCTGTAAATGAAGACCCTGTTTGGCACCTACCACCCAGATCTACTTTCTTTGTGAAACTGGAGGGACCTCCGAAGTTGCAGTGGTTGGGTCTTCATCTCTTAATTGACAGGGTTTGCTAAGAAACTTGTCTTACTCCGATCATTATACCTTTGCTGATATTACAGGAGGGATGTGGTAGCTTTACAAAACAATGTTTGAATTTAAAAAATCTTTAATGATAATAGAAACTGATATTTCTTACAGCATTGTGACATAAAAGTAAAAAAGAATATTTTATACAGAATATTTATATTATAAAAAATGAGCTTAGATTCTCTTATCATACATGATCTATTGACAAAAGTTTTTCTAAAATACATGAATTGAAATGTCTTAAATTATGTTCATTACTTGATGGATATTATGCAATATAAAAAGTGCTCTACTGATGAACTGCACAACACTAAATAGCTGAATACTTGAATTGTGGATGAACTGCGCATTATTAAACATGTTACCGTAATCAGAAAGAGCTCAATGTTAAAAGTCTTTAGTTTAACACAAAGTCAAAGAGTTGCATATACTGTACTGAGTCTAACAGCCTCATCTTCCCCAACAGCCATTTATGTAATTTTTAAGGAATATCTTGTTGTCAGCCACGTTTCAATATTGCCAATGTAATCATCCCTGAAATAAAATAATTTTGATATATCAATACAACCATCGATGGTCAATACTTTAGTTTGCAACTATATACATTTAAGTAAATTAAATTATATTCTTTATACTGTAATATGGCATAAGCCTTAAAATGATTAATAATATACAGTGTTAATTACATTACTTTCTACAACTACAAAAAAGAAAACATAGACCTGCTTTTTAAAGAAAACAGAACTGCTCTTCAAGGTAGGGCAAAAGTCTTTGATAAATCTTGAATGTTTCATAGCAAGCAACACATCAATTTATAGGTGATCCAAATGCACACTCGGCATTAGGAAGATATATAGCAAGACCTCAGGCTTTTCTTAAAACCCTGTAAATAGTGATGTTTTCAAAAATGCTTATAACTCATCTTCATGGACAAGCAAATCCACTAAAGCTATTCATTTTTTTTTTACAATACTTAATATTCTCCATGACTTCCTAAGACTGTCACTGGTTGCCCATTACTGTGTTGTGCCTTCCATACATTTTCATTCACACACTTTTTCATTATTTTACTTCAATTGCATGTGTTCTGATTATATTAGTGAATCTGCTGCGAATGTAGAACCTTTTGACTTTAGGTCAGTGGTATACTTGTCGCCACTTTGTTTGTGTTGGTTTGTTTTTGTATTTTAGTAATTTCACAATTCAGGGAGTTCGTTCAAGTTCAGCATGTTATTTATGCTTGGTTTTGTATATTTTTGCCTTTGAAAACAAAGTTTTGCCCTTAGTCTTATTTTTTCAGTCAATATTTTTGGCTTCCAGTACATTACACATGAACAATTACCTTTGGCTTTCATTTCTGTTTCTCTAATTAATTATTGCATACTAATTATGCTTGCCTAGAATTTACATATTTTACACTTTTGTGAATTGTATCCTGGACAGTTCAACTTCTACTCTTAGAGGCAGGAATATGAGTATCTTGCATCCGGTGAGAAATGTTGACCATCTACAGTCTTGAAATTCATCGTATGTGAAAAAGCTCCTCTGCTGAAGTCACCCTCTCCAAGTTCCCTGTCACCTAAGACCCTTCGATCTCCACTTTACTCCTCATAATTGTCTCCTATCTCCACACATGATTCCACCCAGTCCTTCCTCTTCATTGAAGATCCTTTCTGGCGTGACTCAGAAGAATTTTGTCTTTGTTTTCCATGACTAGTTTTTGGCTGTGCATGAATTTATTGCAGATTGGGCTTGGTACCCCTGCTTCACTGAAGTTGCCCATTCTCCCACTGCCCATATCTGTGAATCCTGTTATGTCACAGACTTCTTAGTGCTCACCAGCTCTGATGTATGCACCTACCTTTGCATATCCACCTGTCCCTGTATACCAGACTGCTCAAGTGTACTCATTCCTGTCTGCTCTTGTGTACACACTTGAGTATGTTTCTTTGGCTCCAGGGTATTTGACTGCTTCAGCATACGCCGCTAGAACAAAGTACTTAACTTCTCTTGTGGCTTTGCCCTTTGTTGTCCACCATGTGCTCAGTTTTGAACAACTATTGTCTTCCTCACTGTTCTTCCTTGCCTGTCACAGGCCCTCATTTTTCATGACATTCAGTTGCCAGTCTGGTCCTTGCTGTTCCTGAAGACCACTTGTGCCAAAGAGTTGATCGAAGTACAAATGAGAAGCTTAACCTCCTGATTCAGTTGGATTAGATCCCCAGGGGACTTCCTTACTTGGGCATTCTTGGTCACCCAACTTGACCACAATGTGTTGCTGCTCTCCAGGTCTTTCCAATGAAGCTCTCCTGAATCTCAGTAGTAAACTTGCAACTGTGAGTTGTACCATTGCCTGATTGTATCCTCTTCAGCTGCAACTTTGAATGATACTTAACCTCCTTATTACTCCCCTCCAGCTTCTTGTCACTTGCTTGGCCGTCTACATGTGCAGCTTCAAATACAGTCTCAGACTCTTGGCCCTTCAGGACTCTGTGCTTCATCTTTTTGCCTGGTACTCCTTAAACCTCTTAAGAGAACCAGACTTAATTCATCCAAGGATAGCATTTTACTTGTTAAGAACTTGGATGTAGAAACTGTGGAGGATTTGCAGACACTCCAGCCCAATATTTCATTTTTGGAGATCCTCAACTGGGTCTGAGATATTTTCAACATAACCAAACCTTCACATCTTTTACAGGATGCTTTGGTTGCCGTTCCAAGGAATACAAGATGTTTAAGCTCCCTAGTTGTCTTTGGATTCTATCCATAGGAAGGGTCATGGTTTCAGCATGGGTTACGACTGGCCTATGAGTTCTCATCACCTTTTTGCTGGAGCAGCAATTTTTAAAAGTTTTATCAAATTCAGAACTGCTTTCCACAGGCCAGGCTGCCTTCACTTGCCACAGAACCATTGCTAAGGAAGTTCCCATTTCCTTTGCACCTTGTTTGACCCTCTGGATGGCTTCAGAATTTTAACAAGATTCTTTGGGGAAAGTTTGGCTTGCTGCTTGCACACAGGTTGCCCTCAGTGAGTACATAACCAAAGACTATTGTCTTATCCTCTCTATAGGGTGCACTTCAGTTCTTCCCTTTCACTACATTCACTAAGTGTAGCCAAACATGATGATGATGAGAGTTGTGACCAAACAAGAACTACTGCTTGCTTCCCTTCAGCAACAACACTGCCCTCCTTATGTGTCTGGCCCCATAGCTCCTACTCTTTTACTCTAGGACTAATATTTTCAGGTGGTGTTTTGAGCAAGGGCTGGGTTGCCCACATAATGGGTTCAGGCAAGATGGTTCTGGTGCAAGGAGAGGCTCAGAATTCTTAAAAGCTACAAGCAGTCTTCCTATGCCCTAGCAGCATGGTCAATCTCTCATGGCTGGTATTCACTTGGACAGATTAGCAATAGGTCACCATTGTAGCAAAGTTTGTTCTGAGAGTTTGCTAAGTACTGGCTAACACCCTAGGTAGGGTTCATCAGATGATTCCTTCAACTGGAGGTTTGTAAGGCTCGTCTGGCAAGCATGTAACATTCCCCATTGCTGGACCCAGCAGCTTGGGCAGAATGAGATAGTCTGGATACCTATGTTTTCTCTTATTTGGACTTCTAAGACAGGTTGTAGTGAAGTTTGTGTCTACAAACTCAGATGACTCTTATCCTCCCCTTATGGACACATCAAGAATGGTTTCTGAACCTCATCATGGAAAACCCAGTTTGTTAGAATCCTGGGTTTTTCGTAATGAGGTTCAGAAACAACTCTTGCTCTGCCATAAGGTGAGGATAAATGTCATCTAAGAGTCTGTAGACATTGAAACTTCAATATGACCCGTCTTAGCAGTCCAAATAGAAGAAAACATAGGTGTTCTAACAAAAAAAAACTGGAGGGGATCATGAAGTAGCCCTACTATCAGCAATTTCACTGTCATCCAAGTTCACTACACCTTCACAGGTGGAAGTTATCAAGCGTAGTCTCGGGAAATGAACTTTCAGAAGTTGCTGCAGCAGTTATTGCCACCCTTGCAAGTCATTTACCTCTGCCCTTTACAGCTGCTTGATGTGACTAACAGGTTCTCATCCTGGACCACTATTAGCCCTGATTTATGCCTCGTTAATGAATTTGACCCTTACTACTGTTACCTTATATAAGCACGTCAGTCAGTTCCACATCCATTAAAGCAAAGTCTCTCATTCCAGCCGTAAGTCTTATATGATTCTTTACTTCTTCCCTAAGCTCATGGCCAGGACTGTCTTCTAGGCCAAGACTTTGTCTTCTAGTACAAAGGGGTAGTTCTTGAAATCCCAAACTATTCTCACCCTGCTTTCTTCTGATGATGTTGATAGCCTTCTCCACTCAGTGAGGGCCATCAGGATGTGCCTCCAGCAGACTGCATCCTTCAGACCTTTTTCTTGTCTGTTCTTTCACCCAAGTTGCCAGAATTTTTGGTTTCAATGGAATTCTATTTTGTACTGGCTCTGGCAGGTTATTACATAATCTAGTCATCCTAGTACTGTAGGGTTAGAAAGAATAAATCTCCTTCAGGATACTGTAAGCATCGTCCTATACCTGTTCCTCTAATACAGAGACTGAGCTGGCCACTGGTTCCTTCTTAAAGGTAGCTGACACAGTGTCCTAGCTCAGGTCAAGTCTTCCTTCAGACCCCTTGTTGCCATCTTGGTTATGGCTAAGTTGGTTTGCTGGAGAGTTCTCAGACCAGGTCCTTCAGAAACAGGAAAGGTTTCTGAAACTATCACCAACTGCTGCAAAATGTAGTCACCACATTGCAGGGTCACAAGTTAAAATTGTGTTTGGAGCACTCCCCTTTCCCACCCTTAAGTTCAAATATTGCTCTGCACACCTATTCTGCTAGTAAAAATCTTTGCAAAGAACACAAGAGCACTAGGAAGAAAAACCTGTTCCTTTAACCCCTTCCCTGAATATCCCAAGTATTCTCGCAATTAACTACCACGTATTCCTACAATTACAAGAAGACTCATTCTTTGATGAATTCCCACTTTCTGTATTTCCTTCCCCCCCAACAGGAAATATTTAGTATGTATTTTTGTCAACAGATGGCGGAGTGCATTGTTTATTTTGTGAACTTTTAATGTTAGATGCTGCTCCTGAAAATTTTCTTCAAGTTCATAACTTTCAAAGCAAGGAAAAAATATTTAATTCTTTTTACCTTTCTAATATATCCAAAGTAATTCTGTATAATTCTACATGACTTAAAAATAGTGAAAATAGTGTGATCTATGACTCCCATGTTAACTAGGGATAAACAACAACAAATTATGCACTAAATATTAAAAGCCAACTTACGAACAATTCAAGATACGAACGGCCATCCAGAATGTGACTCATTTGAAAGTCAGGTAGTGACTGTATAATTCTTAGAAAAAGGAAATTATAATTGCTTACAAATAAAATGAATGGCTGAATCCAATAATAAACTAACTACCTGGTGAGGTGCAGAATCTAATTAATAATCACCAAAAGAATAAAACCAGGAAATAAGGATGAAACATAAAATTGTAATTATAATAATCAGCACAAGGCATTTTTGCATTAATGGGAAAGTCATTTGGAAATCTACACAGCTATTAACAATCCCACAAAATCAAGAATTGCTGGGCATTTACCTGCCATGGACCTCAGGATCCAGGTAGCAGATGTGCATTGTTACTGCTCTTTTGCTATTTCTTCAACAGCAGATTTGGACATACAAAGACCAACTGTGACCTTGGCCTTAGAATGTGGTGATTATTCCATAAATGCAATGAACATATTTAAATGTAAATAAGGTAGTAAGTCTGATACACCCTTAAATATAATTTTTAATGCAGAAAGCCAGACCACATTCGCCTCCTTTTTAACTCTTTCTGGATTAATAGATGTAACTCCTACCCTCTCTCTAGCAAGGAGAGAGAGGGACTGACAACGGAAATACCTGTTGGCTATCTTTAGCTCTATTGTCCCCAACATCATGGGTTCATACAAGCCTATCTTTAAATCAATGGCATTACCTTCCATTTAATCTAAGGCCCAGAAGTCTGGCAGTTGAACATCACACATGTTCAACAGATCAGAGGCATGGGTCTCCTTCCTTTGATCTTACATAACCAGGGAAGAGGCCCAGGTGAGGTGAACTACCAGTCAGTTCAGAGATTTGCTCAGAATCCTCCCACCAAGGAGTATGTCTCCCCTACGTAAAGACCGAGGCCTTGTACACTTGTAGGAACAATTGACAAATTTTTAAAGTAATTTGTATTTTTCCTAACAAACAAACCTGAGGTCTTTACATAAATGGCCCACCTCTAGCCACCCCTCATTCTGCTTCCTGAGCCAAAAGGTAAAGTACCAACTGGATGGAGGGGATTCCTCCCCTTACGTCAGTAGCCATCTACCAATATCCAACTTGTTTCAAGTTAAACGGTAGGCTCCAGCTTGCGCTGAGAGTAAATCCCCTATGTAAAGACCTCAGGGTTTTATGTTAGGAAAAATACAAATTACTTAAAAAACAGGGTTTGACGAAGGATAAACCTGTTTTTGGTAGTCGCTGGTAACTCCTCAAGGAGTTACCTTCCATGGTCTACCAGAGCTCCATGGTGACTAAACTAATATCAAAGAATTCTCTTCTAGTTGGTCTTTTTGGCCAGGTAGTGTGTTGTAATGATTAACATTATAACACATGATGGAGTATATAATGGACTCAAAGATAAGAGGGCACTTTCCCTTATCTTCAGCGTAATTGTTTACTATCATACGATGGTTGAAATGCAAGCAAAATAGCTGTTGTTATCCGATTCGATTGTTCTTAGTAAAAAGCTGTTCCTCTTCTGGTTGTTTATGGCTGTACACATTTACGCAACAATTACAGTATAACGTTACCAACAATACTTTCATCATTCTCTTTTACTTTTTCAACTTATTTAACTAGAAGATAGAATAAAGAGATGGAGGAAAAGAAGTGGGTCTATTGTAATTTGGTCTCTCTCACTGCCTGATTGTACGCTGTTGCCTGCGCCCATCGTGTGCGAAATTTAAAAATATTTTCAAAATATTGTCTTATCAGTATTAATTGTTAACCCCATCCCACCCATCCCGAAATCGAATTATTGCAAGGCGAATTATCGTAACTCAAGCACTACCTGTAGTCACACCTGTCTTTTCTCATGCACTCTCCCCCTACACAAGATGCACACTGAGTGTGGATCAACAGCTAAAGGAGACATTTTCCACTGTACCCATCTTACACAAGGGGGATTGCACAAGATGTACAAGACTCTCTGACAAAAGGAGGTTGACCATGTGGCTCACGCACCACAAAGAGAAAAGCACTAAAAAGACCTCTTTCCCCTTAAAAAACATAGTACATTGCACAGCGACTACCTTTCGCTACTGGAAGGCACAAAAGCACAGTAAACATGGAAGATAACAAATCCCAAGATATTCTCACACACAAAGGAAATCTCAGCAACGAAAATGGGAGAGAGTCAACGACAACCACATACTTTGACAACTGAGAATAGTGGACAAGCTAGGCCACCTGAGGTTGTGTGAGGGCACAGGCCTAGGCAACAGGATTTTGTTTTTGAGTCAATGATAGCCGAAGCATGCCTTGCGCAAGAAACTCCATTTATGAAAGCCTAGGTTTGTATTCCTGTTGAGCAATTCTTTAGTTTTTCCCTCTGGCAGATTAAAAGTCCCTGAAAAGCATTTGTATTTGTCTAGCTTCAAATTATGTAAAACACTGATTCATACTTATGTAGGTTACTGGGTAGATCAACATTACTTTCACTCAATTAGATAAAAATTAATTGTAAAATCTCACTATAAAGCCTCAAAAACTTCACTAAAAAAAAAAAAGCTTCAAAGCATCTTACCAAGTGCAAAGGAAATAGCAATTTTGACATTGGCACTAGGATGAAAACATGTTGGTATATTCGAGTCTGAATGGTCACCTTCTGTTGGCAGAAGCAACGCTAGTACACAAACAATGGCAGCTGCAACCAACACTAAACTTGGCCCATTCTTGCCTGAAAATATATAAAACTCTTTCGTTCAATGTTCCACTGCACTTTCATCACTTACAAAATTATGCTAATCATTTCTTGCACTCTCTTAGACTGGTATCATCAAGACTGAATGTTATGTGGGAAAAAATATCATCATATTCTGGGAGTGAACCAAAATCAACAGATAATGTGCACCATACTCAAATCTAATCAATACAGGCAGTCCTCGGTTATCGGCGGGGATTCCATTCTGGGGATGTGACGATAACCGAAAATCATCGATTTCTGGCACTTTTTTGGGCTTATCGGAGCCAAAAAGCACTGATTTTCGGTTATCAGCGCCTCTGTTAGGTATGTATTGGTGCCATTACCCAATTATCGGTGCCGATAAGCAGAAATCGGCGATTTTCAACGCCAAAAATTGCCAATTTTCGTCACTAGACAAGTGCCATAAAACCGGATCGCCATTAACCAAACCCACCACTAACCGGGGACTGCCTGTATGCAACTGAAAAAAGGTTTATTTACTTTTATTTCTCTTCTGATTAACACACTATTTCACTGCATCAATACTGCTACATCTTTCATAAAAACTCAAATCAGGAGTCCAAGAGGTAAAAAGCTGTGCTTTCAGGCAGGAAACCCAAAGTATCATATGCAATAACTGCTAAAAAAGTGTTCCAATATTTTTTTTTAATCCATTTGACACTGTTTAGTGTCAGCCAATTCATACAACTATGTTTTAACTGTAGACTGGTTAAAAGTACCCAGTAACAATCATTCTAATAAAGCCAAAAAACTGACAAATAAATTTATAATAGAAATACTGATAAAGAAACTTTTTCCTGTGATTTACAAAGTAGAGATCAAAATTTAATATACAATTAAATCAAATAAAGCAAAAATGTTAAATA
Source organism: Macrobrachium rosenbergii (assembly GCF_040412425.1). Classification (NCBI taxonomy): domain Eukaryota; kingdom Metazoa; phylum Arthropoda; class Malacostraca; order Decapoda; family Palaemonidae; genus Macrobrachium; species Macrobrachium rosenbergii. The sequence continues at coordinate 29,935,971 of NC_089746.1, forward strand.
GCAAGGTTAATGCAAATATACTTTCACTTACCCTGGGAAGCCCCAAATACTGGTCGTTGATTGCGTCCACGATACCCATCTCCTGCCCCTAACACAGCACCATGCTCCGGAGCCTGGACGGACTCAAACCGATCACTATCCCCTCCACTCTGGGGATCTGGAACACCCTTCACCAAAGTGGCAGGAATGTCCTTTCTCCCCAGAATCTTCAGATGAAAGCAATAGAAGAGACATTATTACTTGTGTCAAACAAGTGGAATTATCTAACTGCTGCCTTCTTTTGTATAAAGTTTTTCAGTCTCTTACAATTACCCTTACTCTTTTACTGTATTCTTCCAATAATTCTCCTATGTTTGTCATTCTTTCAAAAAAGGAGAATTAATCATTTGTTGGTCAGAATTCTTTTAATAAAAAAGTTGGAAAGTAATTCCAATGTTCACAAGGAAGACTTGATCCAGTATTGAAATAAGATACAGGTTGTACAAAGGATTTTTACTCCTTGTGAAATAAGGTCTGAATAGCTTTTTTACTTCTTGAGGTGTTTCTCAAGGAATTGTTTCTTGAGTTTCTAGGCCATGTCCTACTCAGGCTCTACTAAGCATGATCATGCCAATAGATGAGAACAGACTGATTTGCAATGGTGAGTCTGGCTCCTTATATGCAAGGTGGGTGGCCTGAGATACGATGCTTACCAGCAAAAAAATTTCTAGATGTGTGTGGCAGAGATGCTTGTCTTTTCCCTTATCTGTAAACCCCACACGTCTATGCACAATATACTGACAATGCTTTTATACAAATTAAGGAAATCCATGAAGTCCATCAGCTCTGCTGAACATTTCAAGAATGTAGCTGCTTGAACTACAGCTGAATTCTGCAGCAATGGCCAGCTCCCTTTTTCAATAACTTACATCACTACCACTAATGTTAATAATGATTAAAAGCCACAATAATATAATTGATAAATTGTATATTTTAAGACAAAAAATATACAATTGTACCGTTTTATTAACGGTCCTCTTCAGCTGAAGAGGACGTTTGCAAAACGGTCTAAAGCTCCCTCGTTTTATCCCCTTTCTTGTATATTTTTATGTCTTAAAATATACAATTTATCAATTATATTATTGTGGCTTTTAATCATTATTTTCGATCACAATATAGTGATGCTCCACAACTAATGTTAATACACAGCTGGACTTCACCATATAGAGTACTACCACTACCACTAATGTTAATACACAGCTGGACTTCACCATATAGAGTACTACCAAAATAGGTACACCACTGAGGGATCCCCTGAAACAGACCAATGTAGCATATATATATCCCAGCTAACATGTGAGTATGACTACAATGAAACATGCAAAGAAACTCCTGTCATGCACAAGAAAGGTTACAAAGAACATGCAAGAGGTACATCAAATTGACATCCTAAGAAATAACATAGTAAAGAATAAAACTGACTAGACCCACAGCTGATTATGACTCCAAAACCTCAAGAGGCAAAAGAACAAGCATTCCTAGATGTGAGCAACACCAATGCGGCCATGAAATCAACAGCCATCTCTCAACCAATGAAAATATTCACCAAAAAATACAAGCAGCCTATTCATTATACCAGGAAAGCAGTCAGCATCATCCAAACTGCTCATAGAGATTGCAACAGCATAACCATTTAAGCTAAAATAAAAAACATCATCAGTTAATCACAGTGCAAGATCTCATTCTCAGCCTCCACCAACTAACTTGCCTATAAGGAGCCAGACTCACTGTTGTAGATCAGTCTACTTTTGTCTTTTGGCATCATTGTTTTAAGTAGAGCCTGAGCAGAATGTGGCCTAGAAACTTGACCAAAGAAAACCTCAAGGAGTAAACTTAGAACTGTATTACATTCCTTTTTATTTAAAAAATCCACACCAAATGTTTACCACTTCATTAAAAAAAATTTACTTATATAAATTTTCATAATAAAATTTACTATTTGGATACTTACCTAACCTACTGTTAAAGATAGCATAGCTTATATCTCCTCGCTTATCAGCACAGATATAAGCTATCTTTAAGAGTAGGTACGATTCATCCCAAATAATAGGAGTTACTTACAAAATGAGGCAACAGAGAAAACACAGCTGATACAGTACTCACATTTAATTCCACTTGTTTGAAAGGTCTTCTACCTACATATACTTACCTCGTAATTGCATTTACTGCAGTAAACCAAATGGTATACAGACATCATTTTAAATGTTTCAAATCATCGTCAATTAAGCATATCAACGCATGTAAGCCCCAATGTATTAATATTAATTTTCCTGAAAAATAAAAATCAGTGGTGTTTGACAAAATTATGTATCATGCATTCTAAATTTACAACCAATAACACCAAAACAATTTTCCTTGTATTTTAATAATTTACTTACATTTTTATCTATTTATTAATTTGTTGATTTATTGTTTTTTAAAAATGTTTTCTTTTATAAAAACCAATTCTTTTCTTTCTGTATTTCCTGTTACCTTCTTTTACTTCTTTCAAATGAACACCATATTCTTTGGAAGCTTGAATTCAAGTCAATGGCCCTGTGTACTTGTTCCTTATGATTAAGGTTCATGTTCTGAATATAATAATAATAATAATAATGACTATGTGCACAAATGGCTATTATAAACTGATGGTAATAATGTGATACAGACTACATACAAATGGCAAACATATAATAAGTGTGCATATGTTAAGTTTCTTTGTACATAAATAAGCAATTTCATGAAGTAAGTCCACTTTGACTCACAAATCCCAAAGATTTATGTGGATGGCCTAATATTTTGGTATTCTTGCTCCTAGTTTACTACCACTGAATTCCTCTAGTAGTGCAATACTGGAAATATCATTCTGAGAAGTCTGAAATACAAAGGCAATATGCAAAAAGAATGTCTACATTACAATTTTCTTTCAATGCAATTTCCATTTTATATACTAAACAGACAAAGAGAAGAGCTATGCAAGATACTAATTCACTGTTGGAGCCCCATATCAAGCACATGTCCAAGCATTAGCACTTGTTTAATTAAAGCACCATCACTTATAAATACTTATAAGGCTGACTGTTCTTAAATGAGGGAGAAAACTGAGGTAACAGAAACTTAAAATTGGATAACTTGGTGATAAATACCAAACTGGAACAGCATTAAAGTAAAAGACAGAAACTATGCAGGTATAAAGAACCTTTATTGCCGGTTATATCATGGCATAAAATTTGCTCACTACCTGCAATTAATATATGTAATGATCATTTAAAATTCTACACTTCAATAACAGTATTGAAACTTACTGACGCTTAGGGTTTGGGTATATACTAACAATGTGGGTACTAATAATCAAAGCCACAATAAATGAAAGTAAAAATCTTCCACCATTTGGATGAGTTCTCTAATTCAATAAGTTTATGGTGTCCCACTCCCAGTATGAGCAGTCTTTCATTACTTTTCCGGTAAAACTGTAAGATGCTCAAAAGCTTATGAGACATTGCACTACAACTTTTAAAGAACCATGCACAAATGTTGTAAATTTATTCTGCTGCTGTTTATGGATACATACAATATCCGTAAGTTAATTTTCTATATTTGTTATTCTCTAAAATTCCATGAGTTATTTACTATTTTTATCTGTTATTCTCTAAACCAATGTTCACTTTTTTTACTATAACAAATCACAAATACTATTGTCTTAGAAAAAAAAAATAGGAACATCACTCTCAGAACAAACCTGTCTGCTCCCATCTTCACATATTTGAAATCTTAGTTTATCAGGTGCTAGCACATTATTCAAGGTAGCATCGGAGTGGGTGATGACAACATCAATACAACAGTGTGGCCTGATCACACCTTGAGGACTTTCTACTCTATAACGTCCTGGAGCATTGCACAGTACTGTAACAGAGAGAGAAAAAGTCATTCTATTCAACAAGTGATGTGACAAGAATTATCCACTAATCTAAATTTTCATACAACTCAAAATTTTTTAAACAAAACCTGCACTTAAAAATAATCACTGGAAAAAAAAATTGTTTCCTTAGTACAAACTTCATACTCTACTTATGCACTATGCCAAGTAGGGTTACATTATATAAAGCAGATTAACAAGATCACTAAGCCATAACGAAAGACCCTCATAAGGCATGCCCAAAGAATATGATCTTAAGTGAGAAATGATATGAAACAGGGGCAGAGTAAATGTAAAGTAGCTAGAGAGCTAAGTGAGAAGAGACTCAAACGAATGGATGATAAGTAAAAGGCAAAAGGCAATCCAGCTGGGGCCAAAGGATAATAGTGCCAAAATCTTTAATATTGTTTACTGAGTACCAAGCAGCAAACTCCATCAGGAGCCAGGCCAGTGTGACTAACTCACTACTGACTTGAGACAAGCAAGCCCTTTGCTGAAGGCCCACAGTGGGAAGGCCTTCATCTCATCAACCACTGTCAACTTCTAGTTTCTTCAATGTAACAAAAATGAGCACCAAGATACAGCTGGTAAGAGAGCACTTCCAGCACAAGGTGTTTCTATTGATGGAACATACAGATTACTTAACATTAAGCATGTATTAATTGAAAAAATTTCCTCATTAGAAGCTAATAATAAAGACAACATGAAGGTACAGTTCATGAAAGCTACCTAGGCATCAAATGGAAAGGAATGAATAGCATACATAGGAGATGGGAGTAACATATAAAATTACAAGAATACCCTGTAACTATATGAAAACAATGAAGGGACACTGGAGTTATAGTGCAGAAGATACATGTGGGCAAAGAGAAAGAGCACCGCTACAAGAGGCAAGTGGAATGTAGAGAAGACAACCATAACTGATATAATATGAAAAACCATAAAAACTAACTAAAAATTCAGATCTTGGACTGGCTGATGCATCAGCTAAACTACTGAAATACATTTCAACTCAGACACCACAAAATATTAGCTGTAACCAATATTTAACACCCTGGTGGGATCATAGAGGTAGCATACCAAAGCTTTTCCAAGTGATGAGGTCTGAGATAGCTGTCTGCAACAACATGAGACTATAGAGCCAGCACTAAAATAGTCTCTGCACATAAATTCAGGGAGATAAAAGTGTGGGTAAGTAACGTTTACACCTGAATAGCAACACACCCAAAGACTGAATGAAGTACAGCACATATGTGATCTCTTGTGCATCATTCAAGTCTTTGTTGCTATGATGATTATTTAAGTACAATTCAAACTGACCAGTTTAAAAATGAACTACAGATGACAGGAGAGTACCAAAATACCTCTAATATAAAAGGGAAAAAGTTAGTAGAGTACTTCCCAATCACTACACTATGTAAAAAAGCAAGTGTTTTTACACAATAAAACATGTTTTTCATGCTAACCCATTAATCATACATAGCCTTATTCCCAAACACTGGCTTTTTATTCGATAAAAACTTTTTGATCATGAATAAAAAAGACGCCACCACAAAGCCAACACCCGAATAAGGAACCATTTATGGCATCCTACCTAATTTTGTAGATCCAATCAACACGTCTAACACATATTCCAAATATTTATCACAACAAAGCAATTGATAATTGAAGGATAATAAAATGAAAGCTTGATTCTTAACAACATTCAATGTGGATAAACACCACTTACTTTGGTACGATATTCGGAATTCATAAGGATTATAGATGGTCACAATTTGCTTGTGTGTCGACTGATCATTGAGGTAAAACGTGAGTGCTGTAGGAAAGACGAATACTGGGACTCGTCCATCCAGCCCACCTCCCTGCATCACCACATTACCTGAAAAAAAAAATACTATTGTAATCAATATTTTCCATTACAAATAAAATATAAGCTTTCATTAAAAAATTTATTATTTCAATACTTACCAACTATTAAGATAGCTACTAAAACTCATGCCTGCATGCGTTTGGCAAACATAAAAAATAAAGATAATTGGCTGAGATCTCATATGACAAGTCAGAATGCTTACCTTATATTCAGAAAAACTTTTAAGAAAACCTACTAACTGAGGAGGCTGGGAAGGATGTTACTTAACAGCTGGTAAGTACTGAAATAAATATTATGAAAACTTATATTATTTGAATTGAAACCTACCAACTATTTAGATAGCTGAACCACACTGTACAGGAGATGAGCTAGTACAGCTATCTAAAAAATCCCCAAGCCAGGAGACTAACAGTTTCTGTGGTACCCTCCCTGGAAAGTACTGCCACCAGAATGGTGATTGAACCTACTTGGAGCATAGCATCACCTTTCAAAGCCTGAGGGTCCTCAAACTGGGCACAATAGTTTGAGAGCTTTGCATTGAGGGCTGTCACTAACAGGTCCACCATCAAAGACCCCCACAGGTCGTGACACACTTGTGTGTGAAGAAACCACTTGGTTGTCACCACTTGATCTCTCCTACTTAACTGATCTACCAAGACAATGGCCTTCCCGAGAACGAATTGGGGAAGTAGGACAAGGTTCCTGTCTTCTGTCCACAAAAGAAGTTCTTGAGCTAACTGGAACATGGAGCTCAACTTCATTCCTCCCTGCTTCCTTATGTATGCTAGAGAAGTGTTGTCTGAGAAGTTGGCAACAACTTTGCCTGTGACCAAAGGTTCCCACAACTGAAGACTTTTTTCTTGATCGCTAGAAGCTCCAGATTGTTGATAAGAAGCTGTTTTTTTTCTTCAGACCATGGACCCACAGAGTGGCAACCCAACCTTCGGAAGCACTGGAAAACAATGTGAGGTCTGGGCTCCTCAACTATAGACTTACCCCTGACAGAAGCCTTGATCACTCATTCCACAACTTGAGGGTTTCCCGAAGGAATGTTGGAACAGTGGCGAGAAAGGTCTGGTTGAGAAGACCTGTCCCAAACTTGCCTTAGGGAAAACTGCTCTGGTCTCATCCTCAACCAGAAAAGGACTACAATTTTAATTACTGCTGCGTTTCATCCATGTTGCCGATGCACGATAATTTATAGTCATTAGCAGCTTGAACATTGTTTTCTCAGCTTCAGCTACAACTTGCAGCTTAAATTTAGCAGTATATTTCCTTGCTGATCTTTTATCCATGCCGAATAAGGGTATAATGTAAAAATAAATCAGTCCTATTCTACTTAACACCATTTGTAACATTACTACGATAATTGTTTACTACCGTACGATGGTTGAAATACAAACAAAATGGCTGTTGCTATCCGATTTGGTTATAAGTAAAACAACAGATTCTCGTTTGGTTGTTTATGGCTGTATGCATTTACAAGAGTATAATGTTACTAACAATACTTTTATCATTCTCTTTTACTTTTTTTAACTAGAAGATGGGATAAAGAGATGAAGGAAAAGAAGTTGGTCTATTGTAATTTGGTCTCTCTCGTTGCCTGATTGTACGCTGCAGCCTGCGCCATCGTGAAATTTAATATTTTATAAATACTGTCATATTGGTATTAATTGCTTACACCATCGCGAAATTTAAAAATATTTTATAAATACTGTCATATTGCTATTAACTGCTTACACCATCACAAAAGCGAATTATCGTAAGGCGAATTATCGTAACTTGAGCACTACCTGGGTACCTGAGTATTTTAACAGTTTTATCACAAAACGTGCATTTAGTCATGAAAATTATATGAAAATACAGTAATTGGTGAATACTTCTCAGTGAAAAATACCGCGAATGGGCAAATTTTCCACGAATAATGTATATATATATGTTCCATAGAGAAATCCACAAATAGGCGAGTCCGCGAGTCGTGAGAACGCGAATACAGGGGGTTTAATGTACTTTGTAATGTATATATATATATATATATATACTATATATATATATATATATGTATGTATATATATATATATATATATATATATATATATATATATATATATATATATATATATATATATATATATATATATATATATATATATATATATATATATATATATATATATATTACTACTTTACAAATACCCAAAATTTAAATTATATGCTCGTTAACATACAAATTTGAAACATAACTTATCTGTACTCATTCAAAAGAGATATCTAATATCCATGAGTAGCCTATATGAATATGTGAACGTGAACACTTTGAACTTGATCTATGTTTGTGATCTAAATAACAATCTTTAACTTGTCCTTATGACCTAAAATCAAAGTATTTCTGACTGAAACTAACAAAAAATACCAATTTTGGAAACAATAAGTTACCATGTGGCCTTCAAGAAGACCTCTGATCAAGATCAAAAGAATATGACCTGATGCCCAAACATGGTAAACTTGAACACATTAGCATTAATCTCCATATATTTACCAGGAAAAATAATACATTTTCAGATGGACCAACAGATGGACTAATTAATTGCTATAGGCCACTAACATCACCAAACTGTATTAAGGTCCAAGCCATGGTTAACAAAAATACAATGGTGGACACTAGTTACATAAAAGGAAAACCATAGTATGGAATCCTCAAATAAATAAAAATAAAGAAAATTATATTTTCATAATAAAATTAAGTTTCATTTATACTTACTAAGTGATTACATAGCTATATTTTCCACTTGTGCGGCAGCTTAAATTTTAAAATTCGCGGTAGCGCTCCAATTGTTTAGTGTAGGTGACCAGTCCCACCCACTAACGGGAATACTAGGAACGACTTAGAAGACAACCTCATTCTGTTTCTGCCCTTATGTCCATATTGCAAATATATATGAAACTTTATTTTATTATGAAAATATCATTTTCATGTAAGTAACTTACCAAGTAATTACATAGCTGAATCCCACATTGATGGGTGAGATACATGGACATACAGTAAACCCCCCGTATTCGCGTTCTCATGGTTCGCGGACTCATGCATTCGCAGGTTTCTCTGTGGAACATATCTAGCCATCATTCGCAGAAAATCTGCCCATTCGCGGTATTTTTCACTAAGAAATATTCACTAATTACTGTATTTTCATATAATTTTCATGAATAAATGCACTTTTTGTGATAAAACTATTAAAATACTCAGGTATCAGCATTTTTACAGGGTTTTTCTTGGTTTAAGCTATCAAAATGGGCAGTTCTAAGTGTTTTTATAGGGGTTTTAAGCATTCGCGGATTTGACCTATTCGCGGGGGTGTGTGGGATGCATCCCCCGCGAATATGGGGGTTCACTGTATTCCATTCCAGAACATTAAGTTATGTAATGTATTTGAAACAAACAAAGTTGCTAGCATTGGAAAACAATGCTTGTCGTTCCTTATCAGCTAAGAGCGATATTGCAGGAGAATACTGCCTCTGGTTGGTGCCCATCTTAACTTGTAGTGGCAGGGCGGTATAGCCGAGGATTGCCTCTACTTAAGTGGGAGCTTTGCAGCGAAGGAGTATTCTGTTGGCTAGCAAAGCACCATTAAGTTCCCTTGCCCTGGGTGCAGTACCAAAAAATAAAAACCAAACAATTTTGTCACCTACAATGAAAATAAACAACTACCGTACCTATCCACTGAGAGTAGTGGGTGCTCCAGGTACCTTGTACCCCCTGGCTCCCCCCAAAAATTTGGCACCTCACTAAAAGGTGGAGATAGAAAATCCTTTGCTTCCTCCCTCATTGCCATGCCAATTACTAATAACTGTCCCAGGGTACTTCAAAAAAATTTTTTTTAAACACTGTTTTGACTTCAAGCAAAAAGTTAGAAATGAAGAACTATTACACTTCCAGTGGGCCGATTGCCAAATGGAAGTGACATGAGCCTGAAAGCTAATGCGGTAGAGGCTATTCTGGCGTCTTAGCTTTCCCTTAACAGGTAGGCAAATCGGTCTCCTGAATCTGAGAGTGTGTCTCAAAAATAAAGTTCAATGGAGATGATAGACAATGCGGTCATAGATAGAGGGCGAGACATGATCTTGTCAGGCCACCCTAGGTATGGATGGCCTTCTGATTATAAGGCTTGCTTAGGTAAAACCTGAAAGCTCAACCTAGACATTTCACTCACTCTCCCAGAGCCAGGGATGTCTGTCAATTACTTAAAGGAGAAAGCACGGATCCTGTTTCTTTCTTAGTCAGGAAAGCGTAGCGTTAAAGCTTAGACTGTCTCCCTGAGCAGAATCTGCTCACTTGTCTATAGTCTGAAGCTCACTAACTCATCTGGCATTTGCTAGGGCTACAAAGAACAGAGTTTTCTAGTTAAGTTGAGAGATGTGAACGGAGAGGCTTGAAAGAAGGGCCCGTTAACCACTTGAGAGCTATGTCCGAATTCCTAGATACGGAGTCGACTCTTCTCTTCCTTGGAAGTCTCGAAAGACTTAGTAGGTCGCTATGATCTTGGTTAGAAGATAAAAAATGACATTTTTATAATAAAATGAAGTTTTATAAATACTTACCCAGTAATTACATTAGCTAGAGTTTCTCTTGCCTGGGCAGCTTAAATTAAAAAATTCGTGGGTTAGTGCTTCAATTTAGTGCAGGTGACTGGTCTTGCCCACTAACGAGAGTATCAGGAACTACTAGGCAAACATTTGTCATTACGTTTATGCTTTAAGTCCATGCGCGGGAAGGAGGGAGGGCTCCGTCCGTAATTACTGGGTAAGTACTGTATATATAAAACATTTTTTATAAAATGTCATTTTTATAAAATCTAATTTCATTAGCTGATCCCGTGTCATTGACAGGTAGTGGGGAAATAGTCCATTCAGTAATGATTTGAGATAATAGATAATTGCCAGCATTGATACAATGCTTGCAGTTCCTTGTTAGTTAAGAGAGCCTAAATAGAAATGCCTCTGGTTGTTTCAACTAAACCCCGTGGCAGTAAAGCCAGGAGCGCCTCCACTTAGATGGACAGTTTGCAGCGATGGAAATGGCTGATGAACTACAAAACAAGATTAACCTTATCGACTGGACGAGATTTACATTGTCAAAAGTCCCAAGTGGAGAAATACGTTTACTACAAAAAGTTTTTAAATATTCGCGGATAAATACTTATAGGCCTAGGCAAAATTTTAAATCACGCGCATTCCATTTTGCTGACGTTCACGGATCACGCTGTTGTTTTGTTTACAAGCGTGATCCTTATTTTGTGCTCTTTCTTTTTCTTTTAAAAAGCATCCTGCATCTCAGGTTCTTCTTCACTTTGTCGTAATTTTTGTACCAGTATTTTGTTGTTTTTTTATGAAAATGTGTGCAATTTCATGTAGAATACAACAAAAATTTGATTTTAGTTTATAAGTTTTGAAATATTTTCATATAAATCACGATAAGTGCCAAAATTTCAATCTTCGGTCAACTTTGACTCGACCGAAATGGTTGAAAAACGCAATTGTAAGCTAAAACTCTTACATTCTAGTAATATTCAATCATTTACCTTTATTTTGCAACAAATTGGAAGTCTCTAGCACAATATTTCGATTTATTGTGAATTTTTGAAAAAAACTTTTTCCTTACGTCCGCCCGCTAACTCGGCCGAAAATCTCAGAAATTGTTTAGTCACTTTGTCGTAATGTTTGCACCGTTTTATATTAGCCGTTACATAAAGTTTTATATATGAAAATGTGCGCAATTTCATGTAGAATACAACAAAAAATAACTCATGGTTGTAGTTTTTATCAGTTTTGAAATATTTTCATATAAATCACGATAAGTGCCAAAATTTCAACCTTCAGTCAACTTTGACTCGACCGAAATGGTCGAAAAATGCAATTGTAAGCTAGTAATATTCAATAATTTACCCTCATTTTGCAACAAATTGGAAGTCTCTAGCACAATATTTCGATTTATGGTGAATTTTTAAAAAAACTTTTTTTTACGTCCGCGCGTTACAAATTCATGCATCATTTTGTGATAATATTTTCTCTGTGTTGCTTTCATCGTTTTACAATTTGTTATATACCAAAATCTTTGCAATTTAGTGTACAATACAATGAAAAAAAATAACTCATTAGCTTTAACCGTTTTGCTCACAGGGCAATTTGTATACAATTATATATGACTTTTTTTGCGCTGTCATATATTCCAATATTTATATATGATGATATTTTTTTTTCATTTCTGATGGTTGCATACTAAACTTCAGGCAATGACAAAAAAAGGAGCCCAAAATGAACTCTTAATCTTGAAAACTAAGTGTGCTGTGATTTTTTTAAAAAAACTTTCTTTTCGCTTTGGCACTAACTCTCAAACCGCGCCGGCATACAGGAGACGCTTTTGTAAATAGAGGCTCAGTGTTTAAGGGTTCATCTTTGCGACGAAGGTGTACACTGATGGCCGACAAAGCATACATAATTGCCCTTGCCCTTGGTGCAGTACCAATAAAAACAACCAGATATGACTGTCACTTGCACTGAAATACAGACCATGACCCATTCACTGACAGTGGTGGGTGCTCCAGGTAAATTGTAACCTCTGGCTCTCACAAGTCTTGGCATCTTACTACAAGGTGAATAGATAGTAGGAGAGAATCCTATACTTCCTTCTACGATGCCATGCCAGTTACTAATAATGATCGCAAGGTACTGCAAATCTAACACTGTTTAAACTTTCTTGAAAGGCAAGTAGTGAAGATCGATTACACTTCCCGAAGGACAACTGTCGAATAGACGTCAGGGGCATACAGTGCATGAAAGCTAAGGAGGTAGAACCTGTTCTGACATCCTTAGCCTTCCTAAAAAGGAGCAAAATGCTTTCCTACTTCTCAGTGTCTCGGAGAAGGTTGATTATAGACTGGACGTCGGGGGCACACAGTGCCTGAAAGCTATGAGGGGAGGTTGTACTGATGTGTCTAGCTTCCACTAAAAGTAGGCCAACAGCTCTCCAGAAACAGAGTGGTGTCACGAAAGACAAGTCCATTCACAAGAGAGAACCATACATTCTTAGACGGAGGGTGCTAGAACATTAAAGGTCATGAAAAAAACCTCCTATGCTTCCATTCCTGCTCAGGTCATACCGTAAAACTCCAACAGAAAATGAGCTTCCAACTCTTCTCCAGAGCCAAGGATGCAGTAGAGTTGGCGTTAGACCACCGGAAGCTGGTGCCGGGTGTAGTGAGCTGGTGTCAGGCTGTGGGTGGGGCCAGCAGAGCTGGTCGTCAGCTAACTAATTGGTCGGGAGCTGGTGGGCACTCCTAGCCTTATTGTCCGCATGTACCGCTATTGTCTTGTTGTGTACCTGCGGCGCAAAATGTTGTACAGTGAACCGCCCGTATTCGCGGGGGATGTCCCACAACCCCCTGCAAATAGCTAAAATCTGCGAATACTTAAAACCCCTCTAAAAACACTTAAAACTACCCATTTTGATAGTTTAAACACAGAAAAACCCTGTAAAAATGCATATACCTGAGTATTTTAATAGTTTTATCACAAAAAGTGCAGTTATTCATGAAAATACAGTAATTAGTGAATATTTCTCAGTGAAAAATACCGCGAATGGACGAATTTTCCGCGAATAATGGCTACATATGTTCCAGAGAGAAACCCGCGAATGCGTAAGTCCGCAAATCATGAGAACACAAATACTGGGGTTTACAGTAAACCTATATGTATCGCCTTCAACTCCATCACGTTGATATGCATCTCTTTCTCCTCCGAAGACCACTTCCCCGAGACTTCCAGATTCCCCAGAAGCGCTCCCCAACCTACATCCGATGCGTCAGAAAAGAAGTCTAGGTCGGGGCTCACCAGAGCGAGCGACTTCCCTTCCGAAAGTCTTTCTGAGGACCTCCACCACCGCAGATCCTCCTTTATTTCTGAGGTTATCGGAAAGACATGGTTGTCCTGATTAACTTTCCGATCCCAGCAAGCTCTTAAATAAAACTGGAGAGGTCTCATGTGAAGTCTCCCTAGTCTTAAGAATTGCTGCAGAGAAGCCAACGTCCCCAAGAGACTCATCCACTGGGTGGCAGAGCAAGAATGAAGCGATAAAAAGAGGTCTACCTTCCTCAGACAGTCTTCCACTCTTCTGAGTGACAGAGAAGCCCAAAAACTTACAGTCTATCAGAACTCCCAAATAGATTATCGTCTGTGTGGGAGTCATTTGTGACTTCTCGAAGTTCACTGTTAGTCCTAATTCCTGGGTCAAGAGGCGAGTTTTTTGTAAGTCCTTCATGCATTGATTCTTCGTGGGAGATCGAATTAGCCAATTGTCCAGATATAGCGAGATCCTCACTCCCGCTAAATGTAGCCAACCCGCCAAAGGAGCCAACACTCGAATGAAGATTTGCAGGGCCATCGAGAGACCAAAACAAGGAGCTTGAATTTGAAAGATTTGGTCCTCAACAATGAAACGTAGGCATTTCCTCGAATCCGGGTGAGCCGGAACATGGAAATAAACGTCCTGCATGTCCAGGGATATCTGCGTTTTTCACTAATTCTATTGCCTTTTTGTTCAGAAGAGAGGACACTTCCTTCAACAAGGCTGAATACTTCTCCTAGCCAATGGAGTAAGCTGTCAATACGACAGGAGTGTCGGTCAATGGTGGATTCTCCTTAAAGGGGGTAGAGTATCCCTCTTTTAAAACTTTGACTACCCAATGATCAGCTCCTCTTTTGCTCCATCTCTCCCAAAAGAGACGAAGCCTGACCCCTACAGGAGCATGAAGGACTAAATCCTCACTTGCAAGAGGAAGATCTGGAGGAAACAAATGCTGTTTATCCAGAGGGGAAAACAGGAGGGCCGATTCCTGTGGGGTCGAAACACCTTCGCTGTGAACGAGACCCACAGTTCGCGCTTCTTCAGGACACCCATGGCATACAGGGCAGCTACTTCATGCGATCCATCTCTGACGGCTCTATCTGCACAAGAGAGAAAATTCTCCAGGTCTGAGGCTTCAGCACACAAGGAAGGAGATTCTTGAAGCTTCTTGGCAACTGCTCCCAAACACTAGTCAAGAAAACACCTCGAAGGCCTTAAAAATACCCTCCAACAGGTGATCCATCTCCTGAGCTGAAAAGAACGTTTTTGCCGATGCAAGAGCCGATCTCCGTCCTGAGTCAGTGAACACAGAAAAGTCCCCCTGGCAGGCACTCCCCGGGAAGGAGCTTCTCCTGTTGCATAATACAAGTACTGCCTACATGAGAGATGAGAGGGGGGAACACTAAAACAGGCCCTTCCTTGATCCCTCTTGTCAGAAAGCCATTCCTCTACTTGGCAAAGAGCTTTCTTTGAAGATTTAGAAAGAACCATCTTAGGAAGACTAGTCGAATCCACAGGCTGATATCTCATCATGTAAAACGAGCCTGGAGAAGGAGAGGACAGAATGAAAAAACTGGGAACTGCTGAAGGCGGCACTTAAGGAGTGTCGCATACGGCGTATAAGACGTATCCTGCTCCTCTTCTTCCAAAACAGAAGAAATCGGAGATGTCACCTAATCTAATCCAGGGGTAGTCTGCGCTGCAGGTTTCTGTAAAAGATGAAGGATATTATCCAGTTTTTTGTTGCAAAGGTTCGAGTGCTGGGTCCAAAGCAGAAGGAGGCTTATCCAAAGCTGTAGGGCACTTGGAAACTTGGCAAGGTTTGAGCGCTATCGGAAGTTCGGCAGCTTCAGGGCGCTCCGACGAAAGAGAACGTCCGACCCTCTCAGGGCGCCTGACTGCGTCAGGGCACTTGGCCGCATCAGGGCGCTCGGCTGCATCAGGGCACTTGGGTGCACCAGGGCGCCTGGCTGCTACAGGATGCTTGTCTGCTTCAAGGCACTCAACATGACGTCCCACTGAAACAGGATGTTCCGAAGAAATGGCGTTCACGCGAAATCTGGAGCTGCTCACCCGAGAGGTGTAGAGAGCTAGAACCTCGCTCCTGGCGCTGAGGAGAGGAGAAAAAACGCTCTGGAGTGTCCCACTTGCTGCACGAGGGTAGAGGACCGAAGGAGAGCTCCCTCATTTTCTTGTAAGGGAGATGTGGGGACTGATCTTTACCGAGAAGCGCCTCTGAGCAGGCAAGAATCCTCCATGAAACAACGAAGACGGCTCCTACGAGGCAACGCCTCTTCAGAACTTGACAAAACCAATGCACTTCCGAGATGCCTTTCCAGTGGCTGTCCCTAGTCGCAACCTGGGATGCAACAGGTTGGACTGGGGAGACGACTGCCTGTGGGCAGACCCCACTGTCCTCCCTTGGGCTAGCGGTATGCCTCCTCCCAGGTAGAGGGGGTATGGTAGTGACCTGCGCCTAGGAGAATCAGACGATGCACTTCCGAGACGCCTTTCCAGTGGCTGTCTCTAGTCGCAACCTGGGATGCAACAGGTTGGACTGAGGAGATGACTGTCTGTGGGCAGACCCCACTGACCTCCCTGGGCTACTGGTCTGCTTCCTCCTAGGTAGAGGGGAGTATGGCAGTGACCTGCGCCTAGGAGAATCAGCGGGACAAACAGCCGTCCCCTCCACTACACATCTAGAAAGACGCCTTTCCAGGCTGTCTGTTGATACATGGGACCGGCAACAGGCTCAACTGAGGTGGCGAATACCCATGTGTAACCCCCAGACCTCCCTTGGACTTCCAGTATGTATCCTCCCGGTGTATGGGAGTATGACAGGGAACTTTGTCTAGGAGAATCGAGGGACGAGTCGACAGTTCCTCCACTGCACAATACTTCACTATCACAAGGTTAACATCTGTTAACCTAAAACAAGACTGGCAACGGCACGAGAAGGAAGCGAGGGAGCCAGGCGTGGGAGCAAGTGGATAAAATGCGCAGGAAGGTTAGCAGTGGGAGAAAGATGACTTAGATGGTGCCAGGGTACCAGTAACTGGCGCAGAGCGCCCAAGAGTGAACACCGGGGCACCAGAGAATGAGCCTTGAGTGGCCGAAGCGGGCGCCTAATGCCCGATAGGCGCCCGAAAGCTGGCACCAAGCATTCTGCAGTTGGCAGCAGTCGAGCCAGTAGCTCGAGCAGGAGCCGAGCGTTCTGTAGTTGGCGGCCGTCAAGCCAGTAGCTCGAGCAGGCGCCGAGCGTTCTGCAGTTGGCGGCCGCCAAGCCAGTAGCTCGAGCATAATTCTCCCCCACTGTGTTCCTGTCCTTACATTTTTCAGTTCTCTGCAAAGGAAAGTGTAATAATATGTTCAATTGGTTTTTTAAGAACAAATTTATGAAGTACACAGTACCATTATCCAGATATCTTAATTCCTTTAACATTCATATCTCAATACTCATCAAATGTTATTTGAGACTCGCTGGTCATTTCATTCTAAAAAAATCGGTCCGGAGCAAATACAAGGTTACGTTTATTACACTACTCGGAAAAGGAAGGTTAACCTTTACGGACCAAGATGAAGTACACAGAATACCATCATATCTACGTCTCAATTCCTGTCACACGTTTGAGATTTACAGTTATGCCTTTCAAAAACGAAAATATTGGTCGGGTAGATAACGTAACATTAATATTTTACACTAAAGAAGAGGCAGCGAACGCAAAACTGTAAGTTTCTTGACAAAGGAAATTCAGTTTGGTAGCAAACACATTATACGCTATTCAGAAAAAGAAAATAAAGACCAAGATGAAGTACACACAGTATCATCATACATACAAGTCTCATATTCTAATTAAGACTGAGACTTGTAGATAAGAAACAAAACCATGCTACTGGTTCGGCAACAAACACAATGTTTACATTCACTAGTAAAGGCAAAATCGTCGGTTAAACTACGCTGTCAGTAGTTAAACAATTGATTATGAGTTCGCTACTGTTGTGAAATATGATAAATTAAACAAAACAATAAAAAACAGTTCTGAATGCTGTAAGCTCGAAAGCTCCCGAAATCAGCGATAAAACATCACCAAAATCCGCTCTCTGACCGGCAAATTTAAGAACAAAGCTGACAAAATTTTACCCTGTTAAGCCCGCTCAAACAAAATAAAAAAATTTTTTTTATTCATTTAAAGGTAACAACGAAAATATATTTGGCTTCACATGTTTTCTGTACAAACCTCCTTTATTTTCATATAAACAAAGAGATATGGCAAAATTTTTGGCTGCCAAGCCTCAATTTCACTAACAGTGGTCAGCAGGGGCATTTAAAAGGCCAGCTCGATCAAGAACAAGAACGGTGGTCACCAAAAGCAGCCAATGTTAGTGGACAGTATAGATATCTCCACCACCAGCATCTTCACACTCAGAAACAAGAAGGGGGGTGTGTAATTAATGGCGAATTATTTTTCTCTCCTAAAAGATGAATAGTTTATTTAACATGCACAGGTGCTGAAAAAATCTAATCAGGTAACCAATAAATAACTGCTAAAACAGAATACGGATAATAATCAAATGGCTTGAAAAACTATTCCTGCCGAACTACCCTCACAAATTTCAATTGTTAATGCATTAAACACATTATTATTTCATTAAGCACACAAAGAAAGAAAAATCATTATGGATAACTAAAATTTACTCAACACTGTTTCTTCAGGAAACAAAGTACAGTAAATGACAGACCTCAGGGTAAAGCCAAAAACAAGGGATTAACCTCGAGGGTGAGATCAAAAGGGATAAACAGATATGACAGCGCTGTATTCTTTTCCTGCCCCCACCCTAGCAATCTTAGAAAGGTAAATGGAGTATAGTGGAACTGAACTCTCTACAGGTACAAATGCTCTGTAGTTATGCTACTCAAGTAGTGTACCCACAGTTTCGAGCTGTGGAGACATTATCAAGGAACCACAAATTAGCCTAAGTGCTGAGGGATGGGACCAAGGTGATGCAATGGAGTTCAGTAAAAGTCTGGGTGTTAAGTGTGGCTAAGATCAAGTCAATGCATATCAGTGTAAACTTACACAACCTTAGAAGCCATAACAAGCACAGATAATGATATCCTAATCACAAGATTACTTAGCCTACCAAGCAAGAAAACGACACTGAATTAGGCTACAGGCCTAACCCTATAATGTACTAACCTATCATAATCAGAACTTTCCACAAACACAGATAACAAAACACTGTTGCAAACCCCAAGGTCACAAAAACGTATCATTTCCTTGTCCATGGAAACTGGCCTAAAGGATATTGGCCACGTTGGATTCAACTACGTTGTTCAATGACGCAAGAATTTGCGTAGTGCGTTCTTCGCAGTTTTGTTCCCAGATCACGACAATGACCGAGCCTATGTCACGACGTAATTTCAAGCCGTAATACTACAAACCCAACAGCATATTGGCTAAATGAGTAACTTGAGCTAAGGTAAGCTACTCAAGTAGTAGTTTTGTTTGTTCTATCCCCTAAGCTACGTCTGGGCTTAGCAAAAATATTTCCCGTGATATTGACTTCTTACCCGAACTATCGCAATACTTATTGCCAATATTAATCCTTGAATCGGCTCTCACACATTTAACTACTTAAAATTGAACTTCTCTATATTTACCACAAAATATAAACCAAGAAACACGAGAGCAAGGTCAGAAGTGTAGCTCCCGACGATGAGTACGAAATACGACAAAGGGAATTGTTTTTGATAAACAGCTGGGTAATGACGTCACAAGTAATGACGTCATGGCGCGATATTCAAACCATAAATTAACTTTAACCGAGCTCTGGAATGAGGTAAATAAGTAATACATTTCAAATTTTGATTGACCCCATGAAAAAATATATTTTTATATGAAAATTCGATCACTGAATTGCGGATGAACTTGAATCCCCGGTACGACACGCAAGCACTCTGCCATGTAAATGCTGCTTTTTCCTGGTTTTAACTGAACTCTTTCTGAGCTACAGATCAGCTTCCACAAGTCATACATGCATATGCATACACACACACACAATATATATATATATATATATATATATATATATATATATATATATATATATAATGTGTGTGTGTGTGTGTATATATATGTATATATATATATATATATATATATATATATATATATATACATATATGTATATATATGTTTAGTTATTTATAAAGGTCCATATACACGTTGCAACCATATATTTCGATATACTCAATGCTTCTATATCCCTGATATATGTGTGTGTGCGGCTGGGTGGGTGTGTATGTGTGCGTGCAAGCGCGAAGCTCATTTACAGCTTGAATAACGACAAGTTTGATTAATTTTCCTTAGTTTAAAGAACTGTTGGACAGAATATTTAGTAAAAAATTTTGTCATTTGCTCCTTGAGTCCGATGAGAAAGTACAATTGGGAAGACTTGCAAAGAGACGTGTAATCTTTTCTGAAGCAGTATGTATCAATCTGCGAATAAACCATGTTTACTTATGAAATAAAATAAGGGGCGAAATAAATGAGGTAAGAAAAACGAATTTACAGACATTTTGTCTGCAATTTTAGCTGACAACGTATCCTACTAATGCAAATGGAAATGAAATAGAGGAAACCAATGAAACGATTAAGTCTATTTACATTCTGTAATGTGAGTGTACTGTACATGGATTAACTAATTTTGCTGCCGCAAAGAACAAAGATTCTTTCTCCTCTTTTCAATATCTTTTCTAGTATTACCCTAAAACCTACTTGTTATCAATAGGGAAAATGCCAGTTTTAATCCATGTTTACAACCTCGAACCTTTCCTGAACCACTTCCGGGTCGGGTTTCCTAACCCGCTATATATTTTTTTATTTATGTTTTTTTTATCAGTAGGAAACAAAGATAGGTGAAATATTTTCCACTCAAGATTTTCTTGAATTTCGATTAAGAATCGAATATACTAGAGTAATAAATATGCATATCAGCCTTAACGTTTAAAAACATTTAAACACCACTTACAGTATTTTGGTTTTGAAAAAACTTGCACTTGCATTATGAACCTGGTCTGTTCAAATCCACATATATCTAACTATTTAATCCCCAAAACGCAAAGAATGATTATATGAAAACCTTTAGAAAAATCCTCTGAAGTAGGACTAAAAGCCACCAGCCCGCAAGTCAAGACGCATCTTCTTGGGTCCAGAGTAGAACAAAGAACACGCTAAGAGAGACGAACATGCGGAAGAAAATTCTCCCTCACACACCTATTTTGCAATTAAGAAAATAATAAAATTTCACTTATGATGGTGCGTTTGAAAACTGGTTTACAATACAATAAGAGAGATAAGCCTAATTAGAGACTAACCGATATTTTTTAGGTAGTTTACGGTGGAGGGAGAGACTGCGACATCCGGCTCAGGAGATGGAGTTGACGGGCTAGACCCAGCGTCGAAGTTCTTCATCTTTGACTGTTGCTTGACCACGGGTCGGGCAGGTCATGGCACGTGGGTGACTGATAGGAAATGACTAAAAGGTCTTTGACTCTTTGTTTTCCCACGAGAGAGAGAGAGAGAAAAAATGAGCATCAACTTGCGCGCCAACGATTATCAGCGTAAAAGAAGTAAACGAACATATAGTAAGAACGCTGTAATTGATTATAAAATGACTCAACACTTAAGGTTATAGATATGAGACTCTTAAAGCCTAATAGAGGCATTCTCTGAGTAAGATATAAATAGCAGCTGCTGTTCATTTTTAAAGCGACTGTGTACTACTTAAGTTCTCTTAAGTGATATGTGAGAGACAAATCAGATTACAAGGAGGGGATGTAACAGAGAGCTATTGCTGTACTTTAAATTAATACCGCACAGAAAACGAAAGAAAAAAGCAAGACTTGAAAGCCCTTCTCATTTTTTAAAGAGCTGCTTTGGATGACTAACAGGAAATAACTGCAGAAAAAAGAAAATGTATTATTAAACACACTTGCAAAAGCAGAAGTGACGTACTTTTACCACATTCCCCTCATTCGCATTTCAATATATACAGTATATATATATATATATATATATATATATATATATATATATATATATATATATATAAAACTAGACTTATTTTAGATATTTTAGACTTATTTTGATATTTTTCCTCCATTTGATACCTTATTGATACCTTATTACAGTGTATCACAGATAAATAGTAAAGTTAAGGCGGATCTTATTAGCAGTGAGTTTAATGGTCTGTCACAGCCATGAAGATTATGATGCAGAAGGACAACTTGGCTGGATAAAATTTTATATTCAGACATGCATATGATAATGAAAAAAAAAAACGCATATCCGAGGAGACAAATATAGAATTTAATCATTGCAGTGAACTAGAATGATACATATTATGATGAAATAAGGAACCCTTTTGGTAGTTATTAACCAACTTATTTACCTTTCCTTCTGATTTTCCAGATTTTACACCAACAACTGGCTTCATATCTACAGCAACATGAGCACTGCAAGACATTCAGTATTCAAATTTCTTTCCTCCGATTTTAAGTTATTCTTTCGACCATCTGATTGCCTGGAAAACATCATTTTTGCTCGATAAGAAGTATACTTGTCTAGTGCTTATGACTTTAGGGACCAGGTGACTATTTAAGAGCAAAATGTCCGTTCTCAGATGCTGAAACCATCCACCGGGTTTTGGAACAAAATAAATGACACAACTGAAACATTGGGCTATGGAGAAACCACGTGCGTCGTACAAGCACTGAGAACGTCTATTTTTAAATCTTTGTGTACTTTTGCAGTATACCTTGAGTGTTTTTATTAAGACTCCTTTGTTTATGTGTGTGCAGTTTTTACTTGTAAATAACACAAACAATGAGAAAAACTATAGACGAAACCATCTCAGATAATCACATGGCGACATTTTCTTTGAAAGACCATCCTATAGGTTATAAACAACGCGCCGAGAACCAGATTAGGCTTAATGTTTTGGGTATCTTTGCCCACGGGACAGGCATACGCTGACAAACAATTCTATACCGAATGGGTATTTGTTGATTAACTTGGTACTTTTTCTTAATTGAGGCTTTCTACCTTCGTGTATCATGCAAGTGAAATGTACACTATTTCACATCTATATTTACCTTGATCTGTAAATTTCGGTAACCCATTGCAGTGCGTCAAGGACAGATCATAACGTTGTTTTTTTCTATTAGCGCGAGAGTTTTTTCTACATTCAAACATAGCCTGGATTGAGAACCAGTTGTATAATTTCTAAAAGTGACTTTTTGTGATGAATTTCCGCTGACTGTTTACAGCAGATAATTTACGCAAAAACGCTGTATGTACTTTTAAAGCTCTTCTGTCGATAATGGGTTATAATCTGTTTGTAATATTCCTCAAGGTCAACAGAGAGAGAGAGAGAGAGAGAGAGAGAGAGAGAGAGAGAGAGAGAGAGAGAGAGGAGGGGGAGGGAAGGAGAATGGTGGTTAAATCTGTTCACATATTCTTTTAAACTTCACGTTAAAGGCAAAAAATCCGTTTGTGGCTTTGAATACGTAACCACAAAAAAAAAAAAAAAATCAAATGTGACCCTGTCGCCCCAAGGAGTCATGATGTACCTGGTGGTTGGTCGACTGGCGTTTGTCACAGCTAGGGTTGAGAAGGACATCATGCTGTAGCAATTTCATCTCTTAAAGTCCTGCTTAGAACAAGGTGTTAACACTTCCCGAGAGTAGAATGGACATGGACTCAGCATTCATTGTTTATAAGTTGGTAAAATAAATGAGACTAAAGTTAAACTTTCTATTAGATGCCTTTTCAACATTACCATTTGGGCTACGTACATAAAATGTTGAAAATATGTTAAAGAAATATGCATACATTCACTCACAATATTATTATAGTTCCCTAAAGCAGGGAAAATTCAAGTACTTTTAAAAGGTAATGCCGGCAAGTCAGGTCCTTGGGCTTAGTTTTTTATTTATCAGTTTATTCAGTTTTTTTTTTTTTTTTTTTGTCTACGAACACATTTCTTCATCAGTCACGGGGTTATGAAATATGTTGCAATCTTTGTACGAATTATCATAGGCCTTTAATTGGTAATTCAGGAAGCTAAGCTGAATTAATAACCAAATGAATGACAACTCGACTTTCAGTACCGCTCATCAAAGCCATTGTTTCGAGTGGATCAGCTTTCCCACGGTCACCGAGATTAATATCGATGGGCTGGCCTTGGCTTCGATAAGCCACTTTTGCCCGGAGGGAACAAAGTAGAGGACAAGAGAAAGTTCGTGGACTTGGTGGCTGCTACCTTGGGTATACTTTAACCTCTATTAACTTGAATACATATTTAAGATTTCCCCGAAAAGACCGTGCATTGAGCACACACACAAATAATTATATATATATATATATATATATATATATATATATATATATATATATATATATATATATATATATATATATATATATATGTGTGTGTGTGTGTGTGTGTGTGTGTGTGTGTGTGTGTGTGTGTTTATGTATGTATGTATGTATATATATATAAACAACATAAAGCTGTTTCCATTAACAAGGGTTGACACCCCAGAAAAGAAACAATAACACAAACTCAAACCTCTGAATCGTTAACATATCTGCATTTTGTCTTTTTTAGGGGCTCATGCTGGAAGGGCACATTCTGGTTTCTCTGCAAGTTTTTAAGGATGAGGCTGCTAGCCCCACGCCCTTTTTCTTAATTCCAGCCGACAATGGTGCCCATTTACAGATGGTTGGAGTTGCGGGGGTTGGGGGTGAGCATTAGCCTTCTAAAATTTAGTTTTTTTTCTTGTGATATAAACGTCTCTCTCTCTCTCTCTCTCTCTCTCTCTCTCTCTCTCTCTCTCTCTCTCTCTCTCTCAAGATGTGTGCCACTCACTTGTTTGTAATGAGGTTAAACTTCTCATATCCCTTTTTATTTCTTCTTTTTCTCTACTTGGTCCATAAAATTGGGCATCAAAACCGAAAAAAAAAAAAAACCGTGGAATCGTTCAAACGTTCGGGGTAAAACAATACTCTGGAAACGAAAAAGGAAAATACTAAGCTGTTTCGTGAAATGCAGAAAAATCAGATGACCTAGGTTTAACGTTAGGTTTATCGAGATCATTATCCCGCCGAGAAACGAGTCCTTTAGATGTCTACAGAGGATAATTAGCCGTTGCTTCAGATGCTGCCATAAGAAGATTTTAGAGGAGAAAGAAAGTAAGCTCTTCACGGGGTGGGTAAAAAAAAAAAAAAACTGAGCTAGCCGAAGAAAATAGAAATGGATGAATGACAGAAAAAAAAACAGAAAAATTAACAGAATTCTGTGGGTGTTGGTGTTTGTAAGCTACCCATTCCGTTAATGGTGATGCTGTTGCTGGATTAAAAACCCATTTGGAAATATATACTTATGTGTGTACCTTGACCTTTGGAGATGTGATTATATATATATATATATATATATATATATATATATATATATATATATATATATATATATATATATATATATATATATATATATATATATATATATATATATATATATATATATATATATATATGATATATATACATATATATATATGCATTATGCAATTAATGACGGGACCTCATTTAAACTTGTAAATTTTCCTGAATAAATATCTCCGTTAGATATCATCCAGTTTAAATAAGGTCCTGTTATTAATTATATTAATGCACAGAACAACTGTGTAAGTGATAAAAAGTTATATATATATATATATATATATATATTATATATATATATATATATATATATATATATATATTTATTATATGTATGTATGCATGTATGTATGGATGTATGGGTGTGTGTGTGTGTGTGTGTGTGTGTGTGTGCAAGCGCGCGCATGAGCACGAGTGTGCTCTCAAGAAAACTGCGAAAGTGGCGATACATGGAATGAAAGGCAAATAACATACAACATGCAGTCTTCAAGGAAAAATGGTAAACTTCGTCGACGAGCTTTACCCTCCAAAAGTTATCAACATTTCCTTTCACGTCCCTCCTAATCAACGACTACAAAACCAAACATCGACAAACAACTGACTTCAGTCCAGGCAATTGCAGCAATTTTTGAAGCGTAGTTTTTGAGGAGCCACCTACGTGGACAGCTCTAAAATGTGTGAGCACCATAGCAACCGAGCGCCTCCAAAGGGCAGTGTAAAAAGAAAGGTTAAAAAAAAAAGAATTTTACTCTCAGGGGAGATGATATTTTAAGTTTTCTAATCTGTTATCCTCTCGGAGCTGGAAATATTCTCCTTAAATGAGTTGACGACTTATGTTTGTCAGAAAATATAATGACAAACGGTGGTGAATGTATATTTATTTTTATTTTAACTTAAGGCTTCTAATTTTTACATCTGTCTGTACACTGTAACTGTTAATTCTTAGAAGATGATATTTATTAGTCTTCTTCACTATTGCCTGTTTTTTGTATGGGTGATTTCATCATCTCTAGAACACGCGTGATGTGATTTAAGTATATCCTTATAAGATGCATTTTTCTGGATAATTGATGCCACATATCTCTGTAACGAGGCGATTTCATTTTAGTTTGGGGAAAAAATGAATGTTATAAGTTAACATAAAACTTTCAATACTGCGTTTGTTCCAGGGTGATTACATGTGTCAATTATGATGATTACATACCAGTCCTTGTCCTGCCAATTCTTTGTAATGTTGCTGAGTAGATCTTTCACCTTTACGGTAAGACTGCTCTTTTGGCGGAGAGTCCAGAGGTCCATGCTAGGCCTCGCAATCCTCACGTAATCTGAACTCTCGTCAGATATGACATTTCGGTTGGTCGTGCTGAGTCCAGATGTCAATACCAGTTCTCTTATTCCTATTCAACATTCTACACGTACTACCTTGAGGCAAGGCCTTGTACTGACATAACGCCAGATTAATTTAAACCAAGCAACCTTAGATACTGTTTATGGCTTTAGACACTGACTGCCTGACAGCCAGTTTGATTATAGGCTGTAATAAGGCACTTACAAGAAGCTTTGTCAAAAAGTCTAAAATAGTTTAAATCGACTTTAGTGGTGCTATTTCAACAAGGGTTCTATTTTTTAATGAACACTACTTACCACGTCTGCTGTGACACCGACATGTGAGAAAATAGTTACACCATCTTCTATAACTCTCACCATCACATTGTGATTTATTTTGGGATTCCACCTATGGGCCTCCATTCGGTCCTTCCTTTTATTTATTAATTTTACAATCCTCCAGAATCTCTAGCCAGTATAGGGCATTTCTTTGATTGGATATACGAGCATTTCAGGGCATTATACGATGAAATATCTCAAATGTACAGGTCATTATTGGATTCATTTTAATAACTTTTTTCCACGTCGGTGACCTTTGTTGTCAAGACTGTATAGTTACATATACATATATATATATATATATATATATATATATATATATATATATATATATATATATATATATATATATATATATATATATATATATATATATATATATATAAAGTTTTGTGTATTTACATTTATATCAGGCATTACGTGACGGAATAAAAATCTGGACGACTTTGCATATAAACACTAAAACCAAAAATAAACGTCACGGTAGCTTCAGTAGCATATACGTAAATACACAAGAATTTTGAACAGTTGAATAAAACAAAACAGAGCCTTGTCTGCATTGAAAACTAATGATTTTGTGCTGTATCTTTGCAATGTTTGTAATTAAGGTTTATATGTATTTGCAGTCTCGTGATTACGTTTCCTGGTGCTGGAAACGTAGGCAGTAAATTGCTGTCTTCTTGAAAGTTCAGAGAGAGGTAAAATGAAACAATAAGAGAAATGCTGAAGAACAAAGGAAATTCATTTCTTTTCTCGTAGCCTGTAAATTTTTATTCTAGTCAGAGGTTACTGAACGTGACCGTAACAATTGTAAAACCTTTATTCTTTTGATATAGATACATTTCTTTGGTATTGAACATCATTCAGAGGAAAAGGAAAGCTCATTGGAAGTTGTTGAACTAAAAAAATAATTGTCCAGCCTCTTGAAATAATATAACAGACGTTTAAGACAGTGATACGCATATTTCAGAAGAGAATTCAGCGGTAGCTTATAGAATAGGGTACTTTGTTCGAAGAAACATTACTTCCGAATACCCTTACTAATGTGAAGAGGAAGAGAGGTAAGAAGAGATTGCAAAGCTGAAATCTGGATGAAAATAAGCTTTAATTGTAATAATGTTTTTAACGGAAGACGAAGTTATAATTTGTAGGTGAACACATCAGGTATAAAGTGGCATGCACAAAGGTAAGACATACTAATTGCTCAATGTTATCAGCCACTTCATTAAGTTGATGCTCCTAATGAAAGTTGATTTTAAGGGGAGTTTTGTTACGTAAAGAACACAAGAAATGGAACTTAAAATAGTACAGATGAAGTATAAATTCCTCCTCGTCATATCACTAGTCGTAAAGAATCACAGAAATAAAAGTAAAAAAATAAGTAAATCCCAGTTAAATTAATGATTTGAGTCAAAACAGGTTTTCTGCCTTCATTTCTACTCGTGATTTTGAAGGGATGCTCTCTTATAGTCACTTTATTCAAGAAGTTAAAAATGAATTGTGGAAAAAGACATAAAAATAAAGAAGCTTCACCACTTTCTCAGGGTTAACTGTGTATTATTTTACCATCTTATTTTCCAATTAGCTACCGATCTATAAACATGTTATATGAATGTTCACTGTGGAAGATCGCCCTGTGATAATAAGTACATTGGTTTGTGACAGAATATGAAGGAGCCCTATGAATTAGGAAGGAAATGTAAATAATAACAGGAGAATAAAAACAGAAAAGAATTAGTATGGAAAGAAAGAAAGATAGAAAGAAAGCAAGAAAGGTCTCGAAATTTTCCTGAAGTGTTGACGAAGAATCCTGCAGGGATGACGAAACGGAAGAACTGCTTGAATTTAGAGGAATCTGTAATCATCGGCGTTCTGAAAGAAAGCAGAGGAACGGAATCAATTTAAAGGATTCTCTGTCAAAGAAAATTATATTTTGATACTAATAAATACTAACAAAATTACTTCTATGTACTTTTGAAAATTGCGTTCTTTTATTGTCCTGATGTATCTTAACGCAAAACGAATGATTTCATGAAATTTAGGCTGTCAAGCCAATCACTGGGAAATTTTCGGGCATTTAGCGCTCAAGAAAGTGAAAAGAGGGAATTGGGGTGGTTGGAAAGCAAGATAAGGAGATTCAGAAAATTAAGATGAAGCACAAAAATCTAAAGGAGTGATAGTTAAAGAGGCTGGACAGCAAGATTGAAGAAAAGAAGCGGAAATGGAGGTAAAGTAAACAGAGGCGTCATTTCAGATTTTTGATGGGGAGGGCGGGTCGGCGAGCGAAGCGAGCCTAATCACCTGGAGATTTTTTGATTTTGAGCTATTTTATGTGCTTTTTGAAGCACATAGAATAGATAGATAAATAGACAGATATAACTTAATGTGATGACACATTTGAATTTCGGTAGGAATAATGGAAAACCAGCTGCTGTTACTTTTTGGGGCTTGGTGGGGCGAGGGGGGCAAGTTGAGGCGGGGGGGGGCAACTTGAGTCGGGGGGGCCAGTTGCCACCCCCAGGCCCCCGCCTAAATGCCGCCCCTGAAAGTAAAAGGCTAAAAAGTAGGTGCAGCTAAGGGCCGCGGCCGTAAGGATGCTGGGAACACCCTTCAGTAAAGCCGGCAGTACACTGTGTGAGGTTCACTGACGGCATTACCAATGCAGGGTACTGCTAAATTAGCTGGTTCTACATAAAGGGAACCAGCTAGCCTATGGCACCTACCCGTTTCCCTAGATTTTATCAAGGTGTGCATGCCAAAGGCCTACTTTGAGATGGTTCATTGTTCGGAAGAGAAACAACAACAACAGTTATTCTATAATGCTCAGACAGCGAAGTGGTAGGTACGGTGAGAGGCGTAATGCTTGATGGAGTCACTAATAAACTCATTTATTCATAACGTTTCGATTCCCCCCCCCCAACAAACCCGCCTTACTTTTCGGACATGCTTTTCACCGAAACTATCAAACCTGAAACTGGAAAGTGACGAAAAATCTCTCTTTTTTTCATGTAGGATTCGAGCTAACATACACAGTAAGCGTAAGGTTACCGAGGACCACCTGCATTAGTCTCCCATCTCAGATTCGAGGCTTTCAATGGAAAGCTCTTCCCGAAAGTTAAGGAAATCGTAAGGGTAAGAAGTCACGGCGGCTATTAAAATGCACAGCTCTCTGAATGTAGGCTAATCTGTAGATTCTGCCTATATCTTTAGATATAAATTTATTCATATCTTTACGCACCATAGAGGCTTAATAATAACGACATGTTTCCTGTACACTAGTACTACGTAGTTTCTTGTGCCGCCACCAGGGCGACGCTGCTTGCAGAATGCAGAGTTGTAGTCGTAGATCCTTCAGTGTGTGAATATGTGCTTAGTGTGTCACGCAATTTATTTCATTCATTATCTTCATAATGGTATGTTGTGCAGCATATAACTGCAGAAACGGGCGCAGAAATGTTCCAGGGGAAAACGGAATAACAGTTCACAGGTAAGCAAAGCATATTGCATTTTACTGACCCACTATTTTGTGCTAGCCAGTTAGGCTAATGTCTTGTTACAGATGCCGCTATGCCTTCTGTTCATTTGTCTCGTATTTTCAGCATAGTACTGCGGTGCAAAAGTGCTGTCACGATTTCAGTTTTGAAATCAGAACATCATTAATCTTATATATGCCAAGTGATATAAAGTAAAAACGATGTTTTCGTTATTATACAGTAAATGCATAGTAAAAAGTAGGCTAGTTGCTGCTTGTGTCAACACTTCTCGTCTTTTACACAGTTAACTCTGATGATTGGGACACCAGTTGTATTTTGTCAGTCATTAAGAATTCTTTGCAGTAGGTAGGCTTGTGTGATACTGTCTGTGCTATCCATTTTTCAGCTTTAGACACGTGAAAGCCAATGTCAGAGTTGTTTGATAAAATGCATTTTATCAAACGTGGTTTCTCAACGAAATTGTGAACCGCCACACTTGGTGAAAGTATTTAAGGAAGACGTAAACAAACTGCAGAAAACAACTACCATTCGATTTACAGTAAAAAATATTCGTATTTTCTTATTTGTGTAGCAAATCCTGGTTTATTTTCATCAAAGGATGTCTGACAGATTGGTGGTAGGGAGAAAACGTAGTTTGGTAACCTAGGCCCTAGGCAACACCTATGCCCTCAAACTATTCATTTGGTAAGATGGTTATTCTATGTACATCATAATTTCTAAGATATAAAACTAATTTATGGATGGTAAAATTCAACTCATCATCATGCCAAGGTAAAAATAGACTTGAAGGGGTAAAAAGGAGAAAAGAAACCCTAGACCCATCCCATGGTCGAAGACTGTGTCCTACTTCGACCATGGCCTATACCTATTGATTTGGCAGGTCTTTATATTGGTTTGTCGTTCTTTTAAGAGCACTTATATTCTAAAAAGACAAAATTACTTTCTTATGTTAGCCCGGTTTAACAGTTCATTTTATGAGTCGTTCGTAAGCCTTAGATCGAAAGTAATGACTTTGCCTTGTCTGCCGTAGGTCTGTTTACAAGACGCTGAACGCTTTGCTAAACGCTTTTCCAAAGCTTTCGTTACCATGTAAGACAGTAAAGTTCGTTTTTTAAATAACGTATTCTTATAATAATTAATCAAGAGAAAAAAAATCAGTGTGCTGCCTCACTGTTTCGTTTTTATAGTACAGTACTGTGTGCTGGGCTACTAAAGGGATTTAGAGCCGATGAAACACGGTTTTCGGCAATACCTTTTTATCAAAGCATCGGATAAAGGTGAAAGTTGGCAGGTGTATATTTTATAACCCTATCTAATTTTTGCAAGTATTATTTAGTACCTAAGTTCAATAGTTCTGGTACTTCTCGGAGTAAAAGTGTGTTTCCTATGCCAGAGCCATCAAAATCGCAGGTAAGGGTTTTGAACGCAATGGTGACGTTAACCTTTGACGTCATAAGGCTCCACCCACAGTGAAGAGAAGTTTACATATGGGGAAAACGTTTCTTCACTGTGGCTCTGCCCATTTGCTGATGACATATTCACTAATTAATATTAGTATCCATCTTGGGCTTCAGCGATATCAATGATGGCGAGCATTCTCAATAATTTTATTTATTTATTTATTTATTTATTTATTTATTTATTTATTATTATTATTATTATTATTATTATTATTATTATTATTATTATTATTATTATTATTATTATTATTATTATTATTATTATTATTATTATTATTATTATTATTATTATTTTGTAGAGGTTTCATCGCAACTTCCACAGCAGTTGTTGGGGCTAAGTTGTTAGCTTGGAATTCTTCCATTTTCTTGATATTCGTATTGTTTCTACTCTAGAAATAAGTCGGTGCATGTAATTCATCCACATAATGAACCAGTCTACAGTTCATTTGTTAGATCTATATCTATTCAGGGCGGGAATACAAAACGACAATCAGCTTTGTTTTATCTCAGGTTTCGACACTATATATAGCCTTCTATTTGCAGCAAGTCAGGAGCGGTCACTAGAAGTAGAATTCAAATGAAAAGCAGTGATACCTCATTTCCCTCAGCTATCGGAGGTATGAAGGTTAACGCCATTGTTTAATTTCAGTTAATGTAACCCATAGCTATTTTTCTTTATTTTTTTATTTATATCATACAGCACCCTAAACAGCGCTCGTATACTCGCTGCAAATAAAAGGTAATGGTATGAGTCAAGATTTTGAGGGCAAGCTATTATTTACCTACTTAATATGAATCAAATGTAACATGATTTATATTGATATACTTCGTTTTTAACGTGCATGGAAAGGAAAATATATTGAAATCGGTTTGAATGAGGAACATACTGTTATAATCATTGTGTTTTAATACTATACATAATTTATGTACAAAATGTCTTCATCGTCACTCTCATCGTCGCTAGCGATGTCAATGATGAATGGTTCCCGAATCCACGCTCTCATAGATATTGTCTGACAGCTCCTGCACACACTTTGGGGTGGCCAAGTAATTATTACCCACTATAGAAGTAATTACCTATTCACGCTATAATAAATTTGCCACGGGTCTTCTCGCTTGTATACAAAGTGGCAAGCCGTTGCACAAATGCAGTCTTGCAACCACGGGGACAATTCCTTATCCTGCTGGCCATTATCGAATTTGTTGAAGCCTAGACTGTAAGCATATCCGTTCACCCTCTACCTGGTGGATGGGCGGAGCCTCATGACGTCCTATTACTTTTACGTAACGAATTGGTTTAGGATCCTTGTCTGTGATTTTCTCGGTTCCGGCATCGGCGACTTCATTTTACTCTATAAATATCAAAACTATCGAACTTAGGTACCAAATAATACTTGCAAAAATCAGGTAGGGTATAAAATATACACTTGCCAACCTTCACCTTTATCCGATGCTTTGGTAAAAGGTTGTTGCCGAAAAACCGTGTTTCATCGGCTCTGAATTCCTTAGTAGGTGTTCCAATACGGCCTGCCGAGGTCACTTGCTCGTATGGGTGATGGCCACTCCACGTCATTGACTTATGAAACGCACAGAGCAGAGTTTGAAGAAATTCCATCCCAAGGAATGAAAATTAGTATTTGAAAACAAATGGGAGGAAAATCAAGAGAAACTTATCACTAGAAGAAGCAAGCTTTTCTGTATCTTCTAAGTATTTTTGAGATTGGAAGTAATTGAATGATGATCGAAAATAATCATGTCATGAACGCGTGGCGAAAAAATATTTCTTTTACGAAATGACTTCCGTTTGATGGTAAATCACGGGAATGGTCTTTTATTGTTAACTCATTTACAATAAGCAAAAAAGTAATTTTGAAATTATTCCTTATTAAGTTCATACATATCTTGACGACTGTTGATCACATGCGATGATTTGATGTCTAGATAACGAAACATTCTAATGTTCTCCAGTATTCGGTCTAGGTCCTAGGAGCCCCAGTCTAGCCACGGGCAGATGAGCCATGCATTTTGATAAGATTATAGTTATCAATAGTATTTGACCGTACTTGTTATTAAGAGGGGACTTTTATTAAACTTTTGCTTGCCTCACTACTGTTGTCTGTCGCACTGCTTTGATCTTTATATAGGTACAGGTAAATGACATTGTGCTATGATGTTCAGTGTCCACAAACTTCTTTCAAAAGTCAAAGTCAGCCTTAAAAAGTGGGTGCCAGACTAAAGTTTGAAAGTGCTACTTTACCGCTGACGTAAAGTTTAAGTAGACTGTTTATATAGAGATCCTGTATTCAGTTGGCGAAAATCCACGTGTGCAATTACACAGAAGCAACAACCGCATATCACTTTTTTTCTGCTTGTTGAATTAAGTCTGTCTATATTTTGTGAACTGTGCCATCAGCTGACCCATATTCTACTGAATTTTCGCATTATTTTAATTATCATCGGTTCCTGAGATGACAGCTTTTTCCAGATAGGCTACATCGTGTACACGAGTTTCTGTATACAACTTGACAATAAGGTCTGGCTTAAGGTCAAAACGCTTCATCTATGGTGACGCACTTCAAGGGAACGGGAAGGTGAGGGTAGACTGTACGTACTTAACCAAGTATGTATGTAAATAATCTTCATCAGGTACCGATGCATTTGTATGTATGTATGTTTGTATGTGTGTAAAAAATTTATAGATTTATATGATTATAAGAAAATGAACACCAGCGGCGCGAGTATTTTCGTAACTGACCATCATAAAAAGAAATAGGCTTCCAGAAAATTACCGAAAATAATCACGTTAGTTTTTATCGCGTAACCAGATATTCAAATGCAGAGAAAATGCAGCTTGAAAACTGCTAA
The DNA here is from genome assembly GCF_040412425.1 of Macrobrachium rosenbergii. Classification (NCBI taxonomy): domain Eukaryota; kingdom Metazoa; phylum Arthropoda; class Malacostraca; order Decapoda; family Palaemonidae; genus Macrobrachium; species Macrobrachium rosenbergii. The sequence continues at coordinate 29,970,663 of NC_089746.1, forward strand.
TTAGGTATGAAAAAGACTAACGATAGCGCAAAATCTTTCCTTAATGGGGGTTGATCTTTAATACTTCTTCGCCATTGTCTCTTGTTTTTTAAAAGAGGGATCCAGGACGACAAAACTTTCAACGGAAACTTTGATCCTTTTTGGATACCTAATTTCTCCTTCCCCGCCGCTCTCCCGTCTCGTGATGAGGACTAATGTTATATGAATGATCAATTTTAGGGACCCTTTCTGCTCTGATGTTGGTCCTTTTATGAGCATTCAGCAGAATTTACCCAGTTAATTTGCTTTCATAAATAACTTTGATTTCCTTGGGGAATCCGTCTCTCTCTCTCTCTCTCTCTCTCTCTCAGCAATAAATCATGTACCTTGGTTGGTTGTCAGTCGACTGTTGTAGGTTGGTGGTAAGAGGAATAGCTAATGAATTAATTTCTCTTAATAACTAGATTTTCAACAATGGGAATTTGCTGTTCTCTTTCATTCATTCCCTCTCTCAGAGGTGTATTATGTACCTGGCTGCTAGTAGACCGTTATGGGCAGCAGCTGAGAGAGAGAGAGAGAGAGAGAGAGAGAGAGAACAAACTGTAAAACCATCATATAATCAAAACTGGAATGCTCTCAGCAAGGTAATCCTCACCTCACTGCGTTGAAAACATTCATAGGAAATTTTTTTATTTATTTCTGTCTTAGCAGTGATTTATGTACTTCGTTATTATTACGCCGTTGTGTGTCGCAGCTGGAGGAGAGAGAGAGAGAGAGAGAGAGAGAGAGAGAGAGAGAGAGAGAGAGAGAGAGAGAGAGAGAGAAGGCTTTTTCCGCGTGGAACGAAGGTTTTTTTTAATTATCAGATGACTTTTTTAATTATCACATGACGTTTGCGTTTATTTTCACTTCTCTCCCTCTTTCTCCCTCTCTGTTCGATTCTTGCAGTTATTTTGTTTATCCATTACTTTGAAAAATATATCAGGAGATGAAACTACTGCCTTCCCCATTCCAGTCGAAACGTTGTATACACGTCAGCCCAATCAACCAAACTCCTTTTCAGATGATATTAATTTTTTTTTATTTTTTTTTATTTTGCTATTGTCCCTGCGTGTCTAATTCTGAGGAATATAGTCAAGTTACATTCGTTCTTACCTCATCGAGGTCCTCGAAGAGGTAGTTTGTCCTCCTACGCGTAGCTTCGAGGCTTCTCGGCCATGAGTAACCACCGAATTTCTTGCCTACTAAGCGCTTCTGAAAAAAGAAGGAAATCTTGTTCAGTATGCAGAAGGAGATTATCATTACATGAATACATTAAACAGCATTTTAGGTTTCAAGATTTTATATCGAAATTTGGTTTCAAGACTTTATTGTACAAGGTTTGATGGACAAGGAACAGAGTATTTGAGTTGGTTTGTCAATGAATTCAGGCCATTTTAGTAGAAATTTCTGTCAAGAAAGACGATTGGTTATAAATACACCAAAATAATTGTAGTAAAGACATTCATTTTCTTATTATTACCACAACTACCGCTACACTATTGTTGTTCACCAGATAGTCATAAAGGCTCTCTTAACAAACTGATATTGAACTTACAAGTATTTCCTTGAAATAATAAGAATTTTACAATGTCAGTCATAAAGACGTTGCAAATCTTGTGAAATTTCTCACATGTGGAAAATCAGCTGCCTTAGGATTGACGTGGTGATATTTGCTTAACAGTTCCTTTTAATTTTACTAAACATTATAAATCGATATTTTCTTTCAGTTTTGCTAAACTTTACGAATCCCGCGATTAAACTTGCTTGATAGTACCTTTTAATATCTGCGAAACTTTAAAAATTCCGTGACTACATATTCAGTGAAAATGTCATTTTAGAATGTTGAAACAAAGAAAACGAAAACACCGATCATTTCGAAAAATCATTGCAAAAAGAAGACATCATGTGTCCTGGTGAAGACCTCTGAACTCACCAATGAGCTGAGACCATTCCATGTATGCTTGGTGTGTCATGCTTTTAACTTTATCTCAGGAGGATATAATGACATGAAGAGTTCTACAGTGGTTTCTGCTGAAGGAGTCTGAGTTTCATTTTCATTGATGAGCATAGAGATGCGCACACAGCGCAGCTGCTCGCTTTTGAGGATTTTAGAGTATCACTGTCAAAATACATTACCCCTCAGTTCAGTTACTAATTGTACGAATGTAGCAATAAAATTAGCAGCATTGCTTCTTTGAAATACAGTTACTTGGCAAAAGAATATTGAAATGCGCATAGATAGGCTACTTTGGAAAAGAATATTGACTAGTAGTCTGAAGTACTGTATATATTTAAAACAAAGTTTCATAATTAATCATGGAACAGCAACAGCACGCTGAAGTTAGGCTACCTATCATATAAAAATTTAATAATTTTTTATCTATCGATACTGTTAACAATGATCCAGAGATTAGATTCTCTAATTATGTTTCTTCACTGGACAGGTGAAAAGGAATCAGGTAAGAAAATTATCACATTTCTGGGACATTCAAAGGCCAAACAATTTCATGGCGGAAGCTAATGTATAATTATTGTAAGGACGTCATTTAGATATCAGTAAATATGACTTTCTTTTACGAACTGTACAACTTGTAAAGGAATTTATACATTATATCTCAGCTATATTTATGCATGACAAGGAAACAGATTATTTCTTTTTTTTTGGGTGGGGGGTTGGGGGTGGGGGCGGGGGATGAGGGTACCTCAGATTAGTTATCAGCTCGTTAAAAGGAGAAAATGCTGATTACAATTGTCTTTGATGGATATCATTTGCTTGACGAGAACTGCCACTGAAAAGTGTCAGTCGTGAATGAAGTTAACCAATTGATCCCGTGTTTTTTAGATGAATCATTGTTATTTTTCCTCGTAATATTATTACAGGCTGTATGTGCTACATACACAGTGCCTTTACGTTGGCTCCGATGAACATGTTCGGTACAAGGCAATATTACGTTAGTGTTACTTAATATCGCCTCACATTTTTCTCCTTTTTATATGAAAGCTTTTCTTCTAGGATAACAGAGATCGATTAAAAGAACACTTGTTCTTACTTCGCAAACGACTCCCGGTTAAGAATAGAGGCAGAAGGATTACTGGGGCTGGGAGGGGACTTAACTGTTCTGCCAGGGGGACGACTCAATTGAACGTATTGCATCTCGTAATCCCTCCAAAGGCGATGACGAGCTTGGCTGTTCTTTTCTCGCTCTCAGCAGCGTTGGCCTTAATGAAAGAACATTGCCCCATCGACAAAAAGACGGTAACAAATGGGTGAAGTGGACGAAAGCGCGCTGAGTAACGCTTCCAGGCGTCATATTGTTTTCGTTTTTATTAGCGAATGGGATGGATGACACACAAGTTCGAGGCCGAAGAGTTTTGAACTTGCTACAGCAGCCGCAAGAGAAGGTGAAGGGCTTCGTTAACTGGGATTCTGTTATCCGTAAAACCAATTTGGAGAGATGGGCTCTTGCTCGAGTAATGCATGAGTTGACAGATTTTGTAAATACCTTTTTATTCGGTTTGATTTCATTACGGATACGTGTTGCCTTGTTTGCTACTCAAGCGCAAATTCTTGGCGTTATTCTCTTTCTGCTCTGTAAAACTTTTAAGTGGGTCGAAGTTAAGCGTGTGGGAGAGACGAACTCTTTGGCTGACGCTAAATTATTATGGAAGTTTCCGAAATAAATAGCTGTTGCAATGCACAGTTATTAAACTGGTCAATCATCATGACAGAGTTTGAAGTACTGGAATCCAGCTGATGTCAGACGTATGTGATATTACTTAGCCAAAGAGGTTATGTTTTGATTCTGTTGGTCCGTTTGGCTGTCTGTTTGTCAGCAGGATCTCATGAAAACTGATGAGGTAATATTGATGAAACTTGATTAACATTCAGTGGAAGGTGAGATTGTAAGAATCTGTTTTCAGGTAGATACTGGTGGGTATTTGAGAGGATTTGTCAAAGAAACCCCAAAATCCTTTATAGATTTCCACCAAAACTTTTAATCTTGAGCGGCAGATGCTAAAAAGGCCAATAAAATTGTTTCAGAGATATTTTATTGCTTACAGTTATAGATACTTTGATTGCTGTACTCTGACTTCTCTATACAGTTTGATATCATGTCATCATACTAAAAAATTATGTCAACAACCTGCCTGAATATACGTTAGCGTTTGTATCTGTGTATAGACAAACTGTTGTAAAAACACCAAGGAAGAATTCTTATATATATATATATATATATATATATATATATATATATATATATATATATATATATATATATATATATAATATATATATATATATATATATATATATATATATATATATATATTATATATATATATATGTATATATATATATATATATATATATATATATATATATATATATATATATATATATATATATATATATATATATATATATATATATATATATATATATATAGAGAGAGAGAGAGAGAGAGAGAGAGAGAGAGAGAGAGAGAGAGAGAGAGAGAGAGAGAGAGAGAGAGCTTTGATTCCTTAGACTAAATAAAAAAAGGGTTATGGGTTACAGAAATATTTCGGTTTATTCAAGATAAAGAATAAAAATGAAAATAGAAGCAATGATGTATGGAAAATTTTTGCATCACCATACTGGTTTGTTCGAGTGTACGCATTGCCGTTTAAAGCTCCTATTTTATACCTTCACATTCCCAAAGAGTACTGCGTATTATAAGTCATACAACTTCCTTTCGCCTATCCAGCCTCCAACCTGCTATATCCCTAAACTAATCCTTCTTTGTTGTTTAGGAAGGCTGAACGTCATTCATTTGTCGTTACTACACACAGCGTCAGAACTTCATTCTACTTTTCAGTTGTGTTTAAGCTGAAGAGGGTCCACGAATCCCCTGAAACTGGTTGTGGTAACGATAAATGAAATGTAGTTTAAATTTTTCCAACACGTGGCTTCATTATATCCCCTAGATCGATCACTGAAAATGTACCACAGCACTTCCTAGTTGGCCCTCCCTCATTTGCCAAATATTGACAAGGGTCAACTTTGCTCTTTTTTTTTTCTATGGTTAAGGTTTTCTTGTAAGATTTAGAGCTAAGTCCTAGTATACCAATTGCCCATTTCATCAACGTTTTATTCTTCTAATTTATCAAGTTACTGAAATACCCATGATTGCATTACGCGTCTCAATATGACTTTTCATCACTAATATAAATTGACAATAATTTTTTTAGTTCATCGTAAATTTCTGAGTTACTTCTTATAAAAGAAACAAATTTTCTGTTAACTTTTATTAATCTAATGTCATGCCCTTACTTAAGAAAAATATAATTACCAGAATATCCTTTGATGCGTTTTGCAAATTTTTGAACTATTCTTCGTTAAAATTAAAACGCATTAAACTAAATGAGAATTTAAGTTTTAAAATTCAGTAAAAAGATCGATAAACATTGTGTATACGCAGCAGTAATAGAATTTAAAGAATCGCATTGTGTTTATATACATATATATATATATATATATATATATATATATATATATATATATATATATATATATATATATATATATATATATATATATATATATATATATATACAGAGAAAGAGAGAGAGAGAGAGAGAGAGAGAGAGAGAGAGAGAGAGAAGAGCACAGGAAATATAAATGTCATTATTTATGGCCTAGCATCTCTTCATGATGAAGATGCAACTAGCATCCACTTGAGCACTTATTTAGCCTATGTGAATTTACGAGCAAAAGGAATATGAACTGAATAAAACAAACTCCAAATATTGACCCCTTTACAGAATTTTCGATCCTCCATCGACATGAAAATGTAGATAATGATAATATCGATGACAATCATTCCTTCTGTAAGGATAGAATTTTCTTCGCCCTTTTTCCTTATTATTTTTCCTTTTCTACACATTTGTGCTAATACTGCAGCTAACTACTGATAACAATGATGACTTGGCCAGTAATGAATAACGGTAATAGTTTAATCGGGTAAATCAAACTATAAAGCATACTGTGAGTATAAAATGCACTTAGCCTCATCCAAGTGGAAACAGTAATACGACAGTCTACCGTTTGATAATAACCAACAGTTACTGTAACATTAACGTTCTTTTAGTTAACACAAAATAAAGAAGAATTATATATGAATACAGAATAATTATATATAAACCAGATATCTGTATCAGATGTTTTATTTTAATGTATTATTTTTTGTAACTATTTCTTTAACGACTGCCGGGCTTTGAAATAACAGAACAATCGACTCGACCCCTCGAAGAATTCCTAACCCAGTTTGACCCTCCAAATTTTAGCGACCCCTTACATTGCACCATCGTCGATATCGACCAGTTGGGAGGCCGGTGATCTTGACTTTCATTGGTATACTCGTTTGCTACCAAGAAATTACGAAATTATGCTTGGAGTTTTACGACTGAAATGGCATACGTCGTTTTTCTAATCATTTTATCGTATCTCATAGAAGTTAAAGAAAACAGTTACTGTTGTCGGTAATGTAGGCATCCAAGAATATGAGGGATAAAAATACCTATTTCTGAATCCAAAATTAGGTTTTTCTTCATATTGCTCACATGATTCTGCGTTCTTTTAGTATTTCACTTGATATATCATTAATGCAGACGACAGGACAAATCTGATGACTTACCTTAGAACATAGGTCTGTCACTTAAAACTCTTATTTAATGTATTCGTATTTTTCACCAAACTCGTCTGTTTGGGAGATTTTGTTTATATCGCTACCATCTCTCTCCCTCTCCTGCTACGAAATTAAATGATTATACATTGTGTATACACACAGGTATGTATGTATACAATATATATATACATATATATATACACACATATGAATGAATAAAATGTTCATTCGTATAGCTGTTGCAACAGTCAAATGTTCATTCGTACGGCTGTAATAACAAGTAAATGATGAATCATATAGATGTAGCAATAATCAAATGGTTAGTCATCCATCTGTAGCAACAATAAAATATCCATTCATTATATATATATATATATATATATATATATATATATATATATATATATATATATATATATATATATATATATATATATATATATATATATATATATATATATATATATATATATATATATATATATATATATGTGTGTGTGTGTGTGTGTGTGTGTGTGTGTGTGCGCGTGTGCGTGGAGCCTAGTAGTGTGATCGGTAACATTTAGCTCATCCAGGACTCAAGTTCGAACAACATTGGAATGTTCACCATTATAGTCGTCGCTACGATGAAATAACCACTTATACAGTTATAACCGCAATGAAAAATCTATTCACACGTCATCAGCAACATTAAAATGTCCTCTCATACAACTGTAGTAGAGCTTAAATTACTATATGTATGAATGCGATCAAGTTCCTTTACTGTAAAGGAAAGCTAATCCACCTTCAGTAACTAAAGTCACTGTTTTATTTGAGTAAAATCTATAAAGATATCTTGTAATATTCAACAGTAAAAAATTTCATCAACGTAGAAGTTATTTTTCGTGTTATGCGTACACCAATCTGTAGTTGAATTTTATAGTAATTTTCAAGAGAAGGAAATTCCAATGGCATACGGGCGAATTGTCCTCAACAGCTAATATAATTTGGTTTAATAGTGAAAAATCCATGTGAATTTTCTTGCAATTTCCAAAGAATTGAATTTTGAAGTAACATATTAGCATTGCTTTGCCTATATTTACCTTTAGCAAGAAGAAACAGTGTGCACATGAACCAATTCTTACCGTTCAAGGAGCAGGTTCTATTCTAAGCCATAAAAGCTAACGATACTTTGAGGACTCACCTTGTGGGCATTAAAGCCACCTTCAGCGCCGTCAGAGTTCTGAGCATAGGGAGAGCAGAGAAAGAGGTTTAGCATCTCTTCAAGTTGTTACAGGAGCTGATGATGATACGATAAATGAGAGAGAGATAGACAGACAAGGAGAGACAAAAGAGAGAGAGAGAGAGAGGGGGGGCGATGTTTAGCATCTCTTCAAGTTGTTATAGGAGCTAATGATGATACGATAGATGAGAGAGACAGCCAGAGAGAGAGAGAGAGAGAGAGAGAATATGTGACGATGTAGTGGAAATATAAGCAGACTTCGAATGATGCAAGATTTATTAAAGTCACAGAACATCATATGATTTTTTTTATTTGAAAAAAGGAAAGTTAGCAATAGAAGGAAATTGTGGGGAAAAATGAATATGAATGACGTAAGACTCTTCCCTGTCACACTCGCGGTTGTTCTTTATAAATTTTATTTGAAAATTTTTCACTGTAGAGTATACATCAGTAAATTAAACGTGTAGTAATACAGTCCGTCTTATGTTATATGTGTATGCCTATTTAGCTAGATTATACGTGTTACATAGTGCCTAACAAAAATTTTGAAATAATATAACAGCATTAATTGCGAAAAATTCAAATAGACTTTATGATGTTTTAGAATCAGGAATATATAATAACGTAACGTTACAATACAGCTGCTGGTCTGAGAGAGAGAGAGAGAGAGAGAGAGAGAAATATGATTAGCGTGACTGGAATCTCTTCCCAATAAACCAGTAAAATCTCTGAAAGACTCAATACCGCTCCGGTGACCAGGGCGGAGAAGCTTTATATTGAAGTTGATCACATCTGCGACGCAGTCTGCTTTTCTAAGAATACAGAGATGGAGGAAAGAAAGCACATACAACCAACGGAATAAATAGGGAAGAAAGGCTTTTGAGCAGGAAAAAACCTCAGAAAGAATGAACTCGCACATAAGATTTTGAAATTCATATTTTTAGTGGTAAAAACTGGACGAGATTCTTATCTTCTTTTTACGTGTATTTTTTGCTCATTCACACTTTTTAACGTTTTAAAACAGAATAGTAAAGTTAAATGTTCTCGGCAAAGTCGTCAGTCGATCGTTGCCGACGTCGGAAGCTCCATAAAAAATATTTTCATTTTCCTATGATGCAGTAAATCGAGATCGTAAACTATTGGGTTTTTAAAGCATATAAAATGGTCTTGTCAAACAGCTAGAAATATGGTCCTCTTAAGGTACTTAAGAGAGCGGCACTTAACCTTTCGGGTCGTTGCATCAATCAAATGTATCCAAATATCTGCAAGCCATCGTTATTTTAGCCTCTAAAATTCCTCAAGATTGGCAAATAATGAGAGTTGCTAATATAATATATATATATATATATATATATATATATATATATATATATATATATATATATATATATATATATATATATATATATATATATATATATATATATATATATATATATATATATGCTATATATATACATACAAATATATATATGCTTATATATATATATGTTACGCATACAAATAGCAATGCTTGCATATAGGCGTTCGATTGTATGCTGATCACCCCGCTGTGTGATATATGAAACGGCATATGTTAGGGAAGTAATACTACCTCTGTTAGAGGATACGGTTAACTGTTGAAAAATATATACATATGTAGACACAACAAAAGAGGGTCGGTACCTGGTGCCCATACAACAGTTTACCCATTTTTCCACTCATTTTCAGAAAGAAAAATGAGCAAGTGCGAGAAATCTTCCCTGTAGTCCTCTGCCTAATCACTTAACTTTTAATAGACCATTAAGAACTCTACTCTGACGTCGTTTGCAAACTACGTCACATCGTGAATAATTGGGGAGTAACGGCAAGAATTTCAGAAGCATTCGACAACCATTTTGAAAGAGAGAGAGAGAGAGAGAGAGGAAAAAACAATTAGACTGTGAAAAGCATTTACTTTCAATCCCCGGCTTGATTTTGATAATATTTTCGCTAGGTAGCATAACAGTAATTAAGGGCATTGACGCCGGAAATGTGTTTTGCCATAAATCCTTTGGACTAAAGAAAAATACAACATCGCGGACAATTACAAGCAAAAAACAGTGAGGTGGCAACCTGCTCTTTACAGGATGTAATTTCATCACTGATTGCATAGCGCACATGAACTGTTAAAACGTCAGTGTCTTCGCACCCATATAATTCAAAATGACAAAATGTGAGTCACCAGCAAAGCGTTGCATAAACATTACAGGCACTGTAAAAACAAACGACAATTCACATTACTTTGAAAACACGAGCGCATTTTTAAAAAAGCTTTTATGACTTTTTCCCCAAACCCCTTTTGGATACCACAAGAATTCATTTGTTCATTACAGTCACCACTAGCTCCCTTTTGCAACAACAGAAAGTAAATGAAAACAACATTTAGTGCTTTATTGAGTTCAATGACAGTTATTAGTAGTTATCCGCGCTAGTTAGCGTACTGGTCTGTTAGGCTTTGCTTTTTAAATGATAGAATTGAATACTTCCCTCTGTGTTTCCAAAGGTTTAGTCTTTGGCCAAGAGTTCATGTCATCATCTGCAAAGAAGTCCGACTTACCGATGACTATTTTCTATAGCCTGAACCATTTCTATTCGTCTCATTCAGATGGAAAAATATATATTTTTATAGGAACTTTGCGTTGATCAGTTGAATACTTGCTAAATTCATTATCATTAACCTAAAACTTAAGATGTTAAAATAATTATATATTCTCGAGCAAATATTTTGTTTTTATTTTCCGAAGGAAAATGAAAACAAAAAGTGTTGGAAACTGTCTGAAATCTGAAATGATTCTATCAAAATTTTTACTTTGCCCAAACCTTTTCCTTCCCTTTGCGCATGCAGAAGACTCTTAAATATTCAGTTTTTCCTTCTACTTTATGCCTTTTTCCTTGTTACTCCATGTAGAAAATGACGTTACTTTTACTCTCATTTTTCAAAATCCAACCCATTTGCTTTTAAAGCCAAGAATGTTTGCGTTTTTCCTTGCGTATGCTATTGTTTATCCTATGGACGACGATTCATCCGGAGAGCAGTGCGTTTCGGGCGTAATAAATTCTTTCATTGTTTTTAAAACGGCCCCCTTTTCGCCTCTCTCTTTTTCAGGGGGTTTATGATCCACTCTTTCAGATATTTCTTTTTTTCAATATCTAGAAATGTCTATTTTTTTATCATTTAAATATTTTTGATGTCTTGTCTGCAGGTGCATGGCCTTTATTATATATTTCTGAATTCCACTTACCTCGTCTCTCTTTGAAGAATTGTAACCACGACTAAAAACTATAGTATTCAAGAGTTGCTTACAACATTTGACATCTTAGAACCTTCTTGGAACGTTTTTCCCCTTATTATATTTGCAGCCGATTTCGTCATTATTTTTTCATTATTATCGTTAGAATTTTGCATTTCATACGTTTTGAAAGGTAGAGAGACATCGTGAAATGTCCACAGCCATGGAGGCTGACAATATGTGGATGAATGAGATACACCCACTCCAGCATGGTCTAAATCACAATCATCACTGTTGAGGAGAATGAAACAAACATTTGGAGCCGTTTTGTTCGGGAGATAAAGATCTGAAGATGCTGCTGACATTTAGACAAGAAAAATTCATTCCATCGCTGCTGAAACAAACAAATAGACAAACGAAATGTGGATAAAGAGTATGAATATTACCCGACTGAGTGACTTCTAATTAACGTCATTAATCATATATCGGGAACCTAAACAACCTCTGGAAAAGCGGACGTTTTAACGAGATTGAAAATAAACAAGCCACGAGTATTTAATTCGCTTTCCTTTGATCAACAATACTAGAAAGTCTTGTTTTCTTGACTCTAATGTTCCAGAACGGTTAATAGGTCACCGCAGATGATGTATTGCTATTAGCATGCAGTAGGCTTTATCTATAATGAGCGCATTGTTTAGTGCATAACAGTTTTCCTAGAAGCAGCTATTTTTCATGAATAGTAACAGTGTCAAGGCGTTGTCCAGTCACCCTGGGTATACCTGTATCCAGTAACTCCAAAGGCTGTTACCCTCCAGCTTGGTGCTCCAAACCCGGCTGCCTACGGCCCGGACTACAGCTACTGAACTCTATGCCAAGCTACTGCGACCCGTATTACCCAAAACTCCTTTTCCTCATAACTTCGACGTTACCAACTCAGGCTACCGCACCCGGCTCACTCCGTATCCACCTGTTCCAGTTCGGCTACTCATGACCGCGTTTACTAATATTAATGCTCATACATGAGCTATATAACAGCATCATTATACAAGACAATCTAGACTTTAAAGCCAAGCGTAGTTCGTGCAACTAAAACTAGGATTTGGACCCCCGCGTCGCCCAGGAATTACTCCACTCGGCCCCCAGTTCATCAGGAAGCCAGTTGGACGTCGTGCCCGGATTCTTCGCCATAATTCAAAAAGTGGTCAGTTCATGGAGAGATCGATGCGAACGAATATGAAATACAGCGTGAGGTCTGACGTAAGGTTGTTTCTAAACTACAAACACATTTCTGTTAGTTTTAATACGTCTTGGGCATCTTTAAGCTCTTACAGAATGTTGTCTGTATTAAAAAGGAATCTTGGAAAGCTCACGTTCTTATCAAGAGAGAAGAGAATCAGAGAAATACATGGGAAAGGAAAGGATAGATAAGAAAAGAACGTCTGATAAAAGAGGGAATATATGACAAGAAAAATTCCCATGGTAAAACCTCATATTACGTTAGCTAGAGCTTCATTATTTATTCTTTACGTGATGACCATTTAAAAATTATGTAGTCTTGAGAATGGAAGAAATACTCCTAGTTTTTTTTTTCTAATGTGTTCTCCGGAAATATTATTACAGTATCATATTTGATATTAGTAAATGGAGTCACCAGCTGATTATTTCAAATAATGTAACGATCCTAGAATACCTCACTTGTGAGAATTAACAACCTTTACAAATAATTGTCAAAAATTCTAAATTCCTGTCATCTAACGAATTAATCTTCAAAAACTTCGTAATACCAATGAAAAATGAATGGTCTCACCACTTACCGAAAGAACGATTGATTTCCGGTCACTACAAATACCTTTTGGCAAATAAAAATATTTAAACCCTTACCTTAGAAAAAAGAACGGGTGATTTTATGTTTATTACTATGGTAGAAAGATTTATGTAAAGACAGAATTCAAAATAGTAAAAACATGCAGGAAAAACTGTTTAATAATTACTGTAAGTGAAAGTAGCTCAATAAGTATCAAGTGCTGATGAAAGTGCTGTTAAAGTGTAAAAGAAAATATCTAGTAACATTCAGAAAATAAGAGAGTGGTGGTTTTAGCTATGGCCAAGTCCATATTTTTTCATTGATAAGGTTCTAAACTCAGAAAATAGATGAAAAACGATCCAGCCAATTCTACTTACCCCTGCGCAGTTCTGAAAATAGATAATGAGAAGAATGTTAGTAATGTTGCAATCGTAGTTAAATCAGTTCACTTTAAAGTATCATATAAGAATTTAACTTTTCTTGCCGGCAAAGGGAGGTGTATGTTTTCAGTGATGTTAGCAAATTACGTATTCACAAAGTTGTATACCTTGAAATACTAGGCAAACAGAAATGTATCAACGAACACCATGTAAGTATGGCCGTATGTATGTATGTGTGTATGTATTTCTTCAAAATGCGTATGAATATGATTTGGATTTAGGCATGTATGTAAGTTTATTGACTTTAATTTTTTGTGTAGCTATATACCTTTGTATAAATTTTGATGTAAAATCACATCAGAGTCTATATTTTTTAGCACTTTAAGCTCATGTTACATATACCCACGTATAGCAATATAAGAAACAAATAAAGATTTTGTTAATAATTATTCAAATGTAAGTTCCATAACGGTTCGGTATTCTGGACTAGATAAGTTGTTACAAAGTTTTTTACAGCAGCATGCCGTAAAAAGAAGAGCTGCATTTTGAATAATGATTATAGTAAAATGATAATGTTGGATACTGTATCCGTCCTGTAAAATCCTGCTGAAACTATTAAGCTCATTTTTTATTAAATTCATCAGCGTTCCCATGTATAATACCATCTCGTTACTCTTAATACTGCCAAGCACGTTTGATCTGGATGAAATTTGTTTTTAGATTATCTTGCGTCATGTGAATGAAGCTGTAAATGTGACTGAAAAATCCTGATGTATCTCCTTTGCTTCATTCACATGAACGCAGTTTCTCCTTTAATTAGAATCTTAGTTATAACCATAATTTTAGGTTATTTTTTCTTTGCACGTAGCGTTGTGATTTCTATTAGATTCATGTTCAGTGTGCTTGTCTTGTTGCTTACATCATTAAATTACGTTCTAAACTAAGGAGCTATATTGATTTATTAAGTATTTATGTGCTTGGCTGTTTTCAGTTTTCTATAAAAGAAAACTACTGTGCCCGCATTTGTCTGTCCGTCCTCACTTTTTCTGTCCGCCCTCAGATCATAAAAATTACTAAGGCTAGAAGGCTGCAAACTGCTATGTTGATCATCCACCCTCCAATCATCAAACATACAAAATTGCAGTCCTTCTAGTCTCAGTAGCTTTTTATTTTATTTGAGGTTAAAGTTAGCCATACTCTTGCGTCCGGCAATGATATAGGACAAACCACCAGCGGGCCGTGGTTAAAGTTGCATAGACTGCGGCTCATACAGCATTATACCGAGGCCACCGAAAGATAGATCTATTTTCGGTGGCCTTTATCATACGCTGTACAGAAAACTCGATTGCGCAGAAGAAACTTCGGCACATTTTATACTTGTTTCTATATATTTATGCGGAGTTACTTGTTGGGGATGTTCAGTAAAAATTAGAGCCCTTCTGTTTTAAAACCAGCCAAAGGTTCCGATGGTGTTCAGGCAATTCATTAATACCCTACAACAATTCTCCATGTATTTTAATAATTTACTTACGTTTTTATCTATTTACTTATTAATTTGTAATTTATTTTTCTTTTCTAGTAACTGATCTCTTCTTTCTGCGTCTCCTATTTACCTTCTATTACTTCTTGCAAATGAACACCATATTCTTTGGAAGCTTGAATTTAAGTCAGTGGCCCTTGTGGGCTTGTTCCATATGAATAGGGTTCATCTCAATAATAATAATATGCAAGAGTGTGTTAGCGTGGGAAGAAACCGACAAGCAGTGCGGAATCAAATAGTTTTGATACCATTTTATATTAGAGTAAAAAAGTTGCAATATTAAAATATATTCATGTCGATTTCCAAAGAAAATATTGTATGGAGAAATACAAAGAAGGAAGAGAAGTTGGAAGTCCTTTGCACAACCTCGAAGTGGTTAGAGCAGGGAAGATAAGAGCCCAGAACTGAGGCCTCTGAAGGAAAAGGGCCCGGAGAGAGCTGCGGTCTTGGTGATGAGAGGGGAGGGAGCTTTAAGAGAAAAATGGCATGTTGGATGACGTTAGCTGAGTTCTTGCTATAAGCAGAGGTGCTCGACGGAGCCCTAGCAGTAGTATTATATTAGGGTAAATACTCAAAAATTTTTACTAGTACTTGAATCATGTCGTAGGATGTAATCTTGCAAACTTGAAGAAGAAGTTAACATAAATATGAAGTCATACAAAGCAAAATTCACAAAATGGAACTGTCATCTTAGTTTACTTCTGGAGTTCCCTCTATCTGTCCTGCATTCTGTCCATCAGGAGGGCACCTTTTCGTTTGTCGGTTATAGCTTCTGGTTTTCTTGACTAGCTAGCTCTTGTATGTTATATCCATTTTTGAATATGTATGCGTTTAATGCATTTTCAGATTTCTTTTTAGTTTCTCCGGCAACTCATTTAATAGTCTTCAGCTTTTGTTTACCACAAGGTCACGAATTTCATTCTCGGTGATGTGATTAATAATCATAGGGTGACACATAATCAC
>NC_089746.1:29989011-29994011 GCF_040412425.1 Macrobrachium rosenbergii
TTTTCCTATGTAGAATACAGCTAAAGGAAAATATATATATATATATATATATATATATATATATATATATATATATATATATATATATATAAAAGATAAAATCCACAGAAGGAAACGGAAACACTGGATTTTATCTTTATTTACATATTCATCACGTTCCATATGTTCGTGATTCAGTTATACATTATATATATAATATATATATATATATATATATATATATATATATATATATATATATATATATATATATATATATATATATATACACACACACACACACACACATGCAGGTCAATAGACTTGGAGAATCTCCCAAAAGACAGGCCACAGGGGTCGAGATTGGGTGACCGCTGACCAGGATTACCTCTTTCGATCTTTAATGTTTGTCGTACAAATATGTTGTTGATGGCGTCGGAATTCTAAGCTTCTTGGGAGATATTCTTTGTGTTTGTTCCTTTGATTAAGATGGATTCTATCGCTTGGCCTTTGACCCGACATGCCTTTGAAAACGATGCGGGAGAGATGAGTTAATGGTTAAAATAAAATGAGTAAAGACAGGCGAATTATGAGAAATTTTTATATGATTAAAGATTATCGAAATTTCGGAAATTTTCATATTATTAAAGACAACCGAATTTTGGTGTTCGAATGTGACTGAACGTAGATGCTGAATTACTCCCTGAGACAGAGAATTGTACCAGTGAAAAATCTAAAAGATTATTTTTATCACTGTCGAGACAAAGGATTTTGTATACACGTATATTTTTGGGGTTTTGTTTTCGTTGAACATTAATTACAGCTTCATCGATAGTGTTAAGATGGCTGAAAACATGAGGATTGGCACATCTTGGGGTTTAGCTTAACTTTTTAATGCTGCCCACGTTCGATATTTTAATTTTATGACTAATTCCTCTATAGGCGATCTGATGTCGTACTATACAAAAAATTTTGGTGCGATTTGTAGAATGCTTTCTCAGTCAAATGTTCAGGTATTTTCAAGATGATAGTTGTTTACCAATCAATCAAAATTCTTAGTCTCAATATTCTGGACAAACAATCCTGAGATTTATAAAAGCTAAGTCGCAGGCTAAGGCTAATTTAACTGAGACGTTTTGGTAATTGTAAAAGTGAATGTAGAATAGTAAACAAGTAAAAAATGCTCCGAAGTTTCTTCGGCTTAATCGAGTTTTCTGTATACATAGTATAATCAAGGCCACTGAAACTAGAGCTATCTTTCGGTGGTCTCAGTATAATGCTGTATGAGCCGCCGTCCATGAAACTTTAATCATGGCCCGGTGGTGGCCTGTCCTATATAGTTGCCAGAAGCACGATAATGGCTAACTTTAACCTTAAATAATATAAAAACTGCTGAGGCTACAGGGCTGCAATTTGGCATGTTTGATGATTGGAGGGTGGATGATCAACACCAATTTGCAGCCCTCTAACCTCAGTAGTTTTTAAGATCTGAGGGCGGACAGAAAAAAGTGCGGACAAACAGACAAAGCCGGCACAGTAGTTTTCTTTTCAGAAAACTAAAAAAGTGGATTTCGTAAAGAAATTAGATTTATACTCTGCGTTATGTCTCATGACCAAGAGTTTTGTTGTCTGTTTCCCATTCTTTTTGAATGTTATGCTCGGTACTGAGTTGTGGAATTTTAATGAGTCCTTCTTCAAAAAGCAAAAGTCAAATCATCGAGATGACTGGAATGTGGGAGAGCTTGTGTTCAAGGGCAGATGTGGGTTCGAAGGTCGAATTTAGAATTTAGACGCCAACAGCAACAAAAGATAAATCAGTTGAATAAAATAAATTCAGAGTTAATCACCTGACTAAAACAAATAAATGACTAAAAATTAATAAATGAGATAAATCATTATAAGTAATAAGTAAATCAAATGAATAAGTCAGTAAATAGAATACAATCACCAGATAAAAAGAATCAAAGTAAAAATTAATGAAATAAGATACATAGTAATGGAAATAGAATAGAAAATAGATAAATTTAAGAAATGTAATATGCAAATAAATAAATAAATGAAACAATTAAGTACATTAAAAAATAAAATAGAATAAATTGATAAAATAAAGAACCAAATAAATAATTAACATAAATGAAAGAAATAGGAGATAAAGAAATAAAATAGATAGATAAAGCAAATAAAAAGAATAAATAGATAGGGTATAGAAATGAAATTAGTAGCAAAAATATATAATCAACTTAAATAAACGAATAAAACAGTATAAAATAAATGTTTAAATAAAATAGCTAATATGGATACGTAACATAGAATAGAAAATAAAAAGCACATATAAAATAAAATAGAATCAATAAGATAAGAAACTGACTGACCTTCCTGAAGTCTTTACACATTGTGTTCATCATTGACTCACCAGGTTTGAATACTGGCTGGGAGAGATAATGTCTATATATATATATATATATATATATATATATATATATATATATATATATATATATATATATATATATATATATATATATATATATATATATATATGTCTATGTATGTATATATATATGTATGTGTATATATATATATATATATATATATATATATATATACATACATACATACATACATACATACATACATATATACTGCATATATACAGTGCATGACCATGCTCCAGTCTTACCCCTGGTGTCGAAACCAGGTCGCTTGGTCAACGATAGTGCTAACGATCACGCCACCGTGAATTTATTGAACTATACAGATGTGTGTACATACATATACCCGCAGATCCCTATATGAACACGCTTTTATACATAATTTACATAAATGAATGCCTTAATGTATATAACACTTCAACGTTGAGTTGCAAGGCATTATGTAGCAACACGGTAAAATGGAGAGGAAAAAACTTCGGTAAGCTTCACCAGACTTTAATCCTTCTCTGATGAGGAAGATGTTTTCTATCCTCTCCCTCTCTCCTCATATGAAAACGAGGCCCCCACCCCAACAACCCTTGCACCCCCCGGCATTTCGGGGTTATCGTCGGTCAGCTGCTGTCTCGATCCCGTGATGTCGAACGACGTACATATATACATATTTACTCCATAACCTAATTCATCCCTAATTTTCTGAAATGACAAGCAGTTCTACTTTAATTCGGCTTAATTTGGGAGCCCGATTTCATTAAGCAATGTTCCATTTTTTATCGCGTACGGGAACACTCAATTTAAGTCTTGATTTATTTAGCTTACTAAAATCTTATGTGGAGATGAGTGATTCCTCTCTGTGTACAGTAACGGTATGTTTTGGCGCATGGTGATAAATTTCTGTCAAATGAATATATTTTGCAGACAACATAAAGTTAGATTCACATATGAACACTTTGCCGGAATAAGAGTATCCTTTGTTACCAAAAGTAAAGCACCACGTTATCTCAAGAATTCAAATTGCTTTCGCCTCAGCAAAGATTATAATGGAAACTTGGTAGTGATGCGAAGTTTAAGAACATCTAAATTTGCAACTGTTCTTCTCTAGTCCCTGAATTCTTATTGAAATTCCAAGTTAGAGAAGAAGCAAAAAGTTGAAGATTATTCAAGGACAATCAATCAGAATCTCATGGCCGCAGTCATAATCATGACAAAATTTGAAGTTCAAAATGACGGGAAAAGATGTTGCACGAAAGATGAAAGACCGAGAGCCTGAACGTGAGACCCTTCAGGGAGCTTAGTCTGATTGTTTAATCTTATCCTCAGCCTTTTCTCACTACGCGTTCGTTCTAAGCCCATTGGCACAGTTCTATCATTCAATTTTTATACCTCGTGAAGAGCACTCTTTTATATTACACGAGTTTTCTCTCCCTCTCTTTCTCTTTCTCTCACGTTTTTTTAGGCCCGTGGTTCGATCTTGCCTACCGCCTACCTGTTCTCCCAGCTGTAAGTGATTACCAGCGTTTGCTGGTGTTAAGGAAGGAACGTGGGGCTAGCAACCTTACCCTATTTATGTATGCATGTATATAGATGGGTGTTTGTATGCATGCATGTGAGTGTTTACTAGCAATTATATTATATACTATTTGACATTCCTCCTATAACTGTAATTTGAGTCATTTATGCTCGTGTATACCAGGCTGTTAGTCCAAACTGTCAGCTGCAAGTGACGAACTGTCAGGTGAAACGATACGATTCAAGGGAAGTAATATTAATGTCACATATTTTAATGACAGTCTAAGAGAGTCATAAGCATCCTTCGTGAACAATGAACCTGTTGACAGCTAATTATTTGCAAGGTCAAGGTCATTAACACGCCCCATTCGCCTCTCGCCTAAGAACTTCAGATGGGATCCGAAGATGGCCACGGTTTTGTTATGTAGCCCACTGGATTTCATGGAACTCCAGAACGCTGTCGTATACCAATTAGATCCCCAGTCATAGCGATGGATATGGCTGAGGTAGGATATTAATTAAACGAGAGACGCCTCGTCTCCTGGCGTAGAGCACACAATCGCCGTTTCTGTGCGAGAGAGGAAGCAATAGCACCAGAGGCTGTCTGATTTGACAGCAAAGAGACATATCGTTAAACAGACCCAGAACTGAAAGCGTCTGGTGACGTCACCACAAAAATTATTAGCGTAGATGTGAATCAAGATAATGTGTGATGATTCGCGGACATCAGTTGCATTGTAATAAACATATGGATATATGAAAATGCAATAACCTGCGTAATGAACGATTTCCTAATAGTTTTGGATACGATTTCCACTGAAATCCATTGAAAATCTAAATGGGAAATGAAATGTACAATATCTCTCTCTTATTATTCGCCGAGCTTCCGTTGATATTTATTCAGAAAAGATTATGGAAGTTAAGCATCATAATTTCAGTTTTATGTTGATTACCATGTGGATCAGTTAAAGAGAAAGCTACTGCATAGAGAGATGATATGCCTTTTAAGATTGATTGTGCCGAAGATAATATCTCAATTTCATTTTATCTCACTGAAGACGCAGTCTTAAAATAACATTTAGT
>NC_089746.1:29999011-30001511 GCF_040412425.1 Macrobrachium rosenbergii
ATCTATAAATGGTATAATTAATGTCCCTAATAAATAATTAATGTCCCTAATAAACAAGTCGTTGTAAAACCCCCTCATTATTTTCTGAAGGTTATTTTAGACTTCTCCAGTCACCAGCAAATCCTAATTATGCTACGCAAGAGGAAAAGCGTTTTCAAAACGAATAAATTAGATGTCTTTCGTTTCCTTAATTGTCCCTTATTAAAAACAACTCGTCATTTATAATCTTTATTTTATTAAGAACATAAAATGTCCTCTATTCCCCAGTTAGGGAAGACATGCCCCTTAGAACTCATGGTCTTGGAGAAGAACTGGAAGAACCCGTATTTTGTAAGAAAATCAAACATAAGAATCATAACGAACAGAGAGAGAGAGAGAGAGAGAGAGAGAGAGAGAGAGAGAGAGAGAGATGGATAATATCTTCTGATGGCAAAACAGTTAAAAGTTTAGATGGAAGTTCTAAAAAAATCACGACTTTTATCCTATCTTTTTTTTGCAATTTGCATCTCTTCAATCATTTCCCAGTACCGTAGAGAAACCTCATGGGAAGGAAAAAATAGAAGGAAAAGCACGTTTTCAAGTAATAGCGTTCCAACAACATTGGCTAATTAAGCTTTTTAATAGACTTAGGCATAGGGATAAAATGAAAAGAAACATTGCTTATAGCAGAAATATGTATCTTTAGATATATAATTTTAAGATGATTCTAAGATGTTAATGGAGAAACATTCTCTCTCTCTCTCTCTCTCTCTCTCTCTCTCTCTCTCTCTCTCTCTCTCTCTCTTAGCATCTTCATTTAAATTTTTCAATTTTTCTTGACTTCATATGAAGTAAAAAATGATATGGAAAATTATTTGATTTTGTACTTTGTATCTAACAGTTCTCTTCGATTAATAAATGTTCTTCATTTCAAGGTTATTTTTCCTAAAGTAATAGATTTTCATGTGGAAGAAATTACTTATTTAAACAACAAAGAATTAAGCCTATTTCAAATGTAAGTTTACTTTTTAAGTTATGAAGGTATTATGAGGAAAGAGCAACATCCGTTATATAAAGGGTAAAAGCTAATTATCTATTTAAAATATCAGAGACTCCGGGGTACACATATATTCATTACTTTACAGTTACCGGTGCTGTAAATATGCATGGAGAGATATGACGGTATGTAATATTATATCAAGAAATTGATAATTATTCCCTTTCAGTTCAGTTGTTATTTGGGATGCTCGAACCATTATTATTATTATTATTATTATTATTATTATTATTATTATTATTATTATTATTATTATTATTATTATTATATAAGGGAACGAGACGAAGGAAGTATGAGTTTTACGTCTTCCGGGACTTCGTTGTATATTCTTGCTTTGGGATTTTATTATTTAGGTAACGCTTAATCCTTCATCAAACTAGCATTGATTATCGGAATGTTTTCAGATGTTTCAAGTGGCATTATTTTGTTATAACGTTTATTGTAGATCTTGTTATTTTGAAGCAATATTTTATCGTATGTTTATTGCAGGTCTTGCCCTTTCTTACAAATTTGTATTTTGATGCACTAAGAACAGTTGAACACACGCTTCTATATTCCAGTATATGTTGTGTTCGAAAACGTGAGGTTCCAAAAACATTTTTTATCAAACTGAACAAACATAAACTTTAAGGCTGTGTTATTTTAGATAGCGTTTTTCTCTATCATGATACTTTCGGTACATCAGTATCAACCCAGATTCATACCCAAGAGGATAAATTGTGGCCACAAAACCTAAAATTACGAGATGCTCAGGTTAACTGCTTCTCGAGGACTGAGTATCCTAAGATCATTGTTCTTATATCGGTTACAGTTACATGTTTCTTTTAGGGGAAATTATATTTTCGTGAGTTTGGAGCTTTCCTAATGGTTATTTTTTCCCTTTTGTCTGTATGTGTCTCTTGTTTTAAGAATTTGTCTTTAGTTATTATCTCTGTTCTTATAGACTTTTCGGATGTAGTATTTTTAAAGTTTATCATAAGTATATTCTAAATGGTTTCACTCAGGTTGAGTGAGGATTACTTCCATCAAGGTCTCCCACCTCCATTTCTTAATTCGACCTAATTTTGCTTAGGTCAACAAAAGCAGGCAAAATTTTGGAAGCACACCCTCGGCCTTCCTTTCTTTGCCTGGCCCTCGGTTTTAGGCATTTAAGTACCATCATTGTGTATTACCATTAAGCCTTAAAGACCTTTGAGAGAGAGAGAGAGAGAGAGAGAGAGAGAGGAAAGATGGACGTTAGTTTACCATTTTTGGTGAATTTCTCCTAAACTGTGGGATCGGAACTCGTGGCCAAGGAGGAATACAGCCTTATGCAAGAAAGCGTCAACAAAAGTTTAATGACTTCGTTAAAAGTCTTCTTCCCATGGAAGGAGACAGGGCTAAAATAGAAATTTCTAGCCGCTGTCACAATTTCTCCCTCTCTCTCTCTCTCTCTCTCTCTCTCTCTCTCTCTCTCTCTCTCTC
>NC_089746.1:30009011-30059011 GCF_040412425.1 Macrobrachium rosenbergii
TCTCTCTCTCTCTCTCTCTCTCTCTCTCTCTCTCTCTTTCTTGATTTCGTTCTAAAGGTGGAATGTTGGCACAGTCAACCATACAGCTGTAGCAAGAAACTTGGACCTGGTGTCTCCGGATTCTGATGCCATGTGTTTCAGACTCTTCTTGCTTTCAACTAACGGTGTATTTTCCTTAATTTTGCTGCATCTCTTTCAGCAATGTAACGCGTGTCAGGTTTCCAAATCTTCCTGATGCTGCGTCGCAAATTTGAGGGCAATTAACCAGCTTGCCCTCAATTTTGTATCAGGAAGATTTGGAAGCCTGACACGTGTTACATTGCTGAAAGAGATGCAGCAAAATTAAGGAAAATACACCGTTAGTTGAAAGCAAGAAGAGTCTGAAACACATGGCATCAGAATCCGGAGAAAACAGGTCCAAGTTTCTTGCTACAGCTGTATGGTTGACTGTGCCCACATGCCACCTTTAGAACGAAATCAAGAGAGAGAAATAAAAGGTGATATTATGAGGTTCAAAAAGGATACGTAGAAGCAACTCTTCATGGAATCATTGGAGTAATTGGCAGAAATATAGACCTGCTACATTATTTCTGAAAAAAAAAGTCAGGTGGTAGGTATTTTGTGTCAGCAACTTCATCTCAATCCCTACCGACCTCCGTATAAAAAAATAAAGAAAATATCTTTCTTTGAAGATGTATCGAAAGTGTCTAGCAGCTAAGAAATACTCTTTCCAAAACAGAGAAAGAAAAATATGAAAAAGCAATAATCTTCAGGCAATGAAGGGCAAACTCGGAAACTACACTTCTGGGACCACGACCCAGTTTACGGCTAAAAGAGAAATCTCTTTTCTTTTGAAAGGAACACGAGGATGCGTCAACTTCTGCCTTGGGTCAAAGCCCAACAGTCTGTTCAAGATCTATAAATGGAGGAAAAGGAACCAGAGAAACACTGACATTCTGCAAAAGATGAGTGCGAACCCCTCAAAAAAAAAAAATGAAAAACAGCGGAGAAAAAGACGCAATATTTCCTTAGCATATCCAACCATCAAAGTGTCGTCGCTATAAGAAAAATCAAACTGCTATGTCGCCCACGCCACACGATATTCAAGCTGGCAAGCCATTTAACTTGAAAGAGAAGCACTGAATTAACAGAAGTATATCTTTTCCTCCGTGTTCGTAAGACACCCAAAACAATGGACTCATTCACACGATAGCCTTCCTCGTTTTGTATAGCTTGCTGAGGGAGGATGGGGGAGGCAGAGTTTAAGGTTTCTTTTCTCCTTAAAAGAGCAAAAGGGTATATCAGGCCGGGGTGATTAAGAACAAGTATAAGGTTTCATTTTATTCACTGGAAGACAAAGAAACCCGTAGAGGGAATGATATAAAGTAGAAACGATACAATATAAAGAGGAATTATAAAAAATTACAAAAAGTGTGGGAGGATATTCGTTGTCACCAGTTATGGTCAACGCAAAGTTAACGTTAACAGATAATTCAGGGTAAATTTTCTACTCGCAATTTTGGTGCTATGATACGATACGTTGTTAGATATTAAGTCATTCTACCCCTCTAAAAGTACAGCCAAAAGCCAGGCCATTCGACTTGTCATGACCTACCTGCCGTTTTCTTGGGCTCTCCGACATATCGACATAGTATGGGCGTAATTGTTTGATACTTTTGAGTGTGGATGGCCGGCTCAATCTGAGGGTGGGAGATGACAGGCGTTGTTGGAGAGAGTTGGAGAAAGGAGTGGAGAAGAGTCTTGCGCCCATCAGCATCAGCTCGATGGACCCATCGTCGTCTGATAAGAAATCTAGAAGAAAAGAATGAAATTAATTCGATGCATTGTCGTTTGATGATCAATATGATTATGAAAGCGTGTATGGGTGAAAAACTAAAAAGCGTAACCGTGAAGTATGTCATAAATTGTAAAAAAGACCCACGTATAAGGTCATGAATTTTAAAAAGAAATCATGCGTTAAGTCTGGATTTGCAAAAGAAAAACTATTTGGGTTCTGAATTTTAAAAAGAAACTGTGAATCAATTGTGGAATTGACAAAAAAAAAAAGATTGAAATGGGTTCTGAATTAAAAAAAAGGTAGCATGAAGTGGCGGTCAAATCGTAAAAACAAATTGCATGAAGACCATCGACTGTTAAAAAAAAAAAAGTACGAAATTGGTCATAAATTATTAAAAGATCAAATGAAAATTCATAAATCCTTGAAAGAAAATATGAAGTTGATCATAAATTGTAAAAATTGGACATAGATTTTATCATAAATTGTAAAAACAAACGGTGATTTAGACATAATATTTAAATGAGAAAGCATGAATTATGTTATAAACTGTAAAAAGGTGACATGAGATATGTCATAAATTGTAAAAGGAAAAGGATTTAAGTCATAAACGGTAGAAGAGAAAGCACAAATTAAGTAAGAGGAAAACACAGATTAGATCACACATTGTGAAGAGGAAGGAGAGATATTACATCAAGAAGTGCTTAAAAGAAAATTAAATCAACTGTAAAATGATAAGAATGATTAAGAGTTACATTGTAAAATATATTGTATGAATCGCGACATAATGTGCAAGAAAGCATAATGTAATCCTGCACCGTAAAAACAAAGCATGAATTAGAGCAGCCTAGATTGTAAACATAACTCATTGAACAAGAGGATAGACATGCTGGGATGTTAAAAAGAAAACTTGTTGATAAAGAGAAATAGACTAGCTGCCATCGGCAAGTGCCCATGATATCATAACAACAAGCTGTCTCTCTGACCTGAAAAGTTAGCCCACGAAAGAACTAAACATCAGTCCAATAACTATCAATATAACTGGATGAATGACCAGTCGACTGAGGATGCGACTGATAAAGGCAAAGAATTAAATTCGAAAGTAGCAGCCGGTAATTATCCTAGGTAACTCACAGCAACCTCTGCGTAACATGCAGAGACTTGACGAAAACAAACATGCATTCTAGAACCTACAAGAGAGTAATGCAAACATTAATCTTTCGCCAAGGATATTAAAAGGATACTAATCTCTTGTGATTTTAATCTAAATGGAAAGCAATGTCTAATTGCTTTGACCCATAAAACAAGAGGACTTTTGGTCGTTGAAGGAAATTATAAACATAACAGTTATTATTGAAGAACCTTCTACCAACTTGACCTTTATCCATTCACGGATCTACCAGGATAAATGAAATAAGGGCGTAATTTTTAAAGGGTATATTTTGTGTATTTTTAAACGGTAACTTTTTTTCCTCAAAAAAAAAAGAGGTTTGGACCGTAAATACTAAGAAGACTGCCTTTTTCCTACGGTTCCAATTCCAAATAAAAAGTTACATTCAGCGTTACACTGTTAATAAAATTCTCCGAAGACGGCTTTATTTCACCATCAGAGCTAATTGGGTTGAGTGGATATCTGGTGCTCTTATTAAACTAGTTTGTTTGACAGCATTTAGAGAATGTCTCTTTCCTTTCTCTTCACCTACGCAGCACAAACACACTCAGAAAGAAAGACCCTAATTCCATCAATATCTTTCTTCCTCTGCTTCTGAGAAGAGAGAGATAGATAGAGAGACCATGATTATTCCCTCATTCTCTCTTCTTCACTCACGTTTTAGAGAGAGAGAGAGAGATTCAGATGAACCCATTTATTTATCTATCACAGATTTCATATACAGCATTACCACTGAAAGATTAATAATAATAGTAACAAAAAAAAAAGGAAATACATTGCACAATCCAGATGCCTAGCAAAAAGAACAGAAACAGCAGTTTCAAAAGCATTCTATAACTGAACATTTTGAGTAAGTAAACTCATCTCATCCCGTTTGAAACGAGGGATAAGTAGAGCGTCTTATAATCTCCACGAGACCTTCATCCGAGCCCGTGAAAAAATAACGAGAAATACATGATAATATTCTTTATCCCGAAGTTGCAGTAATCTCTGACAAGTGTCTAGATATTAATAATGAGACATTTCTGTACCAGAGGTTAAAGTCGAACGGCGTTTCGGACGTCTTGTTGAGAGAGAGGCGCAGACGTAATCCGCGGAGGTGCGGAGTGGATATAACGGTGAAAAACCAAAGATGACGATGTTTTTAGGGGAAACTCCGTTGACATGATGTTGATTTTAATTTTCACACAAAGAATTTGATTTGTGAAGTTATTTAACCCAGTTTCAGCCATCGGTGTCAAACACCAATAACCGTGTTGGTGGAAGCAATTTGCGTTTCTACCGGTTAACTAACTAAACATGCCATAACCATATATTTAGACTAAATTATTATTATTAAACATAAAAATAAAAGAAGAAATATTGACGAGAATTCGAAAAAGACAAAGAGTTTTTTAATAAATAAACTGGTTACAAAATGCAACAAACAACAAACGCCGAGTCTAATAAATTCATTCCAAGTGACTCAGAAATGAGATTCGTTCAGAAGCCGTACAAGAGACGTACATGTATGTCTATTGGAGGCTTGTAGGATTACGGCACAGAGCTCGTAATTAACCGATATGACGCTTGGCAAAAAAGATAATACTTGTAATTACTAAAAGAACATTTGTGATACTTTTACATTCTTACACTTACTGTACTTCATACATGTAAACACTTGCTTATATATATATATATATATATATATATATATATATATATATATATATATATATATATATATATATATATATATATATATATATATATATACATGAAGTCCTCAGGATGTAATCGACATTTTTCTCGCCTGCCAATGAAGAGTACCTAGGTGTGAATCTTAGACAAGAATGGAAGGCCTTTGATGGCCGCAGCCAAGGTAAACAAAATAAAAGGCATAGTGTTCCCAGCCTCATCCCTGAAGACTTGTTGAGAGCTGGAAGGCTAACACCTTGAGGCTAGCGGAATGAGCATGGGGTACTGTGTGTATGTATGTATATATATATATATATATATATATATATATATATATATATATATATATATATATATATATATATATATATATATATATATATTAACACGTTCCTATTGCCTCTATGTACTCTATGCATCTACCTTTTTATTTTCAGGGCCACCCAAGTGGTTCACCACTCTTAAATTGTAATGCATGTTCGCAGCTCAGTGAATGCCATAGAATTTCCAAAAACAGCAAAACAAAGGCTCCTTTAAACCCTTTGAGCCATCCCCTGGCAATACCCACGCTGGTTCCTAGTCTTAGAATAGTACAATACAAACCAAAGTTCGGTGTTATCTTAAAGGTATCCTTATTTAATATCTTCTCATCTCATTCCCAAAGACCCTCCTCCTGGTGAATGGGAGTATGCAGTCTGCTGATTTATGATCTCGTTCTTGTGATGGCCTCGAAGTTACCTCCATGCGGTTGTTGTCATGTGGCCGACGAAGCTTACAAAGAGGGGCTTTCATGCCTCTTATGAGCACTTAAACTTATAAACTACGCTGGTCTTGAACCCTTTGGGTACCCAGGGAGTTGGTGCTGTTCTTTATCAGTAGGGCAGTCACTAAGACTCTCAGCAATTCTTACTTACATGGTGCCTTTGGTATTACTACATAAGTAATGATTCTTTGAGGGCATCTGGTTCCGTTATAGTCATGGGGTCACACATCAGCGTTTTGTCGATATGCCTGAAAAGCCTCTATTGGAGGGCCTGAACATTCAGAGATACTGAGGTAGTTCACTAAAGAGGGTGACTATGGGCTAGACGTGATTACTGAAGCAGCGAGCATCATATTGCAGCACCCTGCGGTGAATGTTCTTATCATTCATACTGTAGGAAGAGGTTGATGTTTCATTGTTAATTTACATTTTTTTCTGATTTGTGAGGTTATGTGTCTATTTTCACTTTTTATAGTCTTGTTTTTAATCTTTAATTTTAGACTGTGGTCACCTACCCATTGGAGTGTAGTTCCATGGTATATCTAGTATAGCCCTCGTGATAACCCGTAGTTAATGGCCGAAACAGCTGTCGGCATCAGGATGAGTATATGGACAACATAGTAGCAGTTTTAATCAATTTCCTCAAAAAGATAAAAGGAAGTTTAAGAGCATAGAGAAGTGAAGTGTTACCTCAAAATAATATATGAAAGTATATGTATATATATATATATATATATATATATATATATATATATATATATATATATATATATATATATATATATATATATATAATCAGAAAGCTACAAACGTCTTTAATATCAATTCACTCTACCTCGGAAATAATATATTTTCATATATATGTTACCGAAGGGGATTTTTAGTTGATAATAAGTCCACCTTCCCGTGAGGTCGAACCAGCGACGGACGAGGAATCAGGACTACAGGGACGCACTAACGCAGTCGGCCACAAGAGAGTGCATTAGTGCGTCCTTGTAGTCCTGATTCCTCGTCCGTCGCTGGTTCGACCTCACGGGACAGTGAACTTATTATCAACTAAAAATCCCCCTTCAACATTATTTCCGAGGTAGAGTCAATTGATATTAAAGGACGTTTGTAGCTTTCTGATTGTATATGAATCACAGTGATGTGATAAATAGTCATATATATATATATATATATATATATATATATATATATATATATATATATATATATATATATATATATATATATATATATATATATATATATATATATATATATATATATATATATATATATATATATATATATACATATATGTGTGTGTGTGTGTGTATGTATGTATATCAAAAAGTACTGAAATGGAACTGTTGTGAAATGCAGAGCAGCGGTTAATCCTAGGAAGAGCATGCATACAAGAATACTGGCTAAAGCAGTGTTTTCCGCCTATTTTTACCTTTCCTCCGTGTAATGGAAATTCGCGATGCGTGAGAAATCTAAATGGAACATTGAGAGAAGCAAAGAGAAATCGTCATAGATGGCGCTAATTTCATTTAACAAGTTTATTTGGCCTCGGAGTTCTCTCGGGATGAAGAGTGATGTCTCTTGAAACTACCGGACCGCTCATCGATACCAGTTTCTCCTGAAGTGATGCACCTTTATTTTCTATCCCAATTTTGATCAATATCCATCAAGCAAACCCATTTTTCGGATGTATATAATGCATGCGCTGACAAATTAAAGACATTATATTCTACGCAAATACAAATGCCCCAGATTTTGTCTCGACAGCTGCTATGAGAAATCTATGATCTTTAGCAGAAAATTGTTCTAAGTTACGTGTAGAAAGATGGAATCATTTTGATGCTGATATTCCGGGAACTTCACGTCCAAAAAGATTTCTCTGATTTATGTAATGTTTCACAGGATGTAATAATTTTCATCATAATCCATAATCTTTCCAGCTGTAGCGTTTTCAAGTAATATCCCTCAAGAACGAATTATTTTGATGATGATAATCCATAATCTTTCTAGATGGGATTTTAAAAAGGATTATATATGTCACAAGAAACCGTAACCTAGATACTGATAACTCGACACTTCAGTTGAGAAGTCAAGCACTTTACTGTTGTTTTGTCACTGTAACTTCTTCAGTAACGGGAACAAAAAAAAAAAAATGCAGTTTTTTTTTTGTCGTGTAAAATTCGGAAGTTTTACAAAGTTCGGCTTAACGCCCACATTTTGGACTGCGCTTTTCCAGTTTGTTATACATTTCGGAATTCCTCTCGTTGTAAATGTTGTACAATTTGGTATTCTAAACGAAGCCAACGCTCTAAGTGTGTGCAGAACGGAATGGACGTGGTGAGTGCGCAAACAAACGACCACGGGAGATTCTTAAGTGTCAACATTTGGAATGGCGTGTTATTGGCTTTCTTAGAGAGAGAGAGAGAGAGAGAGAGAGAGCGTAGCAGTATTACGTAAAACGATGCGAAATGATATTCTTGATAATGTTAACGAGAAACACAATAAAATCTGATACGTCTCCACCTAATAGCTTTCAGATACTGTAAGTCAGCCATTATCTTTCATGCTATTGCTGATCCGACCGAAGGAGAGAGGTAATCTTAAGTGCTGCAGATTATCGGGTGTTCAGTAGTTATATAAACAGTTACGAATACAAATATCAACTGTAAAGTGTCATTTAGCGTCCCATTCACGATTAACGGGGCATCCTTGCCCAAAAAACTCTGCGTCACTGATGCTTTCTTTCACGAATACTAGGGTGCAATTAGCATAGTTATCAAGTAACCTTCATCATTTTCATCTTTAATAAACGGCGAATATGAAAATAAAAGAAACAAAAAAAGAATACTAAATCGAACTCAAATTTAATTATTTTTCATATATTCCTGCCAACAAACGGACAGACAAACCGTCAGACCATACAAATAATTATAATTCCTTTGACTAAAGGTCAAAGAAACTGCCTAAACGTTCAGTTAGGTATTTATATTCCTGATAAAGGAACTGAGAAGGACAAAATACCACGTGCCTCTCTCAGGAGAGAGGCAACGTGAACAACTGTTCGAAAACAACGGAAAAGGTTCACCAGTTGTAGATCCAAGAGGTGAAAGGAAAGCAGAATTGGTCTGAATGGTTTACTTCTAGATTCGAAAGGTCAAGAAAATGCAAAATTGACCAAAGTTTAAGAGTTTAATGTTTCATATATATATATATATATATATATATATATATATATATATATATATATATATATATATAGCATGTATAACGGAATCACGAAAATATGGAACGTGATGAATATATA
Source organism: Macrobrachium rosenbergii (assembly GCF_040412425.1). Taxonomy (NCBI): domain Eukaryota; kingdom Metazoa; phylum Arthropoda; class Malacostraca; order Decapoda; family Palaemonidae; genus Macrobrachium; species Macrobrachium rosenbergii. The sequence goes on from NC_089746.1 coordinate 30,017,731, forward strand.
AATAAAGGCAATGCCACGAAGGAAAAGGGAGGGAGGCGGAGGTGGTGCTAGGCCTTCGACAAAAGGCCTAGCACCACTATATATATATATATATATATATATATATATATATATATATATATATATATATATATATATATATATATATATCTTCTTCTTCTTCTTCTTTTAACGTGCTTTTTCCCATTTTTTTTTGTATGGGGTAAGCACGATGCCTTCTTTTGAAGGACTTTTTGATTTGGCTTTGGGGTAGACCTGTGGTCTCGATCGGCTGCCCTGCCTGACATCGCTTAGACCCCGGTACGTATGAATCATACCCGACCCAACGCCCTTTCTTCCCAGCAGCGAGAAGTTATTGCGCGGGTATGGCGAGAGTTCGAGACGTGTGAGATGTTTGTTGTTTTTAGAAGGTGTTGTAGTGGCTTTGTTTTGTGTGTGTATTTAGTCTGTAACATCCATTTGCTTTTTAAGCAAACCTATCCGTTGATTATATATAATCCCGGGATGTCTACACGGATAGCAAAGTGTCTGCCTCTCTGACCAGTCGGCTGCGGGTTTTGAACCCGTGCCACAGACCTCTACGAAGTCCGAAGCTGCTATATATATATATATATATATATATATATATATATATATATATATATATATATATATATATATATATATATATATATAGAGAGAGAGAGAGAGAGAGAGAGAGAGAGAGAGAGAGAGAGAGAGAGAACCTACAAGCACTGTTTTTTCATAAAATCAATAAAAAAGGTGAAAGTGTCCGGAATACGAAATATTGTTTATCGTGAAATAACGAAGTTCTGCTTCCGGTGTGACCTCATAATGTTTGTGATCTGATGAATTCATTGATGGATGTGTTTTGGCGTTTGAAAATTTAGTATCTCTGTGTTTCATGTATTCATTAAAAGAATTTAATGTTAACAATGATGAAATCTTATTTGTTAAGTTAACATACCGATATAGAAGCGCGGTTTGTATTTACAGAAAAAACTTGGTAAACAAAACTGGAGAGTAAGGATCCGTAATTTAACTTTCTTTTTTGGGATACATTTCTTAATAGTATTCTTGTCTACATCCGTTAAAAATAAAAGAAGAAGACCAAGAAGACAAGAGGAAGGAGAGAGAGAGAGAGAGAGAGAGAGAGAGAGAGAGAGAGAGAGAGAGAGAGAGAATCTATATGGCTCTTGCAAATTGAATTTTGGTTTACCTTTTCAAGGAAGACGGAGACAAAAAGGTTTTATTTCCAGATGCCATGAAAAGAAATCAAATTTTTTTCAGCGAAAAACAAGAGAATCATAAACTCAAAAAGTTTCCCCTGGTGGACAGAATTTTACTTCTCTCTCTCTCTCTCTCTCTCTCTCTCTCTCTCTCTCTCTCTCTCTCTCTCTCTCTCTCTCTCTCTCTCTCTCACACACAAGTTGAAAAGTGGAAGAAAGTGGATTGGCGTTGAGTTTCGATCGAGGAATATTCTTCCCCAGGTGTGCATTCCGGAAAAGAGAGAGAGAGAGAGAGAGAGAGAGAGAGAGAGAGCGCTTTTTACCCGTGTCGGTGTCTATATGGTAGACTGCAGGAATTTTATTTTCGTGGACATGGGCCCAAGACAACACACACTTCTCTTGTGTTGCAGTACACTCCTTTTCTTCATAACCTCTGACTAGCAAACATCGAAATGTGAATACACACATTTATATATCTGTATACATATATAAATATGTATGTATATATATATATATACATATAATATATATATATATATATATATATATATATATATATATATATATATATATATAATTATTTATATATTGTGTGTGTGTGCGTGTGTGTATGTGTGCGTGTGTGCGTGTTTGTGTGTGTGCGTGTGTGTAGAAAAGCGAGAGTCCGAGAAAGCAAATCCCTTTACATGTACGTACACACAATTTATTTAGACATTAAGCTTTTGCATTTTCCTTACACAATACAAAGAAAATGAATGGGAAAGGAATGTCGAAGAGGCTTGTTACAAGAAATATGTCTGTTCATAGCTTCTCCTATTTTTTCCATTCTGTCACCTTTTAATCTACATCATTCTTTACCGTGGCTTTAGGACAAAAATTTTTTTTTCTTCCATTTTTCACAGCCTGTACGCGCTAGGAAGTAAACTTTATTTCCCTCTCACCTTTGCTGTACCTGGTGCAAGCAGAGCAAACATTGCATAGTGACAGAAATAAGTGATACGGTGTTTTTACGCGTAAACTTGGAGAGAGAGAGAGAGAGAGAGAGAGAGAGAGAGAGAGAGAGAGAGAGAGAGAGAGAGAGAGAAATGATTTTTAATGCCTTTTAACATTTAATGAATCTTTACTTAAATCTTAGATTAAAATGTCATTACATAGTGATGTCGGCCCAGAGAGAGAAAGAGAGAGAGGGAATCTTCGAAAATAACGTAGCTACACTACCTATATTGAATAGTATAATTCTTAAATTTTAGAATTGTGGTCCAATCCCTAATAAAGGGCTGCTGTACATCACAAACATTACTTTTGGAAAATAACTATTGATCTTAACATACAAATCAGCGAGATAACTCTGCCATGAAATAATCAGATATATTTTATCGTCTTTTTAGAAAACAAAAGCATCAACGGAGAGCATCGCTTACATAAATCACTAGGAGCTTCTAAGCTAGTGCCCTAGCCAAATTCTGCAGTGAACGGAATGTTTAGTATTTGGGTATGAGTAAGGTACTCTGTAGTGTACCCATGTACTCCAGCCTTTTGAATATATACCTCGTCTATTTTACTAGTACACTTTTTTATATGCAAATAAAAATATGCGTAATATTAATACAGAGCCGACGGCTGGTTGTTCGATCAGCTAAGTTCAACAGCTTTGGGTCTGGTCAGTACTTGAACATCCTTTGGGACAAGGCTTATGGCTAGCAACCACATCTCAAAATATTTATTGAAAGGCAGAAGGGTAGCACTTTTTAAAGCCAGATCCCTTTCAAAGGAAAAAGGCGTATGCTATGTGTGTGTAATTATATATATATATATATATATATATATATATATATATATATATATATATATATATATATATATATATGTGTGTGTGTGTGTGTGTGTGTGTATATATATATATATGCATGCGTGTGTGTGTGTGTATGTGTATTTTGATGTATGCTTGCTTATGTTAAAAATAAAATATCCGAATACTAAGGAAAATTTAACGCGCTCATGTGAAGCCATACTAATTAGACTAATGTGTGGTATTATCCAATAGTCTTTCTCCGCAATAATACAGAGAAACTGAACAGTCATCTGTCTTTGCATGAAACTGTACAGTGTTAATCAATACAAATCACTACGCTGGAGGAATAAACAAACAGCTGTTAGAAGATAATTAATCTCGTAGATTACAAAGACTTGGGTTTTATTTCCCTTACATAGAAACCTGGTACTTTTTTGCACTTTTCTAGCATATTGGGAAATTTGAGAATATGTATACTTCCTAGTTAAATGAAGTAAACCAGCCCTCTCAAGTGTATTATTTTCTGGTTACTATAAAACAGATAAACCAATTGGCAACGTTTACTTTTGTGGTATGAAGTTCATGATGGCCTTATGCATGCACGACCGGCACTTGTTCGTTTTCAGCACTCTAGTCTCTACTGGTTGGTCAAAGTCCAGACGTTTAGACCACGCTTCTTACTCCTTTTGACTCCTTACCACTCTCATAATCTTTTTTTTTTGGGCGGCAAGAGCCGGTGTTAGCATAAAGACAGGTTAATCGAAAACACCCAATCTTGAGCGGCCTGTAAAATTAACGATGCCCGATACACCAAAGATGATCTCTTGCAGTCACCTAAATCACGTGTCTCAAATTTGCTGAAACGCAAAGGACAGACGATTCTGCTAGCTTTGTCACTTGCACAGCATGAACAGAAACAAAAAAGGAAACGAAAACGTACATGCGGTAATCAGGCAGAAAAATTCTTACGTACTCAGCGAGAGAAAAGACAAAGTATAAACTGTTATATAACGATCAGTACCCAAGGAAGACATGCTTTAGCTGAAAGTCTAGATAGTTCCTCATTGTACGAAGCGGTAGAGTTCTTGGCTAGCACTCTGCTAGACCCGAGCTCGAGTCTCCGGCCGGCCAATGAAGAATGAGAGGAATTTATTTCTGGTGATAGAAATTCATTTCTCGGTATAATGTGATTCGGATCCCACAATAAGCTGTAGGCCCCGTTGCTAGGTAACCAATTGGTTCTTAGCCACGTAAAATAAGTCTAATACTTCGGGCCAGCCTAGGAGAGCTGTTAATCAGCTGAGTGGTCTGGTTAAACTAAGTTATACTTATTTTTTTGAAAGTCTAGTGATAGGAAAAAGCACGCCCCCGTCGTTCTCTTCCTACCCAATAGACTGTTGGAATGAAGTGTTTCACGCGAATCTTTGTACATTGGATTAGCTCACAAACCAACAATCAAGTCATTTTGAAAATTAATAACCGATATTGTATGGTATTTTTAGCGCATGTCCTGGTAATTATTCTCTCTCTCTCTCTCTCTCTCTCTCTCTCTCTCTCAATTTTTCTTCAAGAATAAATGCGAATGGTAACTTAACACGCGTTATGGATTATCATATTTGTGAGAGCTCAGTATCTTAACAATCATGCATTCTTTATTGTGAAGGCAATTGTTCTGGCGACAGTAGGGCTTTTCAGAATTGAAAAGAATATTTTCAATCTCAGTAAAGTGCGTCTGTGAGTAAGGGTCTCACGGCGAATGAAATGCGTAACCAGCAAGAGAGGAATTGTGTCCAAATGCGACGTAAGCATTGATGAAATGCCTCACTAGTAGAAATATTTTTAGAAATACTTTCATGCGATCCTAAAATAAGAGAACATTAAGACCTTGAATAATATCAAAATATGGCAAATGGTGTTTTTGTTTTTTAAAAGGTGTGCATGCAAAAAGACACGTATTCATACTTGTATGAAATATATTTAATTAAGTTTATAAACCGATTTTTTTCGAACTGGTTTAATGAATTGAAAATAGTTGCTGGATTATCATGTCTTTTCCTTGATGAGTGGCAAAAGAATGAATAATACCCCCCCTCTCTCTCTCTCTCTCTCTCTCTCTCTCTCTCTCTCTCTCTCTCTCTCTCTCTCTCTCTCATATATCTAGGTAAACTGTAAGCAGCCTGGTCGGAAGATGCAGTCAGTCCTTTACCAGTGAGAATGGCCATAAATGTGTTGTCGAGCTATTCATTGACAAAGCCATTCAGAGTAAGCAAAGTTAAGTGTTTAAATGAAATAAAGGTTCTTCGTCCGTGACTGTGAAATGCCGTCCATTCAGAAATTCTACGGGAATTATTCCATTTTCCACCAACAGCCACGAAATTCATAGAAGCCAAATGAAGAGGCGTCATTACTTCGTTGTGGCTGAATACTTACCCAATGATCTCGGCTTTTCCTCTGTTAGACATTTAGAGATATAATTAGCATCAGCGTCAGTGACCCCAGTAGTTGCGGTGCCAGATAGCACTTGATTAAGCCATCTATCTACAAACATATCTAAAAAATTCCTGGTTATCTCTCTCTCTCTCTCTCTCTCTCTCTCTCTCTCTCTCTCTCTCTCTCTCTCTCTCTCTCTCTCTCTTCGGTACGTAATGGAAACAAGTATTCATTTCCATTACAGCATTAGATTTTATGTTAAGGATCTGAGATAGAGTGTATCAACAGTTTGCTCAATTGAAATGATTTTACTATGATTTCGTGTTTTTTTTTTAAATCTTATTCATACAATACTATTGTGGAAGTTTTCGACACAATAGTGTCCTGCAGTTAAATTATGACTGTGTCTTTCATAAAGAGCTAACCCTTGTCTGGGAAATTATATATATATATATATATATATATATATATATATATATATATATATATATATATATATATATATATATATATATATATATATATATATATATACTGATATACTGTATATATATATGTATATGTGTGTGTGTGCGTGCGCGCGCGCACAGTGTTGCTGTTTAGATTCAATTATTGCTTCTTGGTTTAATCCCTGTTTGTTATGCTATGTTTTGTTTTCTTATATTTAACACGGCTATATGCTTGAACACTAACTTAGATCACTTTAGAATTGTAACTTTAAGAAAATGCAAAAAAAAAAAAAAATGGGGATTTAAGAAACATGCAACAATATTTTCAGTCTGAAATTAATATGGGAAACAATTCTCGTACGGTCTAAACGAGAAATGTTTTTCCATCATAAATAAAGCGTCTCTTCGCGGTTCTTGTAACCTAGATTAGTTCTAAGAACGACGCTTCGATGAGTTTTTTCAGTCGTAAAGTAATGGTAAAATTCATAAATACTAAAAGCGTGGCTGCATGATTGCGAATGTGCGTAAGGATCAAGGTGATTGTGCAGTTGTAATTCTTATGCTGTTTCGTAAGTTCATGGATTAACTGCTTGTATTGCAAGCGATCATGTAGGTTCTCAGGTATGGAAGTACCGCAGATCAAACTAGTATACCTACTGTATAATACAAAACAGCAGTAGACTTAAAAAACTCACACATAGGCTACTGTTCAAGCAAGTCATTTTCAGTATCATTTATTTTGAACATGTATAGGGTATGTTGACAAGTAAATTCTATGCACGTGAAGAATCCCATGCTGACATAATAGAAAATTGCATACCGAATTCATCTAGTTTATAGTTTTAAGGCGGAAAAATTATAATTTTTTTTTTTTTTCTAAAGTACTCGTTTTCTTTTTTGTTTTTTCACATTTAGATCATGTTCTTGGCTTAAGTATTTCTTTTCCCTTATTGGGGCTCTTGGGCTTGTAGCATTCTGCTTTCCCAACTAGAATTACAGCTTGAATAATAATAATAATAATAATAATAATAATAATAATAATAATAATAATAATAATAATAATAATAATAATAATAATAATAATAATAATAGCATGAGTCTTACAATAGAGAAGCAGATCCACAGTTATGTAAATGTACATATACTTAAAGGTAAATCAATATCCTTTAAATATATGTACATATAAATAACTGTGGGTTTGCTTCTCCAATAATAATAATAATAATAATAATAATAATAATAATAATAATAATAATTCTAGTTTCAGTCGGTAATGACTCGCCTAGACTCTATTCACTTTTCACTTTATCTTGATGTAAAATGTCCAAGACGTTATTTGATTCTTCGCATGACAATGGAACTTCTATTTCTGGCCACAATCAAAGATTTCTAAGTAAAGGTATAGAGCGTGTCATTTCTAGTTCTTTTGTTCTCTCATATCTACTTTAATTCATTCCGAAATGGCTTCTTGAGGTAGGATGCTGAGCAGTGGAATTACAGACATAACTGATGCTTTCTGTTTGATTTCCATAACGCTTTCGGCAAATATTGAGGACGTATAGCGAATGAAAATTCTTAATGCACGTGTGTAAAAATGCGTTTATCTTTGAATATACAAACACATAACCAGCAGGCTTTGAAAAGACATTCTTACAAGTGTTGGTCTTTTTGAATTCTGGCCAATGAAATACGAGAAAATTGTTCTTTTGCAGCGATTGCTAATATCCTCTATGCACCTAAGTGGCTGTACCAAAGTCTTAAGATATTCTGATTCTACTAGGTCGCTCCGGGCAACCGGGATTCTTACTAGATGCACTCAAAAGCATTGGATTCCCGTATCGCCCGAAGTATTCATTACTCGACAGTGATGACATATAGGAGAAGTAAAACCTACGTATAAGTCTCGTTTTCTCCTATATACACACACACACACACACACACACACACACACACACATATATATATATATATATATATATATATATATATATATATATATATATATATATATATATATATATGTTAGTTGAAGCCACAGGAGAGGCTTGAAAAAGAAATGACAGTGCCAAGTTTCTTGTCAAGCTTTTCCTCTGGCTTCAACTGATAAATAAATCACTTGCATATTATGTGATTTTTAGTATATACATATATGTATATATATATATATATATATATATATATATATATATATATATATATATATATATATATATATATATATATATATATATATATACATACTAAAAATCACATAATATGCCAGCGATTGTTTATCAGTTGAAGCCAGAGAAAAAGCTTGACAAGAAACTTGGCACTGTCGTTTCTTTTCAATCTTTTCCTGTGGCTTCAACTAATTTTATATATAATGTATGTGTGTGTGCGTCTGTGTGTGTGTGTATAAAAGAAGACGAGACCTATGTATACCTATGTTATACATATGTATTATGTAATATATAGTGTATATATATATGTGTGTGTATGTGCAGTCTGTGTATGTGCAGTCTTACGGACATTAAGTGACTGGAAAGACGAAACCTAGGTACCTTCTGTATTGGTCAACCGAGTATAACTTCCTAATCTGTATTCTTGATATTCTAAAAAATATGATTTTAATGCGAAAAATTTTGCTTAACTAAAGAGTCATGCTTATAAATTCTATATGCGGCCTGAAGCTTTTCTGCTGGACACTCTTTCCAAAATTCTTCTTTAGATGATGTGGTATACAAAAACCAGGACCTCTTCCAAGAAAATTACATTCAAAGTTCGAGGCTTTATAAAGAGTACAGGATTATATGAAACTCCTCACACACACAGCAAAATGATGATAAAAATTATTGTGGACACCCAGCTTTTTGAAGACGAATGGTTCCGCAACCGCCTCCCTTCCCAAATCAGTTTTACTAGTTAGATAATTTTGTAAACTCCCAACCATGTGTATGTATGTATGTATGTATGTATGTAAGTGTGTATGTATGAGAGTAACTGAATTTACAAGTTTGCACTTTCTTTTTTTGCACTTCATTAAAAAGATAAAAGCGTTGCCTCCCTGTCTAATATGCTTCCACCTAATACATTTCGCTTTTCCTTTTTCATTTCCTTTTTCCCTCCAGCACATCGGTGGAGACAAATGAAAATTGACCTCCGGTGAAAACATTGGCGGTTGATCTCGTTCTGGCTCTCTTTACTTCAGCGCTGGCAACGGATTTTCATTACTCTATCGGAGATATTCTCCGCCTGGTATTTATACTTCTCGTGATTACTTTAATAGCACCGCGGTCAGGTCTTGGCATTGTCATCATCGATACCCGATACATACCTTTTAGGGTACCAAAAGACGGGGGCGGGAAAAGATCTCTTTGCACGCGCCATGCCCCCGACCTCGCGCTCCCCCATAGCCCCTTTCCGGTACCCTCCCTCCCATTCCCCCTATCCATCATCCAGATTTTTTCTACATCTCCTTCTCTCTGCTTTAAGGCAATAGAGGCATCTACTCATTATTCTAAAACCACATCATCCCTTCGCCACCTGGCTTCATAGAACATTAGTGTAGTGATTCTCATCGTAAGGTAATGCTTCTTTTCGGTTATTGTTACTCCGACTCAGCAGTTTTTTCTTCTCCCCCTTTATCTAGCACTGCCACACCCCCTGGCCCCCTTCCCTTGCTCTCTCTCTCTCTCTCTCTCTCTCTCTCTCTCTCTCTCTCTCTCTCTCTCTCTCTCTCTCTCTCTCTCTCTCTCTCTCTCTCTGTATTTCGGATAAGAAGCACGTTGATTATTATTCATCGGGAAGTTATGTATCTTGCTTACTTACGCTGAGTTACATTCGGTAAAAGACTTAATCATGGATTTTGCGTTTGCTGCTTACGTTAAATTGCAGACTTTGGAAATTTCAATAGGAAAATGCCAGTGCACTGTACATAATATTAAATTGAAGAAGATTATTTGTTTCCTTCTGCAAATGTATTCATAACAGTTTACCTTGTAAGAGCCGTTACTTGGTATGCGTCTTTGTGTGCGTTTATGTTTGCTTAGCCAAGTACCATTTTTTTATAATTTCTAGTCCATAGTAGACTCCCAAAACTAAATTAAATATAGCTCAAGTCTTACACACACACACACATTATATATATATATATATATATATATATATATATATATATATATATATATATATATATATATATATATATATATATATATAATGTTCATGTGTATGTTTATGCACATGTGTGCATATATATATTGCATTTATATATATATATATATATATATATATATATATATATATATATATATATATATATATATATATATATATACTGTATATATATATATATATATATATATATATATATATATATATATATATATATATATATATGTATATATACACTATACTGTATATATATATACATACATATATATATATATATATATATATATATATGTGTGTGTGTGTGTGTATATAATTGAATTGCTTCACGTAATTGTGAATGGCTCTAAGAAGATATCGTTATTTCATGATTATTCATCGAACACTTTATTGCGGACTCAAACACAGCAATGTGTGAACAACTAGCAATGATATACAGTTATTTCCTTGCTCAAAAGTCGTCTCTAGTGCATACTATTTACTTCATTGAACACTGACATGTCCATAGAATACAATCTGCAGCAATACCCTGGTAACAGCCAGTTAAACACCTCAACTTATTGGGTACTGTACTTCGCTGAAAGATCACCCTTCAGGAAGTCGCCATCCGTTGTCAGGTTGCTCCCACCAGCCGGCCGGCAGTTTCAACAGTAAGTCTGGAGAGTGTGAATTGTGAAGAGATATAACATACCCAGGGCGTTAATATATTTTATATGACGCAGTTCAACTTCTCCGAGGTAAGCCGTTAATTTTATTTTTTGTAGTTATCCGTAATTCCTTTTTACTTGCAGTGTTGACATCTGTAGTCGTTTATCGAGACTACTTGCTTACAGTATCTATACTTGAGTACAGTAATCCTTAGGTGCAATGCACACTTAAGGAGATGGTTTGTCTTTCAAGTTGACAATGCTGTGTTATAGCTGTGCGTTATGTACTGTGTTACCAAATATTGCCATTTATATACAATAGACAGTAAATACATGCCGAGCAACAGTGAGAATCGAACCCATTTTTATATTTGTTTTTACCCAGTTTCTGAGATATATCGTTAATGTGAGCTTTTCATATATTTTTTTCTTATTTCCAGATACCCTTGTTTCCTGTGAGTTGTTTTCTGCTTTCGCAGTTTTGTTGGTACTTACCTGAGGAGAGCGTCATACAATGTAAGTAGAATCACATTTGTACTGTCATATAATTATGTTGTGCGGGGTCCTTACTTTTTGACATAGGACGTTACGCTCAAGGTTGGAGATCAGGATTTAATTTGGTAGTGAGTGTTTTGGCCAAGTTGGATTGCAATTTGGCTGTATTTTAGTCAAATCTCGGTGTAATTTCGTAGCATTTGAGTGTAATTTTGTGGTAGGCAGGTTAAGTGCATAATTACAGCCAGTTGGCGCGCCTATATGAGTACTGTAGCATAAAAAACGCCTCTTTCCTGTTCTTAAATGGTCTGCTTATTGCAGAGAGTAGTGTTTACTTAATCTTACAAAATACGCACACCTACCTCTTCTCAAATGAATATACTATGTGCAGTTTGAAACTTGGAGGTTCCCTTGAAATCCTTAACCACCAAAACAGTTTTATTAGTTTCATTAATGTTTTGCACGTACTGGGAATCTCAGTGAAGTGATATTAGCTCTCTCGATATTCGCCCACATTTCTCCCTTACAGTTGATTAGTATTGTGTGTGTAGGCCTGTGTGTACAGTCCGTCTCCTTACTTGAAAAGAAGAGAGAGAGAGCCCTCCCGTTATAAGAAAATTTACATTGAATGGAAGTATAGAAGAACTCTTGACGAGTTTCCTAACTTCCAGGGGTTGCGTCATTTAATATTCAATGTTTTGGGAAATTAATGAAGGACAGAATGTAATTCGCTCAGAAAAATTTTCAGATATGACCTTTTTCACGATTTTTTAAAAATAAACAAACAAAGCTAATAGAAATGACATCCTTCAGTGTATTAGCAAACTCTGGAGGAAGAGTGTGTGTGTGTGTATATATGCATATATATATATATATATATATATATATATATATATATATATATATATATATATATATATATATATATATATATATATATATATATATATATATGAATATAGTATCAGTTCAGTGAAGTTTGATATTTAATAAAAAATAATTTAAAAGGATATCCTCGGCGTGATCATGAGGTAACTGTGTATCTTGTCAAAGCACGAGCGAAAACAGTTTTTTTAAAAAAAGGCTACAGTAGATTGTATATATTTAGTGAAATGAATGGGTGCACATTTCGTGGGTGTTGTGGACTATGAGTAAATGATGCCTTTCTGTGAAGAACCTTATGGACTTGGTTTTGATATTTAGTTCATTTACAGTACACGGGCCGTTTTGATGTTACTTTTAAAATAATTAAGGCAGACCACCTTGGACTCCAAGAAGAATCGGGTTCCGAGATTTTTCTCATTAAACTTACAAACACCCGCGGGAACAATCCCATCGTTTGTATGGTTAACTGCCTTGAATAGGAACTGCGTACCCCATACAATTTCAGTTGTTCAGAGTGGCACACATCCGATCGGTTAAGTCAAATTTCGTGTCAAAATATCAGTTTGTTATCAAAGCCATCTGTGATGTATGAACACAAATAGACGTCTAGACCATGAGTAGTCCTGGATCCACAATACTCTTATGGATGATGGAAAATTTAATTGTTTGTGATCGAGCTAGGAAAATGATGGGGGAAACATTATTAGAAAGATCCGGATTAATGTTCTCATTCTTGGAAAGTGATTGAAAGAAGGAAAAAGAGCAGTTGTTTTGAAAGACTTGCGCTCATCTGACATGTACGTTCAGCGACATGCTCTTTTGGCGTGCATCCATGGTAATGAGATTAATTCGTGTTCAGCTGAACGTCGAGGCATTAAGTACCGATGGCTGAATGCAGCATGGTGAGTAGGCATAGTTTGTATCACAATGGAAAATAATCCCCTGACAGAAGGACGACTTCATTTACAAATAGCATGATCTTCATTAGTAAGTAGTGCTTCAGTGTCCGAGAGCTTTCATAGAAGCATATATATATATATATATATATATATATATATATATATATATATATATATATATATATATATATATATATATATATATATATAGAGAGAGAGAGAGAGAGAGAGAGAGAGAGAGAGAGAGAGAGAGAGAGAGAGAGAGAGCCGATTTTCCTCAAATACATAGCGTTTAAATTTTCAGAGCAACGAACAGTACTGTGTTGTTATTTAGAAACTTTATTTGGAATGTGAGTAGTTGTATCCTCCTTATTGCTCAGATTATTTACATAGTCTTTAAACCGGTGTTGCTTTTATGTAAACAATTTCAACATTCTCTCTCTCTCTCTCTCTCTCTCTCTCTCTCTCTCTCTCTCTCTCTCTCTCTCTCTCTCTCTTTGTAAGCACCATCTCAGTCACTTCTCTCTTAAGATGACGGTAAGAATTCCTCCCTCCATAGCCTATATGCCTTCGTAACACAAATTAGGCTACACCAGCCACACCTTAACTGTCATGGATTGCTTTGGCGTAACCTATAGACCAAACTTGGGTAGCACGAAGTCTTTCTTGACTTGTTTTCCTCGTCATCTTTAGCCTGTTGATTACTACTGTCCATGAAATATTTCAGTAGTCTCGATATACTCTCAAGTTGTACAAAATAAGTGACTATTTTAATACTTATGAAAGATAGATATGTTTTTGTTGTTTTGTTTGTCAACAGAATTATGCAAAATGTTGTGTGTGTGGACTTTTAAGAAAATCTGACCAAAGTTGGGTTTCGCGATTGGCGACAAGTGATTTAATTTTGAGACAAATAATCATTAACTTTTCGCGTGAAGGGAGCCTTAGCTTCAGCTGAAGCTTTGGGTCGTCTTTTAACGGTTTTTTCTCTGGAGAACTGCAAAGGTTTTATTTAATAGCTAGACCTTGGATACCGTTGTTATTGCTTAGTATTAGACTTTTTTTTTTTGTTAACAATTACTATCATTTTGGCACGATGGGATAAACATCATTTTGCATGAAAAATATTTCTTGTTTCTATCAATACACAGCATTATCACATTATTTATATATTCATGTATTTATTTTTGTGTGTCGAAGGGTTGCTTATACTTTTAGGCTACAATAGCTATGATTTATTCCTGTTTAATGTTGAGTGTGAGTATTTCAGTAAAATATAGCGAAGAATATCTTGAATAATTATATATAATGTCATATTGACCTCAGTCCAGTTTCTACTTCGTTTTCTGCAACCCGTTTATCTCAAGCTTCATACACCAAAGGTTCCGGAAATATCAGATTTTAAATTTTCTGTCAGCGATAAGCTGTCGCCTTCTCTAGGCGTGGTGGTTCCAAAGGAACAAGGCAGTGGTCATTGTCACATTCATTCGTTAACTGCGCTAACTGCCTTCAATTTGATATACCAGATCACCTTGAATGCTTTTCAAACTTACCCAAGCCATTTACATTATTTTCCTTCCTGTGATTAGTCCATGCAGGTTAGTGATATTAACGCATTAAGCTGACAGCTTGGTAATGTTTTAGTGAACATCAGATACTTATGAATTTCATTCAGTTTCCTTTAGACCACAGTTTGTTACTGCATTTCGGTTTTCTGTAAAAGAAAACTATTGTGCCGGCTTTGTTTGTCCGTCCGCATTTTATTCTGTCCGCACTTTTTCTGTCCGCCCTCGGATCTTGAAAACTACTGAGGCTAGAGGGCTGCAAATAAGTATGTTGATCATCCACCCTCCAGTCAGCAAACATACCAAATTGCAGCCCTCTAGCATCAGTAGGTTTTATCGTATTTAAAATTAAAGTTAGCCATAATCGTGCTTCAGACAACGATATGGGATAAGTCACCAAAGGGCCTTGGTTGAAGTTTAATGGGCCGCGGCTTATACAGCATTATACCAAGACCACCGAAAGAGAGATCTATTTTCGGTGGCCTTGATTATGCAGAAAACTCGATTGCGGCTCATTTTTTACTTGTTTTTTTTTTTTTGTATCCTAGGGAAATCTTGTTTTCGACTAACTCTCCACCAATAAGACTTCTTTGGTTGACGAAATATGTCAGTTTGTTGTGAAGGAACGACCCTCTCTTAGAAATTACGAACGACCCAGTTAAGTTGTAATCATCGTAATGCTCTTCTGAGACTAAATCGTTATTTAATGCCAAAAGATACAACTTCTTTTCGAATTCGTTAACATTTGACCTCAGAGCTGCTTACCGTATCGTGCGTTGGAAGTCATTCTAAAATTAAAGAGATATTCACGTTAGAATTCTTGTGTTATTTCAAAGCGTAGGCTGCAATATTTCCCATGTCTTGCATTTTGAGACCCTGTATATATCTCCTCCTTTAATGTAATGGGATTACAGCATTACTAAATTGTTATATTATAAAGAGACTTCACAATTCTTAAATTATGAAGTTAGATATGAGTCTTAACTAATTAAAGTGTCTTTTACCTTTTAATTAAATTGTTGCCGTAAGACTGTGATGAACGGCTCAAGAGGCGTCGCTCTGCTTTCTGCTCCTTGTCACTCGGAACTGAGAGCTCGTCATTTTTACTTACGGAATTATCATACTGACGTGGCATCGTCAAACCGTAGGGTAGTAGTGCCGTCAGTAAACCTCATGCGGTTCACTGTAGGCATTACTTAAGGTTCTTTGCGGTGTCCCTTCGGCCCCCTGGCTGCAACCCCTTTCATTCCTTTGACTGTACCTCTGTTCATATTCTCTCTCCTCCATCTTACTTTCCACCATCTCCCAATAATTGCTTCGTAATGCAACTGCGAGGTTATCCTCTTGTTGCACCTTTCAAACCTTTTTACTCAAATTTCCGTGACAGCGCTGAGTGACCTCGTAGGTCCCAGCGCTTGGCCTAACTCTATATTCTATTCTAACACCATCATGTTCTTTGGAGAGCTTTTGTAATATAGTCTTAGGGCTTGTTTTATTGTATAGTTGTGTCGATAACCATCATTGTTGTCAAGCAGTTAATCAGTTGTTAAAAAAACCATACAGAATAACCGTTTTTCAAATTCGTCTAACAGGTGGTCACCATTACCTGTAGGTAAAATATTGATCAGCAGTTTATTTTATAAAAAAAAAAAACACCCTCATGGTTTTTAATAATTTCCGCCAAGCTTGACAGCTCATTAATTTTTGCATTTCAAATATAACGGAGATCTCTCCAGTTAGTAAAGCGTTGTTCCGTTATTTGCTCATTTCTCATATTCTGGGGAAAATAAGCAGTTAATTTTCACTCGTGACCTCACTGCCTGAACACCTACCTGTTATTTCATGCTAAATAAATGGCCTTAATGAAAGCCATTCATTAACAATTTTATCTGAAGAGTCAATGGAATGTCTTATGTATGAAATGTGCTATTTGGCTGTGATATCCATTTTCTCTCGTTATTTCATCATAAATGTCGATGAACTTTATTATATTTGAAACAATCTCGTCTGCAATAATGTCAGTTTCTCATAATTTTATGTAAAAGGTCTCTGAAGATTCCTGTTTTGGAAGTATGATTCAATATGTATTAATTTAATTTTTATCTCAGAATTGTTATCTCGGATCTTTTCTTAATTTCGATTAATGATCACGAAGGCACAAGAGTTTTTTCATGTTCTGTAACTGAACTTGGAATGTTATTCATTATCAAGAATTTCGGATTTTGTCAATAAACTTTGTTTCTCCCGAGAGTCAGTTTTGCTTTTGCGTCTTAGAATATTTCGTTTATTTAGAATAAACCCACTAATAGTTTAATCACTGTTTTAATCCATATATATATATATATATATATATATATATATATATATATATATATATATATATATATATATATATATATATATATATATATATATATATATATATATATATATATATATATATATATATATATATATATATATATATATATATATATATATATATATATATATATATATATATATAGTGTGTGTGTGTGTGTGTATGTGTGTCAGTAAAATGCCCTAAAAGATTTCTTAAATAAGTAAATAAATAACATAAAACTTGGAGTATATGTTATAATATTTATGTTTTTTTTTTAACGTGAGCGTTCGCCTCACTTCAAAGAACATTCCGGTTGATAGAGCAAAAGCGTAATTGTTCATTTCCCCAAATCGACAAGGATAATTTAGCGGAACAATTTATTCCGAGAGTTAACTATACTTTGTGTGATGAGAATGAATTGCTGTTTATTCGTGACTGTGTTTCAGCAGCATCGATACGGTCTTTTTAGTTTCTTTTGGCGTTTGTCAACCATCTGCAACGTGACTCGTGTTGCATACACTATCAAGATCTCTCACCAGTTACGATAGATTTTCATGAGCAGCATCCAACACTCATTCAGCCTCATTAATTACAATACCATGCCATTTGTTTTAAGTCCTTTTTTTCTTCTAGTCTATACGTAAGACAATAATTATTCACCATATCAGACGTTTGATTACTAAAGATTATCCAAGGACTGAAATGCCTGCGCACAACAAGGCTGCGAAGTCACGGAGGATGACGGCGATCCTTTAATACATATCTCTGTGATAAATTGAAAAATTACATCTTTGTATCCTAGTTTAATGCTTGCTTTATATCCCGTTTCGGATGGCGTCTCAGAACGTGTCTGTTCAGTTCCATACGAGGCTATATGAAATGATTCTTTTACTGGTTATGTAAACTTAATAACAGACATATAACACTATAATAACACCAGGGTTAATGATCATGTTCTAAGGAACATATAACACTATAATAACACCAGGGTTAATGATCATGTTCTAAGGAAACCAATGTTGCGATAGACGCTCTCGGAAAGCTGGCTCCAGTAATCAAAACAATACAAGCAAGCAGTTTGTAATTAGATCGATTAATTAGATATGCATGCTGTAGACTACTGTGTCATTTTGGATCAGTGAGCTTTGCAAGCACTCTTTAGTTTGTTTCAAGTACTGTCCTAAGTGACCATGAACTTCGGAACACTTAAAATCAGGACCCACGAAAGCTTGGGTGGTTGTTGAAATACAGTAATACCTGACTAGTAGAACCGGCTGGAATATGGGTCCCATTGAGGAATACTTTTAAATGACCTCATTACTCTCGACTCTTAATAATGGCTGTTAATATTTGTTCTGAAGGACTCCTTTGATCGAGAGTGGAAGAAGTATTTCGATCTAGCTCGAGAATAGAGACAGTAAAGCAATTAAGCTCTACCAAGACAAATTCTTCACGTTTCTGATGAGGATTACAAAATGTGCAAAATATTGTTTTTCATTTCAAAGCAATCAAAAGACCAGTTATTACTTCTTGCTCAAGCGGAGCGAGTGATTTTGTGTTTTGATCCAAAAAAGAATGATTCTAAAAGGGAAAACAAACTTCTTGATCAGACAAAATTTTCTGGCTGAATAGTGAATATCTGGTAAGACCAAGGTTAAACCGTAAGGTAAAACGATGTGCATTACACAGAAAATTACACCGAAGAAAACCTTTTGTTGGAATATGATTGCTTAATGATCATCTTTCGTTAAGAGGACGAAAGGAGCAAGCAATGTTGAGTATCCCGGGGACAATCCAAAGGAATGAAAAATAGTGTTTTATATATCTTCACCTTTTTTTTGTGGAACCCTCACTTCGATATTTGAAAGGTCGTAGAGGAGATAAAATTCTATAACTGCGCTCAATCGATTTTTTTTTCTAGAGAAAAGAGGAAAGAAATTCATTCGACATCTCAAAAGTCATTCACCGGGAGATTAACTCTCACAGAGGTTATAGTTGAATATTAAACAAATATCAAAGAACGAAGCATAGCTGAATTTTTCTTCTTTTTCATTTTCAGTTCATGTAAGACTTGCACATCTTAAGCATTTTTAGAGCTAAAAGAATGAAAATTACGGAGGAAATTTGCCGGTTCATGTAAATACGTAAGTTGCATATTCGTCAACTGGTATTTTTTTTATTAACCGTTCAACAGAAAGTTTATTAACTTATGCCTTATAGCTAATATTTCGCTTTTTTCGCTGGGGTCTAATGACTTTACACTAGTATTGAACATTTCAGTGTTTAATTCATTTAGCTTGTTCATGAAAGTCAGTTTTGTCTCGAGTTCATGATATCGCAAGTGGGCAACTTGTTCCTTATATTTTATTTATTTTTTTGTACTTACCATAGATGGTCCTCTTTCACATCTGTTCATATACCTAGATCATCTAGGTATGATTCCTTAGGGTTTTGTTTATAATTTTTTATGCCTTATCAAGAGCCCTTCTATTTACTCTTTCTCTTTTGTGTATATCGAACAGCTGGTCTATTGTATATCTATCCTGTTTGCTGTACAGGAGGGCCTTCAAAAGTAAGCTTGAATAATGATAGTGAGGAGTCCCCGTAGGGGGTTAGTGCTGTCAGTGCACCTCACGTTGTGCAATGTAGGCATTACTCAAGGTTCTTTGCAGCGTTCCTTCGGCCGTTAGCTGCAAGCTCTTTTCATTCCTTGTACTGTTCATATTCTCTTTCTTCCATCTGACTTTCCACCCCTCTAACTATTGTTTCATGGTGCAACTGCGAGGTTTTCCTCTGCACCTTCTTACTGTCAGTTTCCTTTGGCCTAAATTATGTATTCTATTCTATGATAGTGAGGAGGACGATTCCACGTCTGTTGGTATTTAAAATGTTAAAAACTGAAACTGGTGCCAATTGAATTTTTGCTTTATGCACCTGGTGGAGTTTGAACGTTTATTATCTATTTCTTTATTTACCGGTAGAGTCTCACTGCCGGGGTTATTCTTGGTGTATATGTTTAGAACATACATTCTCTCAAGGCCTTATTTTTTTGTCTTTTCTCTTACAAGCAGACCGAATAAAAGCTCAAGATGAATATGACTATATATACTAATGTCATGATGTGGCATAATCTTGCATAAACATATGCTTTACATGTGTAGATGCGAAAAAGTACATTTTATTGTGACAGGAATAAAAACTGATGCTGGTGTACCTGATGAGTGTGGAGCTTACGGTAAACTAGATGGTGAATGCATTTTAAAAGATAAAAGTCTCTCGCTTTGTCGATGTTAGTGCATTGCGTTATGTGATGGATGTTTTTTTTTTTTTTTTTTTTGTAATTGCTGCGGTAAAAAGACGTTTCTACAGTTTAAATATAGAAATGAAATTGAATCACACTTTATATTTCTGTCAGCGTTCCATTAACATTTGTCTTTTTTTTTTGCTTTTTTATCAACGGCTATGAGACTAATATTTATCTAGAAATAAGACGAATGACTAAAAAAGGGCCGTGAGGACATTAGTGTAATGAATTATTGATCGAAACTTTTTCTGGCTTTACTTTTTTAAATACTTCGTACGAAAAAATCATTCTCTTTTCTACTTCATCAGAGGAATTTCTGGTGTGTTTGCATTAACCTTTTTAATGGTTGCGACGCCTGAAGCTAGTCACCCATTTAGATTTTGTAGTTTCTAGGCTCTACCTTTCTTGAAAGTGCATTCCGCAGTACATAGTACTGAAAAAAAGTAATTAAACTTATATATTGTCCATCTGTCATTTCACAAACCTGATATTTTTTAGCTAATTTTTTTTTTTTTTTTTGCTTTACGTCGTTTGTGATGTTCTTATGTGTGACATAATTCACATAGAAATTAGAAAAGTAAAAAGGCATTATTTTATCGACACTCGAGAAAGGCTATTGCTTAAAAGGCAGCCGTATTTCACATAATCATATTGGAGTTTGTGCCTATAATATCTTGAAAGTAAATCACTACTCAGGTTTTTTATTAGCTGAAGTTAAATATCCTTAGTCGATAACGCTGGAGCTTTTCTAGTTTCTGACTAGCATTTGAGCTGTAACCAGCGGTTGGTGGTATGAGCTTGCGCCAGTCACAGTAAGCTTTTCTTTCTATCTTTCTTTCTTTAAATCTTCAGCTGAAAACCCATAAGGCCAGAGTCAACAGACTATGAGCCCAAGAAGGCTTCAAAGGGAAGTCAGCCTGCAAAAAGAGGGAAGTTACAAGGAAAGGTGATAAGTAACTAATTAGGGAATAGAAGATAAATGGATACACTTGCATTCAGGAGATGTCAGCAGAAAGCAAGAATGAATTTGCTTTCGCTTAACAGGGAAGTAATATTAGACATATTTTTCTTAACAGTTAATTTCTTATCAAAAGTTGTGTCTAAAATCTTGAAAAGTTACTGAAATGTAAAATGTAAATGCAAATCAGGATGCAAAGACAAAAGCGTTCAGGATTGACTAACTATCATACTTTGAGTTTTAGAAGGGTTAAACTTCATGCCCCAAAGCCTACTCCACTCATGAATACATTCTAGATCTCTGTTCAAGGATTCTGCAACCACAGACCTAAGGCACAGTATTAAAAAAAAGATCCACCAGCTTCCAGTAATATTAGTTTGAAGATAAGTGCTTTATGCTTTATAACAGTCAAAAGCTGCCTCTGTACCCTCCTTAAAGTACTCTGCATGATGATAAATACTGACAAGAGTACATCACAAGTACCAAGACCTTTACGAAACCCAAACTGCAGTGCTGGTAGCAGGTTATTATCTTCAACAAACCTATAAATGTGCTTAGAAAGCAGCTTCTCAAAAACCATAACTAAAACAGGGGTAATTGAAATCAGCATATATTCTGGGGGGCAAGACGATGGACTTTGTCACTTAGGTATTGCAGCAATGTTACCATTCCTACAAACAGTGGGAAAAGTTTAAAATCCAATGAATTTCTGGGAAGCATTCGCAATCGGCAGTGTTATTAAAAGAGACGGGAAAGATCCTGTCACGGTCTATGCCACCGTGACTTACAAGCTGCAGAAGGAAACCTTTGACTTCTCTAGATCTGAAGGCCATTGAAGTTCACAAATGCCTGAGCCAATAGTTCTGCCTTCTGTTGAGGACAAAATACAGCAGTTAAGCCAACTCCTGCAAGGGGAGGAATGCTAGAATCAACTCCAAAGAGTTTTGACCATTGACGAGCAAGATCTTCACACCCTCTTTACACCCTCATTATAAATACTCTCAGCTCTGACATTGACAACCTGAGCTTGACTTCTAAGTTCAGTGAAATTACGCCACAAAAAGTCTGATCGATTGTTCCACCATAAATGATAAGCTTCTTGTTTTTCATGGTAGGCACGCTTACTTGCCACATTAAACTTTGGCTCAACTGGGGATTTTAGAAGGAATTCTCCTCTCGATAATGGTGATGAGATGGTCATTCTATCACCCGATAATATTTGGACTTCCAAAGATATTGCTCCAGCTGATCTCAATAAGATCAAGGAGATATACCATCCTAAATGGCATGGGATCTCAAATATACTTTCCTTGAAAAAACCGAACATCCGGGAGAAGCTGATTCATGTCCACATTAATCTTAATTATGCTGAGTTGAGCCCAATAGCGCACCTACTCCACAAGACAGTCCCTGTAACATTTGTGAATACAAGATCAAGACGGTTGCCAGCTTAGTGTGGATCAGCTTCCTGAAATTCTGCCATTTTGGTAAGCAAGAAGCCATAGACAGGTTGATCCAAATCTCGGTTCTTATAGCTAGGAGAAATGTTAAGATTTATTATTAGTTTACCACAGATTTAAACCACCTATTTTTCGTGACATCCACGCATACACCGGCCTATGAGATGTGGAGAAACCCCATCTAATATACAGGACCATTGTAAGTGCTCTTGGAAAGCCACTGTGCTTGGATAAAATTGGCTTCTTAGGCACTGAAATCAACAAAACCCTAGAATCAACTTGAGTAGTATCAGCTGCTGATTACTACTATAGCTCATATAAAGAATTGAAAAAAAACTGAGGTTTACTCTTAGTTTCTAAATAAAGACTTCAAAACGAAGGATGTTTATTCATAATGCTAGAATTCACTTAAATTTGTAAAATACCTATCAAAGATTACGATGCTGTTTAGACCAAATTTCATATGTTGGTAGGCTTAGATTACAAAAAATTTAAACTCATGCGTTGTAAGAGTAAACAGCAGAGGTATGGGAACACACAAGAAAACGTCCTTAGTTTAAGACAAAACAATTGCAATTTTTTACCTTCAGATTAACGATGCAACTTGTTTCGAAATGTCACATGGAACACCTTGTCAGTTTGAATTTAATTTTTTTCCTCTCCGTGCATAGTATGGTTGAATGTTTGTACTTACACATATATCGCCTGTGTTCAAGTACTCCTCGAAGTCAGATGAAAAACACGATTGTTTCGCCTTTTATGACACAATCTTTCGCCAAGATAATCTTTTGAAGTTTAAAGTTTACAAGAAAGATGTAAATAATAACCATATAATTAATGCCTTTTGTTAGCATTTAAAATCAGTAAAGTGCTCAACATTAACATCAATATTTTTGCGAACAGATAGACTACATTTATACGATTTTTCATAATTAAAAAAAGAAAATAAAATTGACAGCCGTCTTACTCTTGTCAGAAAAGCTTGCTTTCTGTTGATACCAATGAGGAAAACAGAATTTATTTAGGTTCTCCATTCCGTACTTGGATATATTACGGACATTTCCTACCCTCGTAATAAGAACAAATCTGATGAGAAAGATCCTTATTAATAAAGGTGAAGTATACGAGTTCTGTTGTTGTGGAAAACTGTCGAAAAAGGCGATAGCAACGCCGCTTCAATGTCGTATGTGATGATCCTAGTAATGCACTTAATTTGCATACGAGCTTATGTCAATCACTTATCAGATGGGATGATGCCGCCGAAATATGTACAAGAACAGATTGCGCTGAAAGAGCTGTTACTGAAACGGGCTGCGCTGCATTTACCTTAGTAAAATAACTATTAATTTGGATGAAGCAATATACAAATTAGATCCTGTTCTTACTTACAACGGTGAATATTAGTATAAGGTCGGGAAGATTTTTCAAATGACGTAATATATTTATATGATGTATGTATGGTTATATCTGTATTTATTTAGCAGCACATGAGCTTGTTTTATATGTTATGCCCGTGTATACAGTATATGTATATATTTGTATTTTGAGCATAAAGCAAGTTTTTCATTCATTTCTGTAATTATATAAGACTTGAATTACCCACTTCAATTACAAATATGAACTTAATACATTTAGACCACTGTTAAAGTTCTTAAAGCATATTGCTTGTTTATGTGCCTCTTTATGCCGTTGTTCAATTATTTTTTCTCTCTAAACATTGTTTAGAATGGCTTCTTTTGGCTCCGACTTCATTTCTTAGTGTAACAATTAATCGCCTATAATTGGGGAAGGTACTGCTGCTGGGATTCTCCATTTAAGCTTTTATTTGTATTTTTATTAGTTTCGCCTTTTTAACTTCGAGATTGACCACATTCATAGGATACAAGTCTAATGTTGAAGTCTACTATTTATACGGCATGTAGTTCCTCGTTGGAAGAGCCGGTTCCGTTCTCAGCTACCACTCTGTTGGCCGCGAGTTCGAATCTCCGACCGGCCAATGAAGAATAAGAGGAATTTATTTCTGGTGATAGAAATTCATTTCTCGCTATAATATGGTTCGGATTCCACAATACGCTGCAGATCCCGTCGCTAGGTAACCAATTGGTCCTTAGCCACGTAAAATAAATCTAATATTACCTTCGGGCCAGCCCTAGGAGAGCTGTTAATCAGCTCAGTGGTCTGGTTAAACTAAGACATACTTATTTATACGGCATGTAGTGCTGTTTCAGTTCAGCCAGATTTCTTTTTACCCCCAGGATAGTCTGGATAATATAAGCGACTTTCGTGTAGGGTTCAGGTACTGGTAGGCCAGTAGAAGAAAGTCCTTTCCAAGTATTGCAACAGAAATCATGAGTAGTTTTTATCGTTAGATGGTGATTATCAATAAGCAGGAGTATGTGTTTTATAGCGAGTGAAAAAGTGCTGAAATATTTGTAATAAATTAAAATGATTGAAACCAGTCTCAAGAGAACAAAACAGAAATATGGGGAAAGCTAATTTCAAGAATGTTAAATGGGGATTAGAAAGCACAGTTAATAGCAAAGCTCATAAACGTCGTTAAAAATTAAAAACGAATAGTTAAGAGAAACTTAGCATGCGCTGTTGATCACAGCACGACTTCATAGGAGGTTACAGAATGCTAAGCGCGACGTTCACATTACTAAGATTCTCGCTGGAGACAACTTAGATCTCGTGATACTTTAGCTCGTTATATCAGTATGTCATTTTATCCTTTTAGAAAGGGGTATACATTATAGCATTCTTCCCTTCAGGGTGTGGTATTTACGATATGCTCTTACGGAAGCTCTACCCAGAAATAGGTTGCATCTTTACCATTTACATACCAGTATAATTAATATTAATGAGAGTACAGTGTCGTTTAACGAGCGACAACTTGGTTGGTGGGTTAGATTTCTCCGGCTTCTTGTAAGAACGACTCTTTAGCTGGACGTGTGCAATGTTATTTCTCGTTTGATTTACTGCTTTGGCGAGATCTTGCACGAGAATTTGCACCATGTTCTAGCGAGCGAATTTAAGCTCGAATATCGAATCGAACGCATTCCAACGTGTTGGTTTTTCTCGCACGAGTTCAAGCTCTGGACAAGTTGGAAGACCGCGGGTAAAGGGCATTATTAGCATCCTTTCCTCTTTATTTTTTTGTTGTTGTTGAATACGACGGTATGTACATACATTCTCGCATACTATTTCCAGATTTCTTACACCGTGCACACATATCCTCGTATGCCAAATATTGTGTAAGATTTTCGCACTAGATGGCATGCAAAGAATAGCACGTGGAATAGCATCGGGTACATCGCGCTTTGCTTCTAAGCAGCGCGAAGTTGATTAGGTTGGAAAGAGATTGACTGATTGGGTTTTGAGCTAAATGGGTGATAATTTGAATAGGCGCTGGTGTAGACCTCTGAACTTTTCAAACCGACTGAAGCGTGCAAGCTACAAAGCCTGAACTTACCTAGCAGACTTAGAGAAAATAGAATGGCCGTATTTCATAGATAAAAAAAAAAAAGTGCGATGCAAGGGAGGCTATGGCACCCTGAAAGAAATTGGTATTTAACCCGTAAAGAAAATAGCATAATTCAAAGAAAATTACATTTAATCCGTAAAGGAAATGGCATAATTTACTTTGCTTACACCGAGGGCTTTCGAGAGATGAGCTTTTACAGTAACGACCTGCACGTTGTTCTGAATTTTACATTTCAAAGGGCAGTGAGTTGGTGATGAAACCGTTATTGCTTCGTGTTTTTAATCCATATAGTAATATATTATCATATATTCACGTCTCTTTTACTGACTACGCTTGTCAATCCATTTCTTACCTTTCGCATTCACAGTGGTATTTTCAGAGATATTTATCGTCTGAACAGAATTCGTCGTTTGCGGTACTGTGCACCTGGTTATCAAAACTAATTTGTAAAGCTCTTCCATTAGCTAAGCTTTGCATAATTAGCGGATTAAATCGACGGGGAATGAGAAAGCACCAATAAAGCTACGCAATAAGTGTTAAATGGAATAAGGGAAGTACTTAATCCTGAATTGTCTATTGAGTTATTGCTCAGATCTGTAAAAAGGTAGGCAATTCAGATATGAAAAAAAAAAACTGACAGAGACAATGTAAATATTATAACTGCTCGGAGATTTCCGCGACATGAAAACCGTCATCATTTAGCGGTGAAGATCTAGTTTAAATCTGGGTATGAATCAAAGTTGCATTAATTGCTTCTTCAATAACGATCAAATTATGTTAAACCTGAGATCTCTTTGTAAGATGAGTATACATCAGTTTTATCCTTTAGGGTTCTTTTAAGTTATTTTTCGTGTAAAAGTGTATACTTATGTATATTAAAAGTCCGTACACTATATATGTGATCAGGGGGAAATTTATTTCTTTAATTACTGGATCTCCGTGTATTTTGTACTGCCAGAGTCGTATGATAACATAATGATATAAAAAAAAATTTTCGTTGTAAGATGCTGTACAGTTAAAATGTTTAGTAATAATAGCATGAACAGTTTTTCCTAATTTCTGCAGAGTTGCTTGCATGCTGTTTCCCCTTAAAAAGATGCATTCTTACAAACGTGCGTAATACATCTGCTAGGTTCAAGCTGATACTGTTTTTAAGAAATTAGGAATCTGAAGAAGCCAAATGTTATGGCTTTTAAGGACTGTATATTTTGTGAATGTGATAGGCTAACAAAAATGGAAGTGTAATTAGGCATTTACCACCTCTCCGGGGATTTGTAATGCCTGACCACTGTAACACCAGTGGTTGCGTAGAATTTGCCTGGTGTTTCACCAGTCGGGGGTTCAGACCCTCACGAAGTAGGTCATTGTTAACATAAATTTACAAATAAACAACTTACATCACTACCCGGCCCATTAGACATATCGGGATCTCCTCATCCTTCTCCAAAGTGTATTTGTCCCATAGAGGAATGTGATTATTAAGCCACTCGACGTTATTTCTTTATTATTTTAGTCACAACGTTCATTAAACCTACTATATGACTGAAGGGACCATTTTCCAATATTTAATAAAACTAAATGAAATTATCAGTGAGCGAAACAGACGCAAAAGTTAATTTGAAAGGAGTCTTGTCAAGTTAATTTGCAGTAAATTCTGGGTGTTGCAAAGGTGTGTGATATTTATAGGTGAGACTTAAAATAAAGTTAAGAAAAACAGGACAGAGTGTAAACGAAATGATGAGTTTGCAATGGAATAAAGTGGAAGACTAAGAAAAGTAAATCAGACAAGGAGCAAGCGGGATAAAATTTGGAATCAAATAGGCTAAAATTGCCTACGAAAGATCATACATATAAGCCTAGTAGGTTCGGTATTACTCCGCGGTTATGAATCCTAGTATGACAGTAAAACTATTTCTAAAAGATTTTGTTAATATGAGACTAGAGCTTTACGAAGAATATTAGGAGTCAGATGTCAGGATAGTGAGAAATGATACTAGAGGCGAAATTATGTAGATGAGATTTTGATGAAAGGGAGATGGAGATGGCTTGGATATGTCCTCTTGGCACCAGAGGATTAGAAGACCCAGACTTATTTTAATAAGGACTGCACGATAAGAGATTAAGGATGAGTGGAGATTTGTGGAAGTGACACTACAGGAAAGACATGGTTGACGGGTTTCACGGAGGCCCTTTGAACCGCTCGAATTTTAGGTGATGGTGATGATAAAGTATAGGCACATTTTTTTAACCATATTTTTTATCCTTTCTGGAGCGGCTGGCGCTAGAAGGCCGAAAGCCTTACGATTTCTTTTTCTTGACCTGAGCATATGCTGGTGTCCATTTCTAGTTTGTTGGACTGTTGGGCAGTAGGCCAAAAGCGATCCAAGGGGCTAGAAAACAAGAGACGGGCGCTGTCCATATGCACAGCGTCCAATTGGTTAAATGCGCCTTCCAAGGGTGTTTCTGTAGGTTCATTCAGGTGGTTGGATATAGCGGCACTTGGGAGTATTTAAGTATCTTTTGAAATCATACACCCTAGAGAAAGCGCTATGAAAATCCTAATCGAATTATAAAGAACCCTAATATCGCATATGAAGTCTCATAATTACGATTGTAAACGAAAAATAAATAAAAAAAAATCGAAAAGGTAGCGAAAAATAAATAAAAAAATCGAAAATGAAGTCTCATAATTACGATTGTAAACGAAAAATAAATAAAAAAAAAATCGAAAAGGTAGCGAGGTCAGTCTTTGCGTACCTGATTGTGCATAACTTCAGGTGTATATTTCCATTCACAAAGGACATTGAAAGATTACGAACAAGAGTAAAATATGCTTGAAAAAATTCGCGGAAGCTGCATGCGTAGAAATGTTGCGAAAAAATAAAACTTTGAAGAATTTTTTCGTTTAATGGCAGATGGAATTTTGGAATTCTCACGTTATATTAATACACATCTGTGACTTTTAGCTCAGTTAGGAACAATGTTATTCACGTTATTTTGTGTACAAATTAACGAATGTGTGTACAAATTAACGAATGTATGAGAAGTATGTAACAATTAATGGCCGGACCTTCACAGCCATCGCAAAATCAAATAAGATTGTAGTTTCGGCTAAACCTTTAATAATTTTTTTTCCGAACCTGAAACTTTTACTGAATCATCTCCAACATTGAATATTTCAGCCTTGAGGAACGAAAACGTAAAAATGTTAAAAGAGAAACAAATTTAATGTATTTGCGAAGTCGATTCTCTCGTTTCCTTTAGTATATAATAAATTTAAGCTTTTTGTTTTGTTTTCCTGTCTTTTTCTTTTCGCTTTTTTTCTTTGGATGCACAAAGATTCGTTTAGATTTTTCCCCTTCATTATAAAATGAATAGAATCTAAAAATAAGTTATGGAAATTTTTTTATATTTTGTCCATAAAGAAATGTTATCATACGTCTGAACCCTAATGCGGCGCTTGTCACTCACCAGATTGTCCTTAAAGATATACAAGAAATACATTAAAAGTTAGAATTTAAGATTTGGGGGCAGTTTGCGTAGAGATTAAAAATCTTCTATTTTACATTGGTAAGCAAAAAAAAAACTTTTTTTACTCAACTAAAGCAATCATATATTGTGAACGGAAGATATTAAAGATCCTCTTATTTCAATAAGAATTTTAAAAAGATTATTAAAGGATTTTTTTTATTCTTTCAACTTGATAAAATAGGGTTAATAGATTAAAGCCGAAAATTTTTTTTGCTTAAATATTTTTGTTTAGAATAACTAATGGTATTGCGTCCTAAGCCGCGTAAGTAATTCAGAACTTAGTTTTGGATTATCCGCATTTCAGCCGGCAAAGTCAGACTAATTGGACTCCAAAATCCGAATCTTATTTCACTTGCATCCGGAAACCCGCTCCCACCAACAAACAGGTGAGGGCCGAATTCCGGCGCGACCCCTCATGTCATGACGGGCCTCAACAGGTGGCAGGCAAACTCTGATCGGCACTTACCGGTCGTGGCCAAAGAGTCGTCGTCTCGAGCGAGTGGCGCCCTTGGCAGGAGCGATCTGAAGGCGGGGGAGACTTCGGCGTCTTCCTGCGGGAGGACGTGGGCCTGGGAGGCGGAGGGCAAGAGGACAAGTGCGGTCAAGGCGTTGATGGTGCAGAGGAGCAGAGGAGGGGACAAGAGGAGACGGACTGGCACCGCAGCACAACCACCCAACATGTCGGCGAGGAGAGGGGGGAATGATCGGCCCAGTGGCTCTCCACACTTTATAGCAGGAGCTCAGAGAGGAAAAGAGAGAGAGAGAGAGAGTGAAAGCCACGCCTACAGCGACGCCTCCTCATTCTCTCCCTCAATCTACCTCTATCTCCAACATTTTCCTTTTCCTCCTCCAGTGCCCCCTTTCCCGGTCGGTAGGTTCCTCTGGCCTACTTTTAGCGTAGGAGATCTCGATACGGTACGATGCACCGAAATAATCACTTCTTAGATTTCACTCACTGATTTATATTAGTGCTAAATGTTCGAAAGATTAAAAATAGCGTAGAAATATTAATAAGAATGATTTATCTGGACTTCGAAAGGAATCAGATATTGTAATTCTCGTTTTTTGGTGTTAGCTCATATCAGATTCTTATTAAAGGATAAAATGACAGAAAATTTAGGAAGAGCAAGTAAGAGTTAATATAACTTCCGAATTAAGATAAAAAGTATGTGAGTGTCCTCTTCAACTTCGTTGGTCTTAATGTTTTCTATTTTTTTTCTCTTGTATGTATCTCATCCCACAGTCTGTAGCTTATCACCGTAAATCAGGGAATATGTGCCACTTAATAACCTTCATCGCTGATGTCGTCAGAGCTTATGACGTCATAGTAAGGAACATTTACTGATTTTTTGACTCTCGTTTCTGATTATGGGTAGAAAATTTAGAATTTTCTATTTAAAACTAAGGTATTATGGATATTTGTTTTAATTATAGATGCCGATTGAACGGCAACGTAATCCCCATATTAAGCTAAGGCATGTTGAAAAAAGGAGACAGAAAAGACGACAGATTATAGACGATAGTGAAGACACTAATTCAGATATTATGCCGAAGTATGGTTGTTCAGGGAAGGAGAAGCTACCGAGGATTTCATTCCCTCTGAATTATTATGTGAGACAGTGACTTGAGAGAAATCAGGAATAGGAATTAGGATACCCCTGAGAATGGTAGAGTTCTTCCCTTTAGCTCAGCGGAACAGTGGCCAAAATAATTTCTTGTGGAGATGAAATTAGACTAAAACTAACGCAGTGAATCAGCTTTGCTTTTATTTCTCTCTGGTACGTATTGTATGGCATATATTAATCATACTACATGAAATAATTTGGTACTTTTCGGGTGCCGCAGCTCACTTTCAGAAAAATGGTTCGGGGACGGACGTTTTGGAGGTCTCTCTCGCGTTTTTTTTTTTTTTTTTTTTTTTTTTTTACCAAACACTAGGGTTTTCGCTCTTGGTGATTATACCTCTCGCAGAAGGCAGAATACCGGCGCGTAAGCCGGTAAGTGTTGTGTAATTGCAGATATATTAATCTACATTCTGCCCCAATCAGTGCCTTCGAAATTTTCAAGTTTCAACTTCTCGAAGCCTATTGGCTCTGGGAAATGGGTAATAGAGTGCTGTGTATGTGTCAGTGCTTGGCCCTCCCTTTACCACAAAAATGTCATCTGACCAACCTCCAACCGTCGTGCCAGTGACCCTGGCACCTAACGATACCTGGGCCCCACACACAAGTTCTGTACTCGCGAACAATTGTCTTTAGTTTTTACTTTATACAATACCGCTCGAACCGTTCCGCTGTCGAGTCTACTATACAGTCTGTCAGTGCAGCCTTATCCGA
This sequence comes from Macrobrachium rosenbergii, assembly GCF_040412425.1. Taxonomy (NCBI): domain Eukaryota; kingdom Metazoa; phylum Arthropoda; class Malacostraca; order Decapoda; family Palaemonidae; genus Macrobrachium; species Macrobrachium rosenbergii. Next base: position 30,049,691 of record NC_089746.1, read on the forward strand.
TGAGGAAATTAACGCTGCGTATACAAAATGCAAAGACCTGATACCAGAAACCATTCTCCAGGAACGACCCGCGAAAAGTTTATCCTCTCAAGAAAATATCATATATCACTAAGTGGCTAAGGACCTGCTCGGTGGAAATCTACACCTTACAATCTGCCTCCAAAGGGGCCTGCTGATCTAAGCCTACCTGCAGTGCACCATACGGCAGAAAATGTTTTTCTAAAAGCAAAATCCCTCTCAGAAAAAATTGACAAAACCTCAGAAAAAATTGAGGAAGCACAAGACAAATTTTCACAGATCTGGGACGTGATCAAAGGATTACAGGAATTATTCGACAGTCTTAAAACTGTGGAAACAAATAACAATCTTTCACGGATCTGGGATGCTATCAAAGGATTGCAGGAATCATTAGAAAACCAGCACAGCAAGCCACCAGACTCCTTTGAATGAGGCATCCATTATTTCCTCGCCTCCCAACAACACGAGAGAAGTGAGGGTGCGACGCGAAGTCGAGATGGCCATACCCTCCCATGAGCGAACTGCCCTCTATCCCTCGGACAAAGCGCCCACATCACCTATAGACCTATCGGAGGGGACCGATGAACCCCACCTCCTCTCCCTCCCCAGTACTTCTGGTGGAAGGTAGGTCTCCAGTGACGATCACCAGCCCTCGTGAGTCTTCCGACCCTATCTCTTCCCCCCCCCCCAAATCCCCCATCGTGGATGAAGATGTGATTGATCATGAGGGGATTGGGGGCTGGCAGACACAAACAAGCAGAAAAAAGAAAAGAACATCTCGATTGTCCGCTGAACCGAAGCCCAACATTCGTGAATCACGTCACCCCGAAACCTGAGAAGAGATGTCACGTTGTGATTAACGATTTACGCTCATCGGTGAAGCTAGACGCCATAGTAGAGAGTCAAGTTTCTAACGACTCCGACCCTCTTATCTCCCAGGAACTCCCATGCAAAATTCAAAATTAAACATAAAGTGGCCTACAGGATTACCTGCCTATTTCAACACCTCGGTGTTCTTAAAGGCGAGAATTTCGGTCCTAATATAAAAGTCTCAAGATACAACCTAATCCGGAACCAACCCAACACCCCGCCAAGGGAACCTACTGACACCCCAAGTAGGGGTTCAGGCGCAGACTCGCCTTCTACCACAAGTGCCAGCCATCCTCCCAAGCCGAGTGAATGCCCACCCCGGCTGGCCATTTCCCATTCACCCAAATGATCAACTCATTAATTTCCCATCTTCTTGAGTTGCCATGGATACACTAGATATAATCTCTTGGAATATTTTTGGCCTTGAGCGGAACATCCTCCCCTAAACATGTTCTGTAAAAACTTCAAAGGGCATCATTGCATTACAAGAAATGCTCCTCTGGCCTCATGACCTTGCCATCTGCGATTCAGTGCATGAAGACTTCAGGGCTTTCTCGACCTCATCGATGCAAGTTACAGATCACATCGTATCCGGTCGCCCGAAAGGGGGCCTTTCTTTCCTGTGGCACAAATCGCTTGACAATATGATGACTGTGTTGACTATGGGAGTGATAGATTGCTGGGGCTTCAGGTGATAGTCGGGGACTCTAAGATCCCAATAATTAATGTTTATACGCCCTGGGAAAAGAGCAATAATTTTGATCAATACTGCATGATCCTAGGCGAGTTGCACAGCATTATTCACGATTCTACTGCTGATCATATTTGTATGATTGGGGACCTTAATTCTCACCCCGCAAAACAATTTTATAACGAACTTACTCGCGTCTGTCAAAATCACGCTCTCCAAATTAGCGATGTAATGCTCCTCCCTCCCTCCATATACCTATGTACAAAATAGAACGGACACAGTTACAACCTCCTGGCTGGACCACTGCATCACGTCCCCTCAACTCATGATCCTGTTGTGACCTGCAACATTCGCTACGATCTTGCAATGGGCTGTGATCACACCCACTTACAGGTGTCATTCAGTAGCCCATCCCTTCCTACCGTGAACCCCCTAACTGATCACCCACCTGCTGTTAAATGGGAGTTTAAAAACCAACAGAAAACCAGATCCTTTAGGGAAACCACGGAAACCAGGCTGCGGTCAGTAGTTCAACCGGCAAACGCCTTACTGTGCACTAACCCAAAATATAGAAACGGCCATCATAGAAGAAACCTAAAAGAATTCTATTCGAATATAATTTCCGCTATGCGTGCCTCCAGCAGGGATACCTTTAGATCTCATCTAGGCAACTCTCTTAATATACCTGGATGGAATGACTTGATTAAAGATCTATATACACATTCACGAGAAATTTTTCTACTGTGGAGGCAAAATGGTAGCCCGAGGGAAGGACACTTTGAACTGTTAATGAGGCAGGCGAGAGCGCAGTTCAGACTTGCCCTTAAGCATTGCAGACTTAATGAAAAGCAACTGAGAGCTGTTGCAATGTCTAGAAAATTAGAATCTGGCGATTACCCCCGTCTTTGGAAGGACATTCAGTCCCTAAATCCCAAAACTAAAAAGCTATCACAGAGAGTAGGGAGAAGCCGTCGGTGACGAGGCTATCGCTAAGAATGTGGGGCGATCACTTCAGCACTATCCTGAATTGCATAGGCGATCAAGACTCCCGAAGGGATGTAAATAACCTCCTTACTGACAATATTCAGTTTCATTTCTCCGATCGTATTACGCCAGGTAACATCAGCGATGCCATAAACAACCTACCTAATTATAAATCGCCCGGCTGCGATGGTCTGCCTGCTGAAGCTTTCAAATTCTGCCAACCGATAATTTACATTTTGCTAACTCAGCGTCTCAGCGTCTTGTAGCGATCTCCCGCGCGTGTCTGGCTAACTGCAAAGATCTCCGTTGTTGTTGTTTCAGATTTAGCTGGCCTTGTGCCAGCACGGGCTCTTGCTCTTAGAGCAGCCTGTAACTCTATGTTGATGAGTCTGTGAGATGGGTAGGTTAGATGAAAACTTTATTATGATGCATGAAAGTGATTTTGGTGGGGGAAAGATCTCCCTGTACTGGCTCCTTTTAAGGCATCTGCCGAGGGTAGGGGCCCCGATGTCGGGCCCGTATGGTGACTGCGCCCAAGATGTGTCATCTTCCAGGTGTCTTGACCATCTGCTTGCATCTCCCCAGGTGTCCGGTGGAAAGACAATTCAGCGTGATCACTGCCTCATAGAATGGTTGCTTTAAGCAGCAGCTAGTTAATTTAAGCTGCTTAAGGGAGCGACACTGCCTCTTATCCTTGCCCCTATTTGACCGTGCCATCCACATGTCTGTCCCAGGTAAGGGGAAGGGACAGATCAGAACACTGATAAGTTTTGTGTTGGTATCTAGGTCAACTTGGGTCGGCTATGCAGCGACAAACTCACTCTTAACATTCTAAAGGTTGGCTTTTAGCGACTTCTTGCAAATTTATAATATATATATATATATATATATATATATATATATATATATATATATATATATATATATACATTATACATTATAATATACAGTATATATATTACATATAATTCATATATATAAATAATATATATATATATATATATATATATATATATATATATACAGTATATATATATATATATATGTGTGTGTGTGTGTGTGTATAATGTATGTATGTATGTATGTATGTATGTATGTATGCATATGACACACACGTTTTACCATAACAAATCTAGTGGAGCAACCTAGGCGGGGGACTGTTGACCCCTTTGTGCTAGCAACGTTGCATAAACGACGAATAAGGATGACCCTCTTCATTGAGACAAACTGTAATCACAGTGAGAAATCAATCGACTTGGACTGCTACTGTCATGGTTGTATAAATATATATATATATATATATATATATATATATATATATATATATATATATATATATATATATATATATATATATATATATATATATATATATGTGTGTATATATATGTATGTATATATGTATAGACATAAAATGTGTGTTAGTATAGATGCGTATGGGAAAGGTTCATGTACGATAAGATTAAGGTTAACCAAGCAAAAGTAGGACTTGAAACCCTCCCTTGATCACCGAAAATTGTAGAAATCCGTACATGTTAACCTTTTGGAATGCGGGAAGTTAAATCTTAAACTGGGAGAAAATGTAACGTTTTCCACAATGTGCAACAGTTGCAAATTTTGAGAAGACAAAAACCATGCCATTATTCCTCAGCTTGCTCATTTCAGAGGGAAGATTCTGTAAGTCGTTCCTTATTACAGGACGAATTGTGAACCGATGTACCCAAAATCTTCAAAATTTTGTAGAGTTACTTATGATCCAAATGACTGGTGTCAGTCTCTGGGTTGTCAGAGTTCGTGACGTTAACAAGTCTCCAACAGTTTTCTTTTGATGATTTCACAGCTTTTTTCACTAATAAAGACCTTTACACTTTTAATATTTAAATACCTGCATGATTTTTTTTTTATGGTTTCATTCCTACTTTGTTCATATAGTTGTCAGATTCGTTCCAGTTCCAGGATGATGATGATATTTCCCAGTACTCTTTCATAATTTATCCATAAGTTTTCGGTTTTACAAACTGCTACGCTTGAATGTGCCCTTAGTAAAAGATTGTTACGTGTCATTTAGTATAAAAAACTACGGAAGTAAAAAAAAAAAAAAGGAACAAAAGCGTACAAAGAAATATTTGTAGGTAATGTAAAGAAACCACATTTAGGAAACACCAGACAACGCGGTAATGCAAGTGTGTACCTAAAGTGGTCTTTAAAGGAAACTTTACTGCTGCCCCCTGCTCCACCGTTACTCCTAATAAACCATTAATTCTCATTTTCTACTGTAGGTCTGTTCCGTTTATGTTTTCCTCTTGATTTTTCCTTTTTCTCTTTGTATCATCCGAGATATGAACACGTCCTCCTCTTTCTGGCATCTTTGCCGTGCTTCAGTTTTTTTATGACTGCATTTTTTGTAGACTTAATTGAATGTTCTATTAATCAGTCTTATTTACCTGCTTTTACCTTTTTGTTATTTATTAGCAGAAAATTAGAATAACCTTTTCTATATCAAAGTTACATAATATTTATCATTTTTATTAATTTGATATCAGTAGTTCCTATTTATCTTCTCTTTCAGCAAATTACCTAGAGTTATGGTAATGTTCGTAAATTGCAACATGATAGCTTTTTTTTAGTAACTTGGTATCCTATCAGTATAATCCCTACTCTGGTCTCTTCTTACAGTCTCTTCAGTAATATAAAACTGAGGTTTAAGGAAAGATAATTAATTGCCCAGTAGGGATTCAGCATTAAACAACCCGCGGAAGTCGGCGTTTCCCTCAACCCTAACTACAAAATGAAGAAAATGCTGCTAAGAGTAATGATTTATTGACCACTGGACTTCAGTATATGCATAAAAAATTGGCCTCATGGACAATTGACATATCAAGCCATGAGTAGTATAAATAAGTATGACATATGATGAAATAAATATGACAACTGGACTTCAGTATATGCATAAATTGGCCTCATGTATATCTAGCCCAGCCTCAAACGAAACAGAAAAGTTGGTCCTTATAAGATTATATGAACAAGAAAAAGTGCAAGTTTTAATTTGATTTGCTGCCTTCACCAAGTCATCAAAACGAATAAAATCCACTCCCTCCATTCAACGAAGAATTTTTTTTTATCATGACCTTGATGTATGTTCAAGATTTTAAGAAATGACTCCGAAATACGAAACCCACTAGGAATATCTGTACTACTGAATCTTCCATTGCCTTCTAACATTGAAGTGTTTGAAACAAGCATTAGACGAATGCTGGTTATTCTTCTGGAGATATGGCGTGGCGATGATGGTCCCAAGAACCTGGAAATTTTGTTCCTTTCCGCTGTGTTTCTTCCTTCCTGGTTCGTGTCAGGTAGTAACTTTTCTTTCTAAATATTTGCTTTCGTTGATAGAGACAGACACTAACGTTCTGATTTATATTTCTCGTGTCTCTTGGTTAATGTTGGCATTTCACTGTGCGTTGCAGTTTTTCTTCGAAGGACCTGTACAGTTAATTGTGTCCCAGCATGTATGGCACTGTAGAAAATCTGGTTATTTTGGTAAATTGTGTATTAATATTTATTAATTAAAAATCATTTATGAAATAGACGTTTAGGCTATAGCCTAATTGATTAAATTTCCTTTATATATAACATTCTTTTCCCATGTAAATGTTGTCCCATATATCTGAATTTAGCAGTGCAATGTCTGTTACTTTGAGTTGTCCTGAGCTGCAATACACCAGAATCTAGTAAAGCTATATGTTACAAGTATAAATGTCTTTTCTGCTAAAACGTTCTCCTCGTGCTTAATTTTCTTTTTAAATCTTGTTTTAAATTTCAGATCTATTTGTTATTATTGTCCCTACTTATGCACCCTTCAGTTTATCATTCACCTTGTTTAAACTTCCTTCTCATTTTTATCTTTTTCCACAGTGCGAGTATTCTCATGTTAAACTCTACTTTCTCACATCTAAGAGAACTTCCCAATTCTGCATTTTTGCTGTTCTGATCTGTACTTATCCTTTCTTAATCTTGGCTTAGGTTGCAAACTTGATTATGAAGGATGAAAGAAAGAATGAGAACACCGAAGGTTTTAGGAACGAAGTCTTTATATCTTAATAAAAGTCTTGCAGCCATAGGTTAGATCAGTACAACATTGTTTGATTGCAGACAACTCTCTCTCTCTCTCTCTCTCTCTCTCTCTCTCTCTCTCTCTCTCTCTCTCTCTCTCTCTCTCTCTCTCTCTCTCTCTCTCTCTACCATCTTAGTCTTTTTTGGTTTTATTTTTAAAGGAGATGTTTTCCTTTTTCTTATTTATTTGTCTTGTCACTGGTCTCGACAACTTCAGACCTCTGAAATTCCTACGAACAGATTATTGGACTATGATGGAGACCATTCTGAAGCTACGGAGCAGAGAGTAGGGGGAGGCAGGTGAAGGGAAGGGTCTAGTAATATGCTGGACCTCACTTGAAAAAGGAGTTGGTGAAACTTGAGCATGAGATGAACTGTTACAGTAATATTTCACTCTAGGGGCACTCTAAACCCTTACATGCGTTGAACTTGTATAGAAAAATAGAGGATGCCCTTCTAAAAAAAAAAAGGTAGTATCGAAACAGAAAAAAGGTGGGAACTTCCAAAGCTCTGATACTGTTATAAAGACCCCCATTAAACTTTTTAAATTAACTCGCTGCATTGATTTTGAATTTAAGAGGAATCCATCTGTTTTTTTTTTTAAATTTATTTTTCTTTTACCCTGACGGCTATTTAAACACCTGCTTCTTTTTATAACTCAATTATTTGTTTATACCCACCGAGCATATTCACCGTAAGATTCCCTCATTCCCAGGTACTCAGAAGTCAACTTTTCGGCGTTCCGGACGTTGAAGTTTAGACAGTATTATTTTTTTTTTCATTTTTGGTTGGAGCTCAGCTTTGCTTTCCTTGAGATGAGCAGTTTACATATTTATGATTTTAGGATTCTAATGAATTTGTGTTTGTTTCATGAACTTTTTCATTAGTGTAGTTAATTTACTTGTAGCATTTTTTATTTTCATAGTTGAAGACTTTACACCTATACGCTAGGTGAATATAGACCAGTCAGTAAATTTTTTTAACCATTTGGACAAGTTGATATTTTGTCTTTCTGGAAATGTTTACAGATAAGCTTTTTAAAATCTGACTCTTCGCTAGCCTTAAAAGTAAGCTTTATCAATGTTACACGTGATTCAATCTCATTTTTAGCAAAATTTGCATCAGCCGGTCTCCAGTTAAAAGTGGCTGCCTCTTTCGTTTTACTCCAAAAGAGCGACAGTTTCAGTAGGGGGATACATCCTTACCAAACATAATTTTTGGTGCCGTGGATACTAATCTGGAGTAGTCGGGTTCGTATGATCCTCATCAGCTGTACCTGCCCGTGGTTTACATTTTCTACTAGGTGGAAATAGGTAGCCATAGTCTTCTTTTTCTATCCGGCAGTAAATGTACGTGGCTGATATTGTTGGATCCTCGATCTTGATATTAAATGGCCGACGTTTTTGAATTGTAACCTATTGTGGGTGCTGAGCAGCATGAGCTGCGGGCATTCAGTGATGTCAGCTGCAGATATTTACCGTCAGCTAAAATAAATAAATAAGTAAATAAATAAATAAAGATTTTGGATATCATTTCTGAGGGTGGTGTGTCAGTCAGACTCAGAACTATCATATCATAAAGATATAATACTCTACATTTCCTCGTTTTTGGATGTACTTTTCGATTTTCATGGAAAGGTTTTGTATCATCTCTCCCCACCATTATCAGCCACTTCATAATTCCCGCCTTCCCACACTATCATAGAGGATTTAACATATGCTCCATGGATTAATCATGTATCCGCCTGGCCAGATTGAATATAAATTTTATCAAGATCTATAAAATAACTTTGCTTATGACTTTGTCATATGTAAAAGCTCATTTCCGACTTAAATTTAAGTCTTACAACTTCACTTTTTGCGAGAGGGGAAATTATGCATTGTCGGTCGTACGTCATGAAGTCGTTGATGACAATGAAAGTAATTGTTGTTGTCTTCACCAAAGTCTGTTTTATCCGTGATGGCTAACACTGCGGATGAAACACTGAACATAAATGTACCGTATTTACACGTTGAAGCTTGCTGAATTTCCGTTCAAAATAAATTAATTTTCAAATATTTTTAGTGAGAATAAAAATTCGTGATAGCAAGTTTCCTAAACTAGTGTTGTAAAGGAAATAGTAATGCTTTTCATTAAAAAATGCTGAGAACTGTACTGTTGATTTATGAAAACTATTCTTATGAATAATGCTATAAATACACCAGTTGGTATATTGTACTAACTACTAGTTTTTTGTATTTGATGAAAAGTCCTTCATTCCTTACCTCAAGCTTACCTATAAGCGGCCTTGAATTCTGAAGTTCAAAGTTGCACTGATTTCAAACGTTAGCCTACAGTTGTTAGGAATCTCCACGATCTTCTTAGATAAAACTGTAACTGATCTTTGCTAAGTGTTGATAGGTATTTCTTCTCTCTCTCTCTCTCTCTCTCTCTCTCTCTCTCTCTCTCTCTCTCTCTCTCCTCTCTCTCTCTCTCCACTTCCCGGCCTCACCCTTCTCTTCCTCCTTTTTCTTGTAACTAGGTGATTCTGATAAAACTACAGAAAAATTGCAAAAGATTTGCCTGACAGCCAAATCTGCTATGTGCATTGCTAGTCTCGTTCTCTCGTCTTGAAGCATCAAAACAGTTCTTTGGCACTTCTGTTT
>NC_089746.1:30064011-30139011 GCF_040412425.1 Macrobrachium rosenbergii
GTTAGGCTTAACCATTTTGGGGAATGAAGGAGAGAGTTTATGAAGGGACGAGTTGGAACCCACAGTTCTAGTAATTAATGCTTGAAATTAATTTTTATTTCCTTCTCAGTTACGTTACAGATGTAAAAACGGGTGAGGTGGCGTGGAAAAGAGGTCCCATCTGTTGAAGTATATATATATTGTCATAAACTGGACCTCGCCTTGGTGAGGAATTTATTCAAAACTATAATTGATGCTGCCACAAAACCAAGAAAGTCCAGTTTATGAGCAAAGGAATAAGTTATATGAAAACTTACCTCAGAATTTCCTGGAGTTATACTTGAAGGGGGAAGGTTGCCGTATGGAAATTTAGAATTCTTTTACCAATTTACAGGGATTTATTTACAGAAACTTAGCAAATCAACAGTGAGACACGACACAACATAATCACTAAGGGGCAGATTCAGAATAGGACACAGGGAACAATAATGCAATGATTTGGCAACAAGCAAGTGGATTAAAATGGGGCCAATCTGCAATACAATTAGTTCAATGATAATAATCACATTCAGCCTTGCTCTGATTACATGAAATAGTCTCAGGTAATGCAAATGATGGAGCTCCAGGATGGAAGAATAATTCATATGAACATTTGGGCCACAACGGAAATCGTTACTGATTGCGACCAGGAATTATCAGAATTTTGTTGGCAGACGAGATACTGGAGCATGGATAGCGATCATTCCGCGTGTGCATCCCTGAAAGAGACGTCTCAGTTAGGAATGACGGTGTACACTGAAGGAGATGGAATTTCCCTATGAAATATCACACAACACACGTTCTTAAATACAAAACATAACGTAGCCTAGGAGATGACTATACTGAAATCACGTATGTACAATCGGAGAATCAGCCCAGCGTAAGCTTTAACAATGAACACGTGATTGCACTCACACAAAGATGAAATGAACACTGTTACAGCTTAACTTAAATAGCCCTTAAATTGCACTGGTGGAGGGTTAATTGATGGTTATCACGGGGTCTTTACTTGGATTCAAAGTACGTAAATGGCAAGGCAGGGATACAAGCAGGATTCTAACAAAGGGAAGATTGCTTTGTGGAGGAAGAGGTTAAAAGTTAAAGAAATGGAAATTTTAAGAAGTTTAAGTTAAAGGGGAGAGGGCTGGTCTTGACTACTTGCAAATGTACGAACCTTTTATGACTGTTATTGGCACCTACAACCATTCCAGGTCCTTTTGAAGTCAGTCCAACCAGTGGAGCTGGAGAAAAATGCGGCGCATCCGCCACAGATGAAATCAGGAGTCCGTCTCTTCTCTGCTTTTTCAAAAGCAGGGTGTATTCGGGCGTCTGGCGGGGCCAACCGTACATGCAAGCATGTCAAAAGGCCAGCAAGGAGGGCATGGGAAAAGCACACTTATCATTGTATGCCTACAGATTAAAATGCTACCTGTTCCATAGCTCTAAATGCCCCTTTTGCCCCTTCCCACTCCCTACATGTCTCCCCATCGCTCGCTGGGTGAGCGGGTTCCGTTCTCAGCTACCACTCTGTTGGTCGCAAGTTCGAATCTCTGACCGGCCAGTGAAGAACAAGAGGAATTTGTTTCTGGTGACAGAAATTCATTTCTCACTATAATGTGGTTCGGATTCCACAATAAGCTGTAGGTCCTGTTGCTAGGTAACCAATTGGTTCTTAGCCACATAAAAATAAATCTAATCCTTCGGGCCAGCCCTAGGAGAGCTGCTAATCAGCTCAGTGGTCTGGTTAAACTAAGATATACTTAACTTTTTCCCCATTTCGTGATGGGGTGGAAAGGGGTTCTGGTATTGTTTTCTGGATCGCGCGATGTTAGGGGGGGTTAAGGAGGTACGGAGGCCTACTAACGCCTGTTGACTGGTTCAAATAAGCGCGGGTTTTTTGTGACACCCGACTCAAGAGGCAGAGGAATAACAGATTAATTCAAAATTGATTGCCGGAATTAAATATACAGGAAGGAGGGATGGTTATTCTTGACAATATATATATATATATATATATATATATATATATATATATATATATATATATATATATATATATATATATATATATATGTGTATATGTGTGTGTGTGTGTGTGTGTGTGTGTGTGTGTGTGTGTGTGTTTGTATATACCAGGAGTTATCCAATACAGTACAGTACTGGTATATCCAGTATATCTTTGAATGACTCCTGGCACAAAGGACAGGAAATTCTGAAACCTCAGTAAAATTCTATTACATTTATAGTACCATTTCGTTGCTTATGTTGTTTATTATTTTTATATCTCTATGTTTATTATATGTATTACTGCATTTATATTATTTTAGAGCTTACTTAAGCACTTCTTCAGACCCTTGCAGTAATACTGTAAAGCTCCACAAGCTTCACTTCAATTTCTGGCACAGCCGCCAGCCAGAAGCTAATTAACCCCCCTCCTCCTGTCCCCTGGCCCCCGCCCCAATTCCGTAGTCACGGATTTGCTTGTTACTATGTTTCTGTCTGCAATGCTGGGTCAAAACAGGTCAGTGCCTTAGAATAGATCAGTCTCATTCCCAGTTCTTTTATTCTCTTTCCTTTACGCTGTTGTCATCAGCAGTGTAAAGGAATGGGACACATCATCTTGGAATAAGATTGATTTATTCTCAGAAAGTGGCAGTTTGTGATTGGGCATTTCAGATGGAAAACTGACAGGTAAATCCGCAATTGGATTTCTGGATCGGGGTCCCGTGTCAGCCGGTGAAATAATCCATTCAGCACTTATTTCTAGGTAATTCCGTTGCTAGATACCAGAGAAAAGCTAAATGTAAAGCTGGGGTTACTACCCCCAGAGTCATTGTGTCTGCTATTAGGCAGAAAGTATTTTCTTAATACAAGCCTATTCAGGTTCAATTCTAAAGCTCATGATCTTAGACGGTGACCACTTACATTATTTTCATTACATGAATTTAGAGGACCTTACTAATGTTCAGGGTAGAATTCTCCTAGTTTTCAACGTCTCTATTTAAGTCTTTAATAGCATAAGAATGATGTTTATTTCTCTGTTATTATTTCACCGGCTGACACGGGACCCCGATCCAGAAAAAGGATTTTGACAAAGGAAAATCTATTTCTGGGAGGGCCCGTGTCACCTGGTGGCCCACCCCTGTTTTTCATTCTCTCCCTCCCATGGTAAACATCATTCTAGTGGGGTGGGTGCTAACATGGAATGCGACTAGTGTTGCCTTGTGTACAGTCCATGAGTAGTGCATGGGCTTGTATTGGCACCTCTCTCATTGGGACTTTTGACATTGGGAATCTTTATAGGGCAGGGTCCGTGATTGTGACAATCTCACCCTTTACCATATATGACTCCATTTCTTGAGCTCGCTCTGGGGGTAGTAACCCCAGCTTTACATTTAGCTTTTCTCTGGTATCTAGCAACGGAATTACCTAGAAATAAGTGCTGAATGGACTATTTCACCTGGTGACACGGGCCCCTCCCCAGAAATAGATTTTTCCTTTGTCAAAATCCTTTATATATCAGTCCGGACTGTCAGCTTTCTGCTTGCCCAAAAGTTCTCTGGCTGTGCGATTGTACTGTGGTGAATTTCATTTACATTTTCTATTTAAGGGAACAGATTTGTTTTCATTTCCTATTTCATTTTAGCATGGGTCAATATGAATTATTTTGTCAAATTTTTGTTTCTTCTCTTTGGCTGTTGTATACCGTACTTTCAAAAAATTTATCTATGCTTGCCTTAAAATTGAAGGTTCAGAATCTGTGTTGTTATGGTTGCCATCTTCAACTTCTTCCATGATATTTAACTTGTCTTATTTGGGTTCTTCTGAACTTGTTTTAGATTACAATATTGGTTTGTATAATGCTGTATCCCTTTACACAGTCGTATTTTTTTTTTTTTTTCATAGTGTGGTTTACTTAAGAACCTTTTGACATTAGTTTTCCACTTCACTTTAATCCCTGCTGCCATCATTCTTGTTCTAGTTGTTATTTAGTTCAGCATCAAGTCTTAACTCTGTCAGTATCAAGTGTCAACACTTTTTGAACTTAGCATGATGTGGGTGGTTGTCAGACACATTGTGTGAAATGATCTCATGATCGTCAAACATCACATGCTTCCCTAGTACAGCCATTCTGAGAGGTATGCCCATTTCGGCACAGTGATTTTGATTTTTGTGTTACGATATGTTCTATGAATTGTATCTTACTTGGGATTTTGTATAGCTCGGTGTCAAGAATGTTATACCTTGAGCCATAATGCCTACAGTAGTTTCTGTTTATTCGATAACTCCTCTTCATGGATATGAAGTGGTATCAGCATTTGCTGAATGTAATTGCGATCGTCAGGCTTTGTTACAGTTGACTTTCCTCTTTATTTTGGAAAACAAGAGTTGATTTTTCGGGTCAGGTGTTCCTCCCTTTAGTCTCTTGTTGGAAGCACTGTAATATCTGAACATATTATTCTCTGCCCTTTGGAATGACATTCTTGCCTCACTTTTGAGAACAAGGGTTAGCTCTGAAACCCCTTTCCTTTCTTTTTCTGCCATTGTTATACTGTATTCATATGGTTATATCTTGTAATAAAATATTCTTTATTTTGTTTGGGAGAGTATATCTATAACCATGATCATTGATGGTAAATGTTAATTTTTTTTTTTTTACTTTCCTGAAGACAAAATCAATAAAATTTCCCCAGGGTGTACTTCTACCCACCAGAGGGTTCCATACAATGATAGGAATACTGCTCTACTCCCCACACAGGTGCCCAGGAGATCCACCTAATTATACACTTGACACACAATTTGTGACTTATGACTGCAAGTCGGATAAGTTCAGGCCAGCAATTAATGTCAAGAGAAAGTATCACATGGCTTGACCTCACCAGTTATTCAGATTCTAAGAGTGAGAAAGCACATTCTGTGCAATACAGAAGACAAAGTTCAGTCGGAAAAGTATGGGACAGAACCCTAGCAAATTTTGCTCAAGTGATCAAGTTAATCTGGTTATGGAGAGTCAAATTTATATATTTGTCCTCTGACGCCCACACTCGTGATAACAGCGAGTCTAGGAGGCAGTTCATGTTGTAAGAGCAATCAAAGTCTCTTTAAAATAAATGCTGAGTCTTGACCAAAGTGACAAAAATGAAAATGCCTTAAAAACTAGACTAAGTCATTTTCTCTGTAAAATATCTAATAGAATGTTGTCTCTGGTTTAATAAAGCAATATTGAATGCACGAAAAGATTCAAAACATGACATCAACAAAACATATAAAGGAAAAATGCATTTTTAAAAGTAATCTGTAGCCTTTCATATACGGAGTATCCTTTAGCGCATATGCTGGACTGGCTGTGTTCTGACTTATTAAGGGTGGTGGCAACAAGGTGGTTTAGGGGATGCTGTTCTCACCCAACTAAGGCTACTTATTGCCCTTCCGACCACAACATAGTTTTACCTGGTAATCATTTTGTCACCTGTTGCAGTATTTCTGCACTCGTTGTGTATTTCCTGCAGGAACAAAAGAGTGCTTTCATGATTCCCACTGCCCTGAATATGCTGCATGGCCATTCTCCACAATGGGAATGTTTTGGGAAGAGGAGGAAGCCTGAGAAGGACGTCTCATCTAGCAGACCCATCTTGGGTCCTTCCAGAACATTTTTTCACTTGTGACCATTCCCCTTTCCCCCCCTCTCCCAGTACTTCTTCTGAGAAGACCAACCCACAGTTTTTAAAGCTGACTACACCTTCCCCAGATGAAGAAGAGGTGAAACGGCTAAAATCCATACAATTTTGAAAGCTATGGCCATCATTAAGCATGATGGGTTCACCTTCTTGGCTGGGCAGTAAGGCAAACATCAGTAGTCTTGCTCTTCCCACCTCCCTACCTGCTGCATCTACCTCCCAGGAGTTACCACTGGTGGCAGAGCAGGAGGAGGTTCTCACTTCCTGCTGCCCTGCCCCAGCCCCCTTGCTGACCCCCAGCACTCTTTGTGAATACAGGAAGGCTACCACCAAGAAATATCTCTGATCTCCTTCACCACCTTCATCCTCCCCATCATCCTCTTTCTCATTGGGCCCTCTATACCAACAGTCAAAGATGGGCTGGTAGGGTGAAAGGGCTGAGAGGTGTCTGAGGCCTTTGCAGAGGTAGATGGAGCGGGATCCTATCTTGTCTTTATTTGTGAGGTCTTTCATTGTGTAGATGGCAGGGTAGTCTTGGTCTGACCTGGGGTTCTCAGTGAAGGGTCTACTCCCTTGGCTGGATTTGAAAGTGGCTCCTTGAGAGATGAGGATGTCACATGAATTCTCTCTCTCAGTAGCCACTGCCACTTTCACTTCCCCCTGGGGTAAGCAGAAGTGAGACTCAGGATTGAAATAGTCCTGAAGGAGAGCCAACTGTCACGAGAAACCTGTCTTGACAAAGGGAGAGGAATGAGCTCCTTCATCAGAAGATAATGTTATGTTAACCTAAAGGTTGGTGATCTGGTGGGCTAGGAATGTGAGGGCTTTCCTGCCTGACACCATAAGCTTCCTTGCCCAAGACCAAGAGTTCCAGGCAACTTCATCATTGAGGTGGTCCTTTCCAGACAAGTTGCCGCATCATTTGGTCCCCTCAACAATGAAGTTTGGAAATACCTAGAGTGGTGGCTTTCAGACCACAGTCTCCTTGAGGGAGTCTCGCTGAGCATGCCTGGTCCTTTCCAGACAAGTTGCCGCATCATTTGGTCCCCCTCAACAGAGTTTCACTGGGCATGCCTCTCCCATAGTTAGTACTTCTGTTCTCACATGTGTCCAGCAAAGGTTGGGAGCTCATCTGGAAGGATAGTTTACTTCAGGGGCATGGCTTTTGAACATGAAGAGGGTGCACATCAATGTGCTAGAGATGATGGCATCATGGCTGGTACTTCAGACTTCCATCAACATCTGGAGGGGCACTTGGTGGTAGCGGCCTACATCAACAAACAAAGGGGGGACAGTCTCCCCCCTTGTTGTTTCATCCCGGGCAAAAAGAGTACTGTGGCAGACCAATTGAGCCATTGGGACCAGGTTGTAGGGCAGAATGGTCCCTACACCAAGCAGTAGCAGAGAGGCTATTTGACCTGTGGGGACAGCCGATGATCAATCTGTTCACCACCAGACTGCTCCCCAGTTCCAGACCCATGGGCAGCAATACAAGGTGCATTCCAACACCTTAGAGACAACATAGAATTCTATGTCTTTCCCTTGTTCAGTGACCTATCTGGCTACAAGCTGGGTGGTATGTGAACCCTGAGTGGTTATTCAGCAACTCCTGCAAGAAAGAGGCTTTTCCTCACATAGCAGTGAGAGAGATATCTGGTACCCTCTGCACCTCCTCAGGGAATGTCTACCAAGGAAAGTGGACCACCTCTCTTCAGCGTGTGGCAGACTTCTTAGTCCTCCTGTATCAAAATAAAGGTCTCGTCTCAGCCATTGAAAGGCACCAGGCAGCTCTCACTCATGTTCTGCCTACAAGGGATGGACCTGTTCACCTTCTTGGAAAAGTAATGCTTATGAGAAGCCTCAAGAGGCCAGGCTTCCTGAGAGGGACCTGACACTAGTACTCTGAAGCCTTAGGACAGCACTGTTTGAACCCCATTCAGTCATTGTATAGGATCTCACCTTCAAAACTGCAGAAACCTGGCAGCCAATCCTGAATGATCTTGATTGCTCCCCTCTGCAGCATAGCCTCAACTTTTGCCCACTGAGCTTGGGGCTTGGACGTGGGGAGAGATGGGAGGGGCAGTAGTCCTTGAAGGGGAGTCTGTACCTGTCCTTCAGTACTGAGATCATGCACAGCTTTGCTCTGTGATGCTGCCACACTTTCCATTGAGACAAGAGGCCTGTGGCAGCAGAAGGGGAGGGGAGCCAATTTCATTGAGTAGCTCCTTTCTTTTTGCCCTTACCTCCTTTCTTGGCTGAACTTGGTAGCAGAGATGAAAGGGCTGGGTGTTGTCCTAGCCTTCATTGAAGTTAATGGATTGGGGTCTTGGTGTGGTTTGATCTGCTGAACCTTCTACTGTGCTGGTGGAGGGGCAGACTTTGTTGGTCTTCCAAGTTTCCCTGCAGTGGCTCTACTCCATTAAGAGGAGTTGAATGTGGCTACACAGGAAATGAGCATATCCCATGAGTCTTAGTATTTGATGGCCACTACTGCTTTTACCTTTCCTGGGGGGGAAATAGAAGGGGGAGTCCAGATGAGACTATAACAGAGAGAGAGCCAACTCTCATGCAAGACCTGCTTCAACCTGAGTGCAAGGAATGAGTACCCCCCTTCGAAGGACAATGGTGGCCAAAACGTTCATCAAAGGACAGTGTTGGCCAAAACGTTCATAACTTGGTGGACAATGAAGGTAAACACTTTCCCACCCAACATCATTAATTTTTTTGTTTTTGCCAATTCTTCGAAGGCACTTCCTTCATCATGGTGATGGTGACAGTGCCCTGCCTCATATCTAGCAAGGCGGTGACCTGTAATGCTGACATCATCACCATGTCTAGATTACTGGGCTTAGTATAACTGAACGAAAGCCCTTGTTTCCTTAAAATCTCTAAGGGGATTATTAGTTTAGCACTGCAGTGTTGGGTCAAGACTTAGGTGTGAGTTGTTTTCATTATCCAAGACACACTATCTCTTTTGCCTAGCCAACAGCAGGGCGGGGCGAGTAGCTTGGCTTATCTGCCAGCTGTGAGGGAACTGGTTGACTTACAGATCAGTGAGCCCACCTTGACCAAAACAGTATGGGCAAGCTCTGTCCAAGGTAACTGTACTGAAGATCTCACCTCTGAAGCAGAACCAACCACCTGCTTTGAAAGAGAGATCACTGGACAGAGTTGATGCCAAGGCTGCCTCCCCGAGGTTATTAAGCTCATGAACGAGTGTGATAACCTCTTGGAAGCATTGTTCCAGGTCTCACAGAATGGCTTCAGGAGGGGCAGGATCTCAGTGCCCAAGGCCTCTGCACTTTCAGTGAATCCCTATCTCTGCTGCAGTGAGGGAAGGCATAGATATCTGCTCCCAATCTTGCTCATGCTCCTTCCCCACAACAAAGATTAGATCTGATTAAATCTCTGAAAGAGGTTCTGGGAGTTGTTCAGGGCAGGATGGAAGCAGTGGGTGGGTAGGATAGAGGGATGGTTGCAGCCCAGTTTGATGCCCTCTGGTGGTGGAACAAGGGTTTCATCCAAAGGGAGGACCTCCCTCTAGATCTAGACCAGGTGCTTTGATCTATGGGAAGACTGATTGTGCTAAAAAATAAGGATGGAGAATGGTCTTGTCAGTAGTAGGAAATGATGTCGAATGCACTCAGGCTGAAAGACAAGAGGCTGAAGCCAAGAAGTTGAACGGACAGGAAGAAGAATGGACATGATGCCGAATGGCCAGAATTCCGAATGTACAAAATGCTGAACAGACATGAGGCCGAATGTATAAGAAGTTGAAACAATCTTGGGTGGGTTGTAAATTAGTTAATTACCACAAACCTTAAATAGATAATTACCAATTTCATTACAGGTGACAAGGATAACAATTTTCTTTTCTATATGCAATTTACTGTCCCTTGAGTTTTATCATGGATTTCGTTAAGACAGCACGAGGAGGAAGAAAGCTTCTTTTAAGTGGTTATGCCTACGTTGTCGATAAAAAGGTTAATGACACTACATATTGGCAGTGTGAAAAACACAGAGCGTAGTGCTAGGCTTAAAACTATTGATGAAAAAGTACAAAGCAATGTGTGCGATCATTCTCATCCACCTGGTGTGGCCCGTTATTCAGTTTTGAAAGTATTGGACGGTATGAAGAGTAAAGCTGAGCATTCAGAAGTTACAAGCACCATAATTAAGAATGCAGTGGAAGAATTGCCACTTAGTGTAGCTGGAGCCCTACCTAAGAAAGAGAAACACTTGAAAGAATCATATAAAGAGCAAGAAAGATAGAAATGGTCGAAGCTTTGGACATAACAGTGTGAGGAGAGAACTTATGGATGTATGAAAGTGATGCTGTTGTTATCGTTTCTACCAAAAAAATTTAAAACTCTTATCAAAAAAGCAAATGTGGTTTGGAGATGGAACATTCGACTCTGCCCCACTAGGCAAACAATTATATACAATGATTACAATTTTTAATTACATAATAAAAGTTTTATATAATTTTTTACATTATGCTTTATTACTTGTAATATATTTCACTTCATTACTGTATTAGTTTATGACTTACATTGTTTTCAGTAATATTTTGTGAAAGGAAGTTTCAAATAATGGTTTCAATTATTTATCCTATATCTTTGGTGAAAGTTTGAAACAATGGTTTTAATTATTTATCCTATTCCTTTCAACTACTGTACTTATATATTCGGCATCTTGTCCATTCGGTTTCCGGTCTATTCAGCTTCTTGCCCGTTCTGCATCAAATCCATTCTTCTTCCTGTCCGATTGACTTCTTGGCTTCAGCCTCTTGACTTTGGCATAAGTACATTCGGCATCATGTCCACACATGGGTCTTGTCAACTTACAGTCACAGGAGAGTATTGAGACTCCCTCTGTCTGTGGTGATGATAGAAGGGAGAGCAGCTATCACATCTACTCCTGTACTCATAAAAGCTCTAACAAGGGCAACTCTTCCTTAAGGAGTGTCTGCTCCTGGAATGGTGGGTGGAGTGAGAATGCTTGTGTGACCTTGGGTCTCTGTGAGAGATCAAGAGTCCTAGGAGGAGATAACTGAGTATGGCTCTGGTCTAAGCATGGACACTCAGTATGTCTCTGCCTGTACTGCCAGTCATTGGAGGGTGACTGACTGGTTCTCCTTTGTTTTGAAGGAGAGTAGCAACAGTAGGGGGAACAACTTCTATCTCTTCAGTAAGTTTTCACTGTCTTCCCCTTCTGGGATCTTCAATGGTAGGAGTCAAATGACAGTGAGAATGAGGAAGGCAATGGTGAGGGAAAGTGGCAATGTTTCTTCATTACTATACCATTGACTTCTCTGCCTCCTAGGATGAGCTTGGAGTCAGTGAAGGGGCTGGAGAGTTGAGGGGGAGGTGGTGACTTCAACATTCTCAGCCACCGGTTAACTCGTGGGAAGTGGATACAGTGGGTAAGGGTGCCAGGCCTGAAGTAAAAACCACCTGTTGTTCCCTACCCAGTCAGAGAGGAGGAAAACCTTTAATATTTAGGGAAGACCATACCTTCCTCAACTGCATCAGTGATTTTATTTGGCTGACCACCTCTTCATCAGAGCAGAGAGGAGTGGGTTAAATACATGGACGCTTGGCCTTGCCAGAAGAGTGCTTGGGGATGGGGGGAAGGGGAATAGTTACTGGGGGATAGAAAGTTCTGGAAGGACTTGACACCACTTCTGGCAAGGGGTCACAGCTTGATGAGGAATCTTTCTTTTTCATCCTCCTGTTCCCATAAGACACACACTGAGGAGAAGGCCAAGCAGCATATTCAGGGTGGGGGGAGTCACAAGGACATTATTTTCCCCCTACAAAAAATACAGACTGCGTGTGGATCTACTGCAACAAGGATTAACCACAGCTATCACACTGTGGAACTGGTTCTACTTACCCTCTGTGGGAACAAAGAGCAACAATGCATGACACAAAACAGAAAACAAAGCATAATTCCTGTTGGCATACAGGGAATACTCAACCACTGAACACTGAATAAGTAAAAAAGCATCCAAGCACACATAACAAGACACAAAATACAGTGTGTACTGAGCCAGAACACAAGCAAGGGGCGAGAGTGACAAAAGTTAACTCTACCACCACAGCCACAAGAACAATGGGTAGCATTGGTTAGTGAGACTGGGCAAACACTCCCAATCTCCTCCTGGGTACCCTCCTTGTTAGTGCACTGCTGGTCTAGCGCATGCACTGAAGAATACACCATATGTGATAGACATAGTTATTTGCATCTCCATAGAAGCAATTACAAGTTCCTCTGTTGACATGTTTTTAATACTCTTAACTACAAAAAATATGCTGTGAAACAGATGCTTTATTGGGCACTTTTGGCCATTCAACACTTTAGATGGTGAAAAGAGGGAGTTGGAGTGCTTTGACAATAAAATACAGAAATCCTGAAAATAAAGGAGATGAAATACAAGGATCTAAAGGTGGAACCAAGGGAAAACCCTACGTTTGCACAAGAAGTAATACTGTTGTTAGGAAGGCTGGATAGCAAGACTGAAGAAAAGAAGTGGGAATGGAAATAAAGTAAAAGGCTAAAAAACTGGGCACAATTGGGGCCATAGGAACACTGAAACACACTTGAGTAATGCCTACAGTGTACAGTATGAGGTGCATTGATGGCACTACCCTCATGGGGTCTGTATTCGGTAAGAAAACTGGCGTGTTTCGTTTGAAGATATTGTAGCAAATCCTACACCAGAGTGAGATTTGGATCCATCTGTACAGATTGTGTAATGTGGGCCTTTACATCTTATATGCCCTATTGTATGCTGTTTATAATATCCAAGGGTATATGCATAATTTCTGGATAGAAAGATTAAGTGTGAACACACACATTTAGTCATATTCCAAGGAGGTGGAAATGGTAGCGTTGGAGGAAATTCTGTTAGCTCTAATAAAATAAGAGCTTGTTTATTGCATGGACCAAGGTACTTTTTATGTTTTCATCATCTATTAGGGACATTGGCAAGTCTGCTAAGTGATAAGATGTTCTGAAATTTTGAGGTAAATGAAAAAACAAATATTCTTTTAATATTTTCTTGAAAATTAGTAGGTAAGAGTATAAGTACCCAAATGAACGCTAACAGTAAATTTGTTACAAAGGTTCTATTAAAAATATTATAAAATTCCAATATGTCAACAAGTGTGAAATATACAATACCTGCCAAGAAACAACACTTGTTTTCAATAAACTTTCATAAAAATCAGAAAATGGTTGTGTGCTGGAACACTTCTTCATGTACATTTCTGACTGATCTACCATAAGAACAAACTTCCAAAAAAAGGATTGTCATACTTTATATTTACAAAAATTTTTCATGTGACGATGAACTGAAATGTCCAAAAGATCCCATTCTCAAACACAAAAAATCATAAATCTTTTATTATGAGAAGGCAGTCACAAGAATTAATTATGCATAATAAATGTGGATGGAGATTTACTAGCGAAAATTTACCAGTATAAATCATTCATACAAAAAGTACCAGTAATTATTGTTGTTCAATCCAGTTTTCATAAGGGTGAATGCAATGACTTTCAAAATTAAGTAAACATAATGCAAAGAGTCATCAATCAATAAAGTAACGCTCAAGTTGATAGTAATAATGTTACTCAAGCATTATGTAACCTAAATCACAATTTAGACACTGAAAAAGCAAGTGCTCAATTGTATAGTACTGGAAAAATTTCATTTCTGCCAGTGCTGCAAGATTACCACCTCATCAAATAAATTTTAAAACCAATTACCAATGTTACCACTTTTGACAAGTCATGGACAAAAGAGGTGGTAAGTCACAATGGGTTCACAAAATTTACCTGGATTTCTAAAAATGCAAGCATAAGGCAAAACAACCAATTTTTCTTTTGTAAAAACCTAAGCAAACTAATCTTAGAAGATGAATTTCAAAACCCTAAGTTTATATAAATATAAAACAGGTGACAAACAAATACTGTAATATCTTCAAGCAAGTTGGAAGATAGGGGTTAAACATGGTAAGGATTAGTTCTTGGACATCGCTAACTAATTACTTTCCATGTTTAATCAAGAAATGAAAACTGAAAAATCCAGTACTTTATTTAGATTTCACTATTATACTTGAGGTTATCAATATTCCACTATTATACTTGAGGTTATCAATAAACAATGTTCCATATAAGATGGTCACTTTATAACAAACCCATGTGCACTGAAAATACAACATGCTGTAAGTTGTGAGCCTAAAATATATGGAATATTTACATCCATAGAACAAAATAGTATACAAAAAAAATATAAGTATAAAAGAATTCAAAAATAAATATTCTTTTTTTTTTTAGTCTTGTAAAGCTTTACAAAAACTTCAGATCTGCCCCAAAAGTATTTCATACAATTCTGACCTTACTGCACTGCAGAGATTCAAGATTTGATTGACATTTTGTAAAGTTGCTTTAGTTTGGATGGCATTGCATATACCACCAGTCAGACCTGTCCTTCCTAACACTTCAACAAAACATAACTCATTTGCTTACAATATAGTAAAAATTACATCAGTTTATGCTCACTCTTCACAGTCTGATAAGATTATGCTAATACTTAAAATTTACTTATGTGCATAAAAATATAACAAAAACTCTGTCAAAATGCAATTTCAGAACCATGTTATTTTGATTATTCAAGAGCAAGAAATATTATTACATGGAAGTTATTGCCTTTCTCTGGAAAACCTTTCAACTGTCTTGGCAGGAAGATATACAGTATATAAAAAGAAAAAGGATATCAAAGAAAAAGGATATAAAAGGACTAAAATAATGGACGAGTTTTTCAAAACACTACTAATTCTGTTTTATACAGAATTTAAGACCACTTTAGTCTGGGCTTACAAATCTAGTAACAAACCTGAAGAAAAATACAGGAATGTACAAATAGGATGCACATAGAGAGAGAGAGAGAGAGAGAGAGAGAGAGAGAGAGAGAGAGAGAGAGAGAGAGAGAGAGAGAGAGAGAGAGAGAGAGAGAGAGAGAGAGAGAGAGAGAGAGAGTAAATGGGCTCCCAGTAGGTAGTTCTACCTACAGTTTATCTTGCTCAGCACATAGCATCCCTCGTGCCATCCATTCTTCTGCCCTTTTATTACCTACTGGTTTCTAAATTGATCTTTTTCTTGCTCATACTTTTGTCCTTCAGTAAATGATGAATCCACTTAGCCTGCCTCATGAATGCATACAATTCTGACTCAGTGGTCTGCTTAAGTTACTCTACAGTATATTGATGATCCAAATAGTCTGCACTCAAACATTTGGAAACTAGCATATGCATAAGGAAAGAAGTAAATATTTAGGCACCATTACTAGTTGATAGCACTCCAAAAAAGGTTGTTTATTATTATTCACTGGCAATATTTTTATTAAAGAACTGGTTAAGATGATGAAAAGATACATCTCCCTAAAGGCCTAACCTGTGTAATTCTGGAATTCTAAAATATACCTACTCTGCTATCCAAGAACCTTGCAGCCAATTCTAAACAGTGTCTTGGTTATAAAAAGAGGAAGACCTTTGCAAATACAGGAAGCTACCACTGTTGTTCCTCAAATCGTACAATTGCCTTGGGTGCTCTATAACATTATGAAAAAGAATGCAGCAGAACATATTGTATATACAGAGGGAGCTCCATGCTAATTGCAGCTTAGCATGTGAAAATATCTACAGTCCAATTTCCTCATCAAATCCCTTCAAATCCTTACGCCTGGTCTCAGATCTAATTACCTAGTAATTGTGAGCTACATTATTTAGATGAACAACAGTAGTCACTGCTACACTTATACCTAGGAGGTCATTCTTGTGTTGGTAGACAAATCAAACTTTAGGGGTCAAAGGATAGAAACTATGTGTAGATTTTCAGATTGGGAAAACTATTCTCATTTGATAGACTTTTATATGTTTCTGCAAAATAAAAGCACAACAGTATTTTCTGTACTAAATAGCATAAGAGCATGAAGATCCAGATGTCCTTCCACAAAGCTGGCAATAAAGATGTATTGAAAATAATCAACAAACATTTCCCAAGAGTTATTTCTAACTGTTGTTAATTACATTTTAAGATTTTACATTCACCAAAAGGTGAAAGTATTTTGTATATACAAAAACTGCCCTGGCTATTGTAACTTCCTAGAGCAAAATATACTTCGAGATTGGCTACTGTTAAGAATTACAATGAAGATATGCCATAGATTTGGTGCCTCAATGGTTAGTAGTACCTGTACATGAACTACAACAAAAGTAGACCTTTCATGAAATATTGTCAATCATCCTCACCCTTTTATCTTTTTGAAAGCAAACTGGACATACCTTGAAAGTCCAAACACCTGTTTCACAGGACAGTATTTCTACAGAATATCTAAGATTACTTATATAGAGGGACTGCATTTGCCATGGATATATCCAGGTACAATACATGATTTTTTCATTGTTGTACTTATCCATCACTAAAGGCATGAAAAACTGTTGAAAGTAATCATAAATGCAAGACAGAGTGGTCAAGAGGTAAATTTGAAAGAATTATAAAAAGGGGTTAAATCTGAAGGAGTTGTAAAAAAATCTCAAAAAAATTACTTGTGCAATTATCTGTGGAAATGCAATACTGTGATAAAAATAAAAATATAAACTAAAAATACCCAAGGATATACTTAAAGGGAAATATCAAATTACAGAATTCAAATATTAGTCATCTAGCAGACAAAAAGCTCATGTAAAAGGAAGCCAGTGATGAACCTACAAGTACTGTACAAAGGTTCCAAGTGGCCTAAAACTTTGGCAAGATAATCAGCAAATGCTGTCTAGAATGTATATATACAATGTATGTCCTAATGTCATTATATTAAAAAGTTTTAACACAGAAATACTTAATACTTCTTGTCAGACACCTTAGAAAGAAAATCTCAGAGTGTAGAAAAAGAGAGAAAATCTTTACAGATTTAATTTCATACTTGATCAGGAATTTCATAATACAGTACACTAAAGCACCACATATCTTTAGAATTAGGTGAATGATTTGTTTTAGATATTAAAATTACTGTACATATATGTATCCAAATATCCAGATGTTACATGGAAATTATACGAAATCATATTACTGTAATATGAAATCCTATTCAGATCTTTTTATCTTTCAACTAAAATACTTTCAGACTAAGGGCTCTCAGTTGTTTGAGGATTAACCACTTGGTTTTCTTGTTACTATACTCAAACATAATACTTAAAAATAATAACAGCAAATCAAACCTTCATGTTAGCATACAAGCAGACTAATCTACAACTAGAATGCAGATAAGGCATATACATCTGAATTAGCAGATGTTGTGTTGGTATGACTCAATTTACTAGGGGGACACCATGCTAAGGAATAGTTTGCCTTGTAACACCTTATGTTTGCAACACAGTTTTCTTGTGTTAAGTACATATGACTTCTCAAAAGATACACCTTCAACTTATTGTCAAGAATTTAGGAATTGGCCAAGATATGTGGTATCAAAAGGCTGAAGATTAGTGCAAAGACCTAGGGGATATTAAGGAGATGAAAGAAGACTTAGGTCTGATGATAGTTCAAATTGAATGAGCACAGGACAGAGATGAGTGGAGAGAATTCATTTCACATCTAACCCCTTGAAGGAAAAGCTGAAATATTGATGTCTGTGAATAATGAAGTATTTTTGTTAGCTTCCTTCTTTAAGCATAATGATATGCAACTGACAGGAAAATAATTCATGCAAAGCATACAGAAGTGGTATCACAATTATAAAAAAAAAAAAAAAATCACACTACTCTGCATAAAAAATACATACTGCAAATTATTTGAATTATGGCCATTATGAAAGAAGGAATACAAACACAGAACCATGGGGCAGGGAAACTGATAAGTAACAGTCAAGCACAGCATAATTGGCAGTGGTAAACCAGACTTAAATGCATTGTATAAAAAAAATTAAACTTAGTAGACACAAGAAATGCAGCAAATGTTCTACACATTGTCTATGCATGTCAACAAAAATTATACAAAATTATGAAGGTACATTTACTGAAGTTGTTATCATCATCAAAGCATTGATTCACATTCTTAAATCTCACATGGCCTTCCCCAGGGGCTTGTTCATAACACAGATATATCTTTTTTTAATAAACTACTACTTAAATTTAACATATGGATAAAGTAAAAAGTTTGGTAAGTGGAGAGCTTATCTCTGAGAGATTTTGTTCATGCTAAAAGCTTTTTGCTCTTATTTAATGACAGTGCTTACTTGAGTCAAAATAACTTCCAGATACGAGTTAAACCACAACAAAATGTTTATTCATTTTTTGGGATGATTAACTATCTTTTTTTCACTGAATTCCATGAACAAGTGTGACAAAAAGTGGAAATGTTAACACCACAACCTTTGAATTCTTTCAAAGGCATGTAAACATATTCTGTAAAAGCTGCTCTATTTATTCCACAACAAAGCACTGAAGGTTACTAAATACATAACAGTTACTCACCTTGCTTATTTACCACCTTTCCAATCAGAGTGGATAATGCAATTTTATGCAGAATTGAATTGAATTACTGTAATATCCATCAAGCACCAGGTCATGCACACGATTTGTTGCTATGTAATGCTTTTTATAGATAAAGTATGTTCAATGTTAGTGATCAATAGGTCATATTTGATGAAGATTGTTTATTTGTTGAACGAAGCAGATTACACTTTCTATGAGGTTTTCTGCTTTGGTGAGAATATCTTGAAGGCGAGGTGGACGGGGAAGAGAGGTTAGGCTGGGAAATGCTCTGTTGTATGCGAGTGAGTGTTGGGGGCATGAAAGGATTATACGGGATACTGAAAGAGGTGTATGATAATTTGGACACAGTGTTGGAGGGGATCCGTTCATCAAGTGGGAGTGCTTTAGATTTGTATGACTGATACATAGTCAGGCGAGTGCTGTTTCCCACCATCTTTTCTTGTGACATGGGTTTAACCACGGTAGGTTTAACTGCGCGGAGCTTGTTATTTGAGATACAAGTCCAGAAAGACTGCTAGCAACTTCGTAGGTAGTTACAGAAAAATGGTAAAGAGTCTGAATGTCCGATGGTTTTGAAATGCGGGCATCCCGACAAAGCTGCAGAGTAGGCCAATGAGTCCACTAGAGGCAGAATAGCTTTTTCCTCATTGAAATGCAAAAATGCCAGTTTCGAATTTTATGGACTACAGATGTGTGCAGGGAATAGATTGGATAAGGGTTAAAGAGTTAGCTGAGTCTGTGAAAATAACAAAGGATGGTGAGGGGTAGATTAGGAATTGTTTCAGTGCAAACAGAATAGCATATTGTTCTGCTGTAAGTATGCTTGCCACTGGTGGTAAGAGTAGTTGGAAAAGTTTGGTGGAGAAGACTGCTGCCCCAGTTCCTTTAGGGGACTTGGAGCCATCTGTGTAGATTGGGGTGCTGGCGTCATGCATACAGTAGCTATGTGCTCTAAGAAATGAGAATGTAGAATAGGGGTTTAAGTTTTGAAAAATGATGTAGTACAGATGGGCAGACTGAAGGAATGGGGATTAGCCAAGATAGGAAAGTGTGAATATAGAACAGAAGGATTGCCAATTGTGGGGATGTAGAATGACAAAGAAGGGTTTTCATATGGATAGAGAAAGGGTGGGGTCGGTTGGGATTGTTAGTAAATTTGGCAATAAGAGGCTCAGGTATAATTTGCTGTAAGGTAGAGAGTTGGTGAAATCTGGCATAGTACCTAAGAGCAAGTAGGGCACATTGGCGGGTAAGCAATGGTAGTCCTGCTTCAGCATAGAGGATTTCTATTGGTGATGAGCAGAAGGCCCCAAGGGCCAATCTTAGTCCTAAGTGGTGCACCGGGTCTAATGCAGAGCACTTTTAGTTATAAAATATACAAATGTTTAAAATATACTGTATAGGGTGTATGTATAGGTTAATGAAAATCCATGTTATACACAAAAAGACTGTAAAATATCTCATCCTTCCCCTATATTCAAAATATGTCCAAAAAATAAAAATTGGCCATTTATTACCATTTAAGCCTCATAAATACAAAAAACTAAGAGTACACATGCACCTGTATAACACAGGTATAGGGGGAATAAAAAACACATGGAAGCTAATGTTTTCCAGCCTCAAAAGATGTGATTCTTAATGAAAAATGAATGACATATCAAATGCTACAAGATGAGGATAACTCGTCTTTCATAATACCACCATCAAATATTCTGCAAGGAGCATGATGAAATCTTCACCAGCCTCTACTGTCAGAGATCAAAAATAAAATTGCTTTTTCTAATCTACAACAAATCTAGATAACAGCCAATATTTATTACAAACTTGGTTGGGTAACAGTTCATAAACCTTATCATTAGCCAATGGAAACCGTCTACCAAGGTATGCATACAATGTCTGAGTCTAACATGGATTAGGTAGTAATTTCCCTAAACCTGATTATCTGGAGTCAATATTCTTTTGTAAAAACATTAGAAAGTGCCCAATCTCATGAGCAAAATCACTCCCATAAAACAAAAATTCTTGTGAAAAGTTTACCTAAATAAATAACTTGGTAAAGCCACTTGTTTTGCACTCTTTGAGACAAAAGTAAACTGAAATTTGTAATACTGTAGTGCAGGATAGTATTTTTCTAAAATATAAAAATACATATATACTGTAATATATATATATATATATATATATATATATATATATATATATATATATATATATATATATATATATATATATATATATATGGATATATATGTGTGTATATGTATGTGTATAAATGTGTATACATATATAAATATACAGTATGATATATATATATATATATATATATATATATATATATATATATATATATATATATATATATATATATATATATATATATATATATATATATATATATATATATATATATATATATATATATATATATATATATATATATATATATATATATATATATATATATATATATATATATATATATATATATATATATATATATATATATATATATATATATATATATGAAGGGTACACAAAGGCAAGGTGTATAGGGATGAAGTCTTCAAAGGTGTTACAAATTTATGTGGAACTGCACTTAGGACCAGGTTTCATGTCAGAGTCCTAAAATCACTACCTTCACCAACATTCAGTCATAACATCTTTGTCACCTTCTTTTATGCAGAAAGGATAGCAAGAGAACAGTAAGCAAAAACACCTTTAAGCTCTAGATGCCCGAAATGAATTCCCATTATGTAAGACCTATTTTGGAAGATATTTATAGGTCTAGAAAAACATTACATCAGTTTTTGATGTTGCCTGTCATCTGGAACATTAGGAACCAAATATTCATGACAGTATTTGATTAACAAGACCACCATCCTACCAAGGGGCAGTTTTATTTAAAGTACACACACAAGAGACAGAAAAGAAAAAATTGTTAACTGGAAAATATAATTAATAGCTTCCAGATTTAATTTTACAATGCAAGAAGAAATCTCATGAACAAGACTTGTGGTATCTATTAAAAATCTGGCAAGGCCACATATATTCTGTAGCAATGTGATAAAAGTACTCTATTCCCAAAATTTATAGCTTGGTTAGTTTATATTCAGCTGGCTTATGCTAGCATGGCCCTTACCTTAAAAGGGAGTCAGAGGCCTGGTGTGGACCTCTGGACTCATCAAACCAACAGACATATGAAACATGATTGGGATAAGAAAAGTGGCCAATACAGTAAGCTGTGCAGAATCCAGAGATCATAAGAAAGGTAATGAGATGCAGTATATGTCAGAGGCAAAAATATGTTCATCAAGAGTTTAGGTAAAAAAAATTCTAGGATGATAGAGACAGACTTATCACATTTCTTACCAAACGCATAAACAGTATCTTTGGAAAAATGAAAAACAAATAACAGTGGTTGATCCCTCCCATAATGTAAAATTCATTATCCAATTCTCAGCCATTCTGCTCTCGCAGACTGAAAAATTCACAGAGGAAACTGTGTACAGTATCCTCTGTATTATGCACATGCTCTTTTGGGGAAGGCCCAACGAAAATGGTTATTCTACCATAAAAAATATGTTTATAATAACCAATTAGGTTGAATTATCTTTAGGCAAATGTTGAATGAGAGATTCATTTGGCACAGACAGAACTGGCAAGTTGCCAAAACCAGGTATAATTAATATCAGGGAAAAATGAAATGTAGACCTTTGAATTAGCCTGTGACCTTTAAAAATAGATCAAGGTTAGAAAAAACTGTAATTTGTTGAGAAAATCATCACCTACCTCCAAGGTACCTATCAATTAAGTTTCATCGAAATTAAATAAATTAAATGTTGACCTTTAAAATGACTTGTTACCTTGAAAAACAGGTTAAGGTCCAAAACACCAAAACCACTACTGACAAATTCAGAAGACCATAGGCCCCTGACAATTAAAGTCTATGAGGGATAAAGTGCGAATACTTATAAATGATTACTTTTAAACTGATTGTGCCCTTGAAAATTACATCAAGATCAAAAATATTTTGAGAAAATAATCACCAACCCACAAAGGTACCTGCCCTTAAAGATGATCAAAAGGAAATTATTAATGCAGTAACTACAATAATTTCATACAAAATTTCTGGAAGAAATAAATACAGCAGTCACACCAAATTTACACTATACTTGCATTGTACTACTACAATTGCTGAAAACTGGCAGATCCTTTTGCACTTATTTCTACTTATGGTATGTTTTGTTGGGTGATTGGCTGCAAATCCTGTGCAGGATATACAGCATAGTGTGAACTTTAATATCTTATATGTTCTACTAGACTCAGAGTTTGTTTTTAAATAAGGGGTAGATTTAGTCAAACAAAGTGGAAGCTGGACAAATAAGTGGGACAACATCAGAGGTGTTTAAGAAGCCAAATGGGTTCAGAGATAAAAGGGAAGCAATGGCCAAGCAAGAAAATGGATAACAACTCAAGTGCAAGCCACGG
Organism: Macrobrachium rosenbergii; assembly: GCF_040412425.1. NCBI lineage: Eukaryota > Metazoa > Arthropoda > Malacostraca > Decapoda > Palaemonidae > Macrobrachium > Macrobrachium rosenbergii. The sequence continues at coordinate 30,086,750 of NC_089746.1, forward strand.
TTGAAGGGCAAGTTGATGTCCTAGCCAGCCACTGTGGTGTTTGGGAAGAAGAGATCTCAAGAATGACTACCTGCCAGCCCATCTGCTTGTGTCAAAAATGGGAGACAGCTATACAATATTTTTTAGAACACTAGAAGAGCAGCAGTATGTGCTGTAGTTAGAGAAGGAAAGTCTTCTTTCTGTTCCTTTATAAAAAAAACAAAGCACTGAGACTTAGTCTATTTGTGAACCACATGAAACTTCAAAATCAATAAAACCAAGAAAAAGTTTCATACGAAGAAATTCAGATAAAGACAGACTTATGCATGGGAACATTGAACAGAAACATGACAGAGAAAATGAAAATTTAAGTCACACACATAACTAATTTAGATATACAGCAACATCTGTTTAAAAATTAGTCTTCAGATATTTATCTAAAATCTAATTCCATCCCCATCCAAAGACTGACTAACTAGGGAACCCTCCAGCCGACCAAACACCCCAAGCAAAAGAAAAAAAAAATTAACCTTTTAGATTACTATACTATCAGGAAGAATGAATAGGAAGCATTTTGTATGCTGTACCTTTTACCCTTTCATAAAATGGTTAATATACAGAAAATTCATGCATCATGAAATAAAGAAGAATGCAGTTTTCAGTCATGAGTTACAATTAAGAAAAAACATTACAAAACTATGTAGCAATTATGTGTTATGACAAAGTAAAAGAAAAAGTAACAGGCCATTACATTTCTGTAGGCAACATGTTACAGTGGAAGATAACACCTAATATAGTATTCTGCAGTACTTGAATGTAGTTACAGGGTAGAAAAAAATTGTGACTCAACACATCTGTGATATAACAATTACCCTTATGCAAATATGGCACACTGTACTTTTGTACATTACAGTGCAAAAGCTTTCATTTGCAGTATACCAGTAAAGCACAGTGTGGTGAACTCACAACTTATACAACAGATTCTATCTCTAGGCAATGTACTTAGCATATCCACACGAAATATCAAATATACTGTATACTAAATTAAATGAATTTGAAGACCAATAGCAAATAAATTAGGAACTTTCACTAATTATTGTTTTACCTTCTCCACTTTCTATGCACCTTTACTGGGATCAGGAAATATTTGTATATATCATACAGTGTGCTCCTTCTCAGGGTATATTTACATTTACAGGCAGTCCCCAGTTATTGGCGGGCTCGGTAATCGGCTATCCAGTTTTTCGGTGCTTGTCTAGCGATGAAAATTGGCAATTTTCAGTGCCAATATGCGTCGGTTTCCACTTATTAGCACCTATACATACCTGACAGAGGCGCCAATAAGCGAAATCAGCGATTTTTGCTTATCGTCACGTTGTTGGAATGGAACCCCCGCTGATAACTGGGGACTGCCTGTACATGAAAAATTTGTTATTACACATACTGTATTTGATTTATTGTGCTTGCCTCTATGAAGTACTATTAGTTAAGCTTCTATAATTAATTCAAATTAGGTGTGCTGCCTGCTGACACTGTTGAAACTATGTACAATTGTTGTTGCCAAGTTCTTATTGTTATCATCAGTGAACTAAATTTTGTATATACACCAGAGGACTTTAAACACACCATGCATATAAAAGCACTGAGCTGTGAATACAAAATATAAAAATGTTTAGCAGTCTCACAGAAGTCCTTGCTAATATTTTATAAATAAGCCATTAATTACCTCAATTTTGTAAAATTTCCTTTTACAAGCCATTTCTGTACCTCCCAAACCATATAAGTTGTGAGTTCAATGCGCATACATGTTACTAATTCTTATATATGCTACTTATTTCAATTAATAAATGGCACACTTTGAAATTACAAATTATGATTGTGCCAATCCACTGAAACATATTTGCAAAAAATCATAAAAGCATACAGAGTATGTGAACACAGACATACTGCACAGTATATATTAGCTGAATCAACCAGATTCTATATCTTTCATAAATTTTCAAAAGCAAAACAACCCAATCATGCACAGACTTTGCTCATAAATGCACTACAATACAGCAACAACTTCATGTTTTAGGAAAAAAATGATTTCAGTATATACTAAAGCTTCAAGCTTCAGTAAAAAACAAAATGAGAGAGAGAGAGAAAGAGAGAGAGATCTACATTAAACAATAATAATTTTTTCAATATCCTTTCAACATTTCAAAAAAGCATTTAGAAGAAATATCAACTTAAAACTATCAACTGGAAACCAAAATTAAGCAAGTTCAAAACACACGACTAGATTTTAAATAATAAAAATAACTCTATCTAATTAATAATAAAAGGAAACTTTAATATCCACACTTTCACTAAAATTATGAATGAGCATAATTCCTTGTGAAAAAAAAGACTAGTTATTCCTGCTCTAAGCTATGCTTACCTCAAATATCCTTCCCTTGAGAATATTATGTTTTTATGCCAAACTGACAGTGACCTCAAAAAACTATAGCAATAGTAAGACCTTTGCATAAAAGGCCTAATAATCCTAAATTAAAATTACAACTACCAATTTCCATATGTCATTACATGACTACCTCATGGCACATTATATATACAGTATCTATATTCACATATATGCTTGCACATGTAAATGTATGAATACGTTCAAACAAAGGCTCCCAAATACCCACATAATAAAGCACAGGATATATATATTTTTTTAATACAGTAAAAATAGTTCAAAAGACCAAAGTCTCAGGACCTCCAATGAAAATGTTACCCAAGAGTTCTTTTGGTCAAAAAAATCCCTCTCACATATCAGAATTCCATGTAAACCTAACAGAAATGACAAACAATCCGTAAACACAAAAGATGTTTATAAAACATAAATTTGTGAAATGTTGCAAGAAAAATGAAATTAACATTTGGCTTTGAGTTACAGGGGATATCTTACAAGATATATTACCATGAGATTCGTTTTACCCATTAGGAGCAAAGTAATGGAAGAAGACTTGCACATAACTTCACTTAACCTATTAGCTGAAGGTATGTGGTCACTAAGCTGAATGGCAGTACCTTCAGGAAAGACATCCTTTTATCACCAATCAATAGTGTCTATTTTCTTAAATGTGGATTTCTATATAGTTTGTCTATGGTATTTACCTTAGGTATTCATTTGTTTTAGTAAGGTTTTTAAAAACTATACAAATAAGGAATGTCTGAACAATAACAAATAAAGTCAATAACTTTCATAAGAGAAAATTGTTCTCTTGAAACACTTTTATACTATAAATATCCTCTACATTTATGAACTATTTATTTTTACAAATTACATACTGTTAAAACAAGAACAAAAAGAATACAAAACCACAACTAAATGGCCTTGATAATATTGGCACCTTCAGAAGATGAACCCCAAGTTGGAATTAGAATATTCAAAATCCAACAAAGAATTTTATCATTACCCACTACTACTTCTCAAGTACATCTGGTACAAACTGCAATTATAAAATTAAAACAAAATTAGTATTCAAGTGTTCCATGGCAAAATGAGTTTACAGTGACACTGCAAGCTCCAAATAACTATTTAAACTTAATGAAACACTGATACTCATGAGATTCTTTATTCTACTTCCTTTTGTAAGACCTGAATACTTTACCAAAAAATCAGACAATCAGATGAGGTCAAACTATTACATGCTTTTAATGAAAAGCATGTAATAGTTTATAATACTTGGCACAATTTGAAAATATGGTGGATAATGCCATCTTAACTAAGTTTCAAGTGAAAATTTTACCTCTTCCCTCCAAGACACAACAGAATATGATTAAATTCTTAATAACCTTACAAGCATTTTTTGATTTTAGTTAACAAGTGAGGTGAGATTGTCAACAGTGGGGTTCAGTAGATGGAAAAATTTAAAAATAATGCACACACATCATAAATTCTCAACAAGATAAAACTGGTTTAAATACCTCCATTGCAATCTACAAGCTAAGTTTCCTAACAAAATTCCTTTGAGATTCATGAAGTAAAAAAGATGAACAACTATGATCTCACATGAGATAACTAAAATAGTTTGCATCTCCCAGGATATCAACATAAAATCTCACAAAAATTACATGCATGTGACCATTTAATTACTCCTATCTCCAGTTACATTTTGTTGGAGTGTGACCTCGTAACTTTGATTTCTTTATAGGATGGCATTTCTCAAAGGATGCAGGGTGATTCATCCTGTTCCAAAGTATGACCATTTCTGAAGGTAAAACACCATGCCCCATAATCACATCTCGATATAAACATGCACTAAGGGCTCTTGGTTGATAACTAAAACCTACATGATCAACAGCACGAACACCTATAGTTCTAGCACACAACCCTGTAATGAAGACATCTTCTAGGTGAAAGTACTCTGTGGACAAGGCAGCTTTCAGGAGAGACTGAATTATATCTCCTGAAATGACATAACCAGTCCCAGATAGATAGTTTGGGTATTTACCTTCTCGAAACATATACTTTGGAGTATACCATTTGGACCACTGGTCATGAATTGGTCTAGCACCACAAATGAGACTTCCTAGCAGAAGTGGTGTTTTAGCAACAGTCTTATTCATCAAAGCTTGCTCAAGATTAAGAACATTGACAAAAATATCATCATCAACTTTCATTACAAAGTTAACATTGGGACAATTCTGGTGAACCCATTTCAACATAAACACTGATTTTAAGGTAAGATTAGTGTACGAGTCAACAAAATCTTCAACAACAATATCACCGTACAATCTGCTTTCCTCAAGAATTGAGCTACTTATAGGGTCTTGTCCACGACTTTTTCCGAGTAGAAAGACTAGTTTGGACAGCCTAGCTGGATGGACATAAGGTTCCAAGGGACTTTTCTGATTATTTTTATTTGGTGGAGATTCTTCTTTTGTTAAAACTCTTGAGGCATGAGTATTTGCCCACTGACCCCAAGTTCTTCTTATGGCTACTCTTTCTTTGGTGTTATTAATTGCACTAGGGACAACAAACAAAATAAAAGGATTTGGCTTACAAAAATTCTTCGGTTGAAGGAGAGAAGTTGGTTCATTGGGTCTAATATATAGTGTTATATTTCTCGAAGCATTGGCAGCCCAGGCAAAGTTAGGTGGCACTGAAAATAAAGCATATTAATATTAGTTTAATCTCTTTCTTTGAAGAAAGTATTCTCATTAGCTTTCCCAAGGTGAAAAGTATTTTTCTATCAATAGTAGAGGATCAAATATATAATTTAGCAGTTAATCCTACTTCAACCTCTTAAATGACTACTGTAGCATGTTAGATATATTTTTATAAGTTAAAAGATACACTGGGTCCCCACAAACAGTATTCAAGTAGCATAATTTTACAAATAGAAAGTCTAAGAAGCAACCCACATAGTACTCAAAAAAATGTACGCAAAAGACAAACTATTACTTATGATTACGCCAATTTTGTGTCAAAATGGAGGCCCAACTCTGTAGAAAAAAGAAGATTGGCAGTAGACACTGGCCCTGCTTATATGCTCCTGAATCCTAAGGTACTCTGCAACCAGTTACCTCAGCTCTTATGTAGTCCGACTAATTAACTATGAGCAATCAGCAGGTTTGGTAAGATGAGACACTAAGTATACGAACCATTAGAACTTCACTTACAAAAGAGTTGTGTTCCAAGAACCTCCTATCCACAACAATATAAAGCAATGGATTTAACTGCCCTAAGTAAAGGGCATAATACATTGTACATATAGGATAATCGCATACCCTGAATTCCAATTCAGATGAAAAGGGATTAAGAAAACAATCTCTCATAAAGGAGAATTTCCCACTCTACCCTATGAACATTACTTCCCCTCTAAGGGGTGGGAAGTAGCACATTTTACCACCTTAGCAATCATGCTCGATATCCTTCAGTGGAACTGTAAAGGTCTCAGAGCCCATACAGAATACCTTAAAGTTTTAATGCATGAATTCAATCCAGGGATTATATGCCTGCAGGAAACAATGTTAGGCAACTCTCCTTATAATCCTGGACTAAACTATTCAATATTTAAATCATATCCCCAAATTGGTGATCGTGCCCATGGAGGTGCTGCAATTATTATTAATAAATCTCTACAGCATTCCACAATACAACTAAATAAACTCTACAAGCTGTCGCTATTTCAGTCATTTTGGAAAAGAGGATAACAATCTGCTCTTTATACCTTCCACCTGACCTTGCTTTTAACATTGGAGATATTCAGTCCTTAATTAACCAACTGCCAGCTCCTTTACTTCTCCTAGGTGATTTTAATGACCACAACCCCCTTTAGGGAAGTCAGTTTTTAGACAGTAAAGGGAAATTAGTCGAAGACCTTACTGACAGGAATGATGTTACCCTATATAATAATGAGTCAGTGACTTTCCACAACATTCATGATAATCATTTCTCTGCACTGGACCTTAGTATTTCTTCAACAAGTATCCACCCTGATTTTAATTGGTCTGTTAATGAAGATTTAAATGGAAGTGATCACTACCCGATCCACTTGAAATATGCTGTAAATGTTCCATCTGAAGTTTTACCTAAGTGGAAGGTAGAACACGCAGACTGGGATAAATTCAGAAAGGGTGTCAATCTAGATAGGGAGTTTGAGTCCTTTCATTCTCACCTAGATGCCTATGATTACTGTATTGCATCTACTCTGAAGAATGCTGAAGGCTCAGTTCCAAAAACAAAAGGCAAACTTGCAGACCTGCAGTTCCCTGGTGGCATAAGACATGTGGTATTCTGAGGAAAGTGACTGGGAAGTGCTACAGACGTTACAAAACTAGTGGTTCCCCTCAGTTTAAATTAATCTACAAACGTGCTTTAGCCAAGCACCAGCGCTTTTATAAGAAAGCCAAAAGAGAATGTTGGCTTTACTTTATCAATGGGATAAACTCCAATACCCCACTAAGAGTGGTGTGGCGCAAAATAAGGAAACAGTGGAAAATTTGTTGCGTCACCATTACCCTCATTAAAAATAAATGACACTCTCTTCACAGAGCCTACTGAAGTTGCCAGTGAGCTACGAAAACACTTTTCTAAAGTTTCCAGCCCTAAAAATTATTCTTGAGAATTTCAAAGAATTAGGAATTCTGAAATGACTCTGAAATTTGATTCGGGAAAATCTGAACCATACAACTACAAATTTTCCCTAGGATAATTTCGTGAGGCACTCTCCTCTAGTGAATCCACAGCTCCAGGTGAGGATACAGTCATATATGAAATGCTGAAACACCTCCCAGATGATGCCAAAACATATTTACTCAAGATTATAAACAAAATATGGGAAACAGGAATTCTACCCAAGGACTGGAAAATATCCATAATTGTTCCTATTAAAAAGCCTAATAAAGATGCTTCCCAAGCCACCAGCTACAGGCCAATAGCTCTTTCCAGCTGTGTGTGTAAGCTGATGGAGAAAATGATAAATATTAGACTAGTTTGGCACCTGAAAACCAAAGGATTAATATCGCCATTTCAATTTGGTTTCAAGAAAAACCGCTCCACCTTTGATCCTTTGCTGAGGCTGACTAACCAAATCCAGCAAGGATTCGCCACACAATGTCAGACCATTGGCATATTTTTTTACTTAGAGAAAGCATATGACACTACCTGGAGAACTGGCATCATGAAACAATTGCACAAGATGGGCATATGTGAGAGAATGATCAGGTTTATATATTCCTTTTTAACAGAGATTTTTTAAGGTAAGAGTGGGAAACTCCCTCATCCAACTTTTTATGCAGGAGGAAGGAGTTCTCCAAGGAAGCGTTTTAAGTGTAACACTCTTGTTACTGGCAATAAATAGTGTGGTTGAAAAAATCTCTCCCCCTGTTAAATGCTCGATTTTTGTCGATGACCTTGCAATATACTGCACAGGATATGATTCACTGTCTCTATGTAAACATTTGCAAAGGTCTATTAATGCTATTACTAAGTGGACTGATGAGAATGGTTTTAAATTCTCCTCTTCCAAAACAGTTGCAGTAAGATTTACCAGGTGCCGGTGTGTGGAAGAGGTTCCCACACTGTGTAAAAGGGTCTATCCTTCCTTATGAAAATGGAGTAAAATTGCTGGGGATGACTATAGACCATAAATTAACATGGGCCAGCCACATAAATGCCCTAAAGATTAATGTTAAACAGTCATTGAATATTTTAAAGGTTGTTTCTGGATTTAGTTGGGGGGCTGATAAGAAATCCCTTCTGAGGCTGTATGACTCTCTGTCGATCTAGACTATGGCTGTCAAATTTATTCCTCAGCTTGTAAAACCAAGCTAAAGGAACTGGATGTTGTACACAACATGGGATTAAGAATATGCTCAGGGCTTTTAGAACTTCGCCTGTTGAAAGCATATACATTGATACAGATCATTTTCCCCTTGATCAAGAGCTAGGGTTGTAATATGTGGCTAGAATGAAAAGTGCTCCCAAAAATCCCTCCTTTCAAGTACTAAAGGAAACAGACTCTCGAAGTTTTTCTTGTACAAGAGCTTCTAAACCATTCCAAATTTGACTGAATGAGGATGTTAGGAATAATCATCTTAAATCCCAGAAAGTCCTGGAAGTAGAATATCCTGTAAATCCTAGAATATCCTGTAAATCCTCCATGGCTTATTCCAGAAGCATTAGTATGTAAGAAATTGTTTAACAAAAAGGACTGCACTGAAGAAGAGATGAGGGGAAAATTCTTAGAGCACGACGTTACCCATGCTAATTATACAAAGATCTATACAGATGTATCCAAGTCGGATAGTGGTGTTGGTTACGCTGTTATCCTTGGTGATACAGCATACACAGCTAAATTACCTGACCCTGCATCAATATTTACTGCCGAATTAACAGCCGTAGTCTCTGCCCTAGATTTAGTTTTTCAAAGTAGTGACACTAATTTTGTCATATATTCAGATTCTAAAAGCACTTTAGAAGCTATTAAAAAATTTAATAACTTTCATCCATTAATTCAAAAAGTTCAGGAGTGGCTTTTCCGTATCTATTGTCGGCATAAATCAGTCTCTTCTATTGTCGGCATAAATCAGTCTCTTTCTGTTGGGTCCCTTCTCACGTGGGGATTCGCAGAAACAAGATGGCAGACAGGAGAGCAAAAGCTGCTAGTATTTTATCAGAAACCTCTTCAATAAAAGTGACGAACAGAGGTTATTTTAACAAGATTAAGGATTGGGTACACTCGTTTATTCTAGAGATAATATACTGCCGTGGTCTTCGTCATTCCAGCTTGACAGACGAACAGAGGTTATTTTAACCAGATCAAGGACTGGACACACTTGTTTAACCCATTGGTTTATTTTAGAAGGAAGCAGCCCTCCAGAGTGTGCTTACTGTGACAAGACACTAACAGTGGAGCACATTCTGGTGGTCTGCCCCAGATATTTTAACCAAAGAGAGAGATATTTCCAGGGTAAATCCTTCTCTGATATTTTGGGAGATGAAGCAGATATTTCTGCTATCATCTCTTTTTTTTAAAGTGTATAAAATTTTTTAACGATATTTAATTTTTTTTCCTAATATATTTATTACATCACAGAATTTTAATGACATTAAGTTTTTTATTATGTATATATCACATCATTCATTAAACCTCGTATCTTTATTTATTGGTCACATCACTTCATTTTATTTATTAATCGTTCTCTTCATTATGGCGCTTAATTGCCTTCTTGGCCCCAGTGCCTAGGCTTTAGCCCTAAATATCATACATCCATCCATCCATGGTGTCTTTTTATTTATTTGCTCATAAATATACCCAGGAATTGCTGTTGATTTTAGTTCTTATCTTTCATGTATGTCAGCTATACTGTAATTGTAATTTTGCAAAGAAAAGTGCAAAGAAATATTAGAAAAAACATGTATACCTCACAAAAAGTTACTGCATGTCCCCATCTCAGTAAATCTCATAAATATTTTACAACAAATATACTCAGAATGTGTTACTGATTTTAGTTCTTATCTGTTATGATATTATGTGAGCTGTAATTATAATTGTACAAAATAAAATAAAATAAATTATTAGAAAAAACTTGTGTAACATGGTAAGATTAGAATGTTTTTACGAGTGTCTGGTAAAACAGGCCCCACACAGATGGAAAGTAGGGTAAAATTTTTAGAATTTTTTTCTTACACCATATGAATTTGCATATCTTCCTCTTTCCATTGATGTGTTTTTTCCTTAAATTGGCTACCCTTAAAGTATGCCCGGTCTGTGGGTGTGTTTAATATATATTTAACCCATCCCGTAAGGGTTAAGGGAAATTCTACTTCTGTGGATAAGTGCCCAAACTTACGATGCTAAGGTGGGCCGCAACTTACCAAATGCCAGTCAAAGCAAATTCATGTCCCTCCCACTTGTCCCTTAGGTGCCATGAAGAAGTGAATAAATATCCATATCTTTGTGGCAACTTGTGTACTTTGAAGATACAGATATGTCACACTGACTGGGTGGAAAAAAAAAAACCCTCCCAATAACAACCATCTACAGTGGCTAGACTTGTGCAGTGCTTCAGTGTCTTTGCTCTGCTAATCACTGGGCATATTTTTGCTGTGTTTTTATCCTTTTGACAATTTACTGATACTATATCTGAAAATAATGGCTACTAAACAACATGACAGTTAAAACAAAGCCATAGAGCAATAAGCACCGGTCACAAGCTGAAAATACTGAAAACGATTGGTAGTGGTGTTTCTTCAAGCATTCAGCATCAGGAAGGTGATGTAACAAACATTAGCTTTGTAAGTATACTTGGGATATAGAAAGTTAATCTCGGAGTACAAGCAGCAAGTTTAAAGATAGGAAGAAAATGATCAATGAATCAAAATATAAAGATCATGATGCTGCTGTTTACAAGTGGTACAAAGAGTAATGTATAGGAAAATATAGTAAAAAGTCTTAAATTATATATGTTCATTTAGGAAAAAACCATAAACTAGACATACATTCATACAAAGACTAATTATAATGTTCCAAATAACAGCAGAAATGAAAGGATTATGCAAATAAATTATTAACTAATTTTGTTTTTAATGCCGGTGGTCAATCCACATCAGTCAATGAAGGCTTGCTACTGCCTTTTAAATAATTATCCACATTAGATGAAGAATGCTCACTGCTGTTGGTGAAGTAATCATTCACATCAAACATTCACTACTACTACATTCCACTGTTATTTCCTAGGGTTGTAGCAAAGGCTTGAAATTATCAATTCTTAGCTACTTACAATATGAATGCTGGCACTTAATTATGGCATCTTAGAAGTCTCTGCATTCCATAAAATAGAGCTTCAGCTTATTGTTATTATCCAACCCAACAATAATGCTTTAGGCTCTTTAGCCACATCATTGTTGCTTTTCTTGTTCGAATGGAATGATATATACTTCTTAGGCCAAAAAAACCAGGCCAAATGAGCTCTCTAGGGTGGAAAATTCAATGATACTAGAGTGATTTCAAAAAAGCTTTTTCTTGTGTAGTCTGGCAGTAACTCACATGGCAGTACGAGACATTTTTTTCATTTTCTGCCAATATTTTCTTTTATATCTTTTGTCTAAAATATACAAACTATATATATATATATAAAGGAAATTTTATTAGCTATATGGTAAAAAATATTTCAGATTTCTGTCACTAATAATTTTTGTGCTAAGTAAAATAAGATATGTTATACAAAATTTTATTTTCAGCTACTCTAACTTTAAGATTTTGATGATTTGTGGATAAGTTATATCATTTACTGAAAAAAAAAAGAGACCACAATAAGCTCCCTAGAATCAAATTTAACAATGTTAGAGTGATTTAAAAACTTATTCTTGCATAGTCTAGCAGTAACTCATGTAGCAACGAGAGAAATTTTTCATTCATTTCCTATCAATATTTTCTCTTACATTTTTTGTCTAAAATATATAAAATATATATAAATTAAAAGGAAATATTATTAGCTATATGATAAAAAACATTTCAAATTCCTGCCACTAAAAGTTTTTGTGCTAAGTAAAGTAAGGCATGTTATATAAATTTCATTTACAGCTACACTAACTCAATTTATTCCTTACTTTTTAATAATTAGGGGAATTTTGATGAGCTAAGGATAAAATTCAGTCATTTGCCAGAAAAATAAGACCAAAATGAGCTCTCTAGGATAAAATTAAAGATGCTAGAGCAATTTGAAAAAACTTCAGTGTTAGGATTTTTTGCTGCTCACTAAGACTTGACATTCTTGGTGACAGAAAATATAAGCGGTGGGGGCCAAAGAGTTAAGGACTGTCTCAGCACCCTCGTCTTCAGAAATTGTTAAAAAGTTTATGTGGCCAAGATGTGCCATCAATGGGTAATAAAGCCACACGAAAGGCTTGACTACAGTCACCTTTGCAGACCCTGAAGAGACTGAAGGATGCCACATGATGGATAAGGGTGTTCTGAGTCTCAGAACATCAGTTGTCCAAGAGCACTGTCTTTACATTACTCTTTGAAAAAAGAGGGGATGAACCCAACAATGACCCATTTAATAAAGAGAGCCTGCTCTGTGTTGAAACCTGTCCTGAGAACAGCCCATGAAAGGCATTGTGGCATCTGAAGATCAGGTTCATGACTAGTGAGAGAAAGGTAAATAGCCTTCGTCCTGACATCACTTTCCTAAACTTTGTCTTCCTCAGAACGAAGCTACCAACTCTGGCTTCCAGTTTGGCAGCCAAAAGGGAGATCCATTCTGCCCGAAGGAGTTCCAAGGGAAGATTGTTCATTAATACAGTGACTGGTGACCCAACCTGCAATGGGCAGGTTTGGTTCATCTGGAGCGTAGCTTCCAGTGACAAATCAGAGTAAAAATCACCTCAGAGGAATGACTGGAGGCAAGAGTTTTCACTGAAATGGAAGTGGAGGCCAGAGTGGGCTGAAAGACAATGTAGCCTCTGGGATAAGTCCAAGATGCATTCGAAGGGGGACACCAAATGCTGGAGGAGAAGCCTTGGTCACTTTCCTGAGGCTACTGTGCTCAAGGATGAGCCCTTTAATTGCCTCTAACCCTTGAGCCTACAACTAGTCACACGAACAGCCTGGCTGGTCCCTCTAACTTATCTAGGAGAGCAGAAATGCATATTATCAATCCTATCTAGATGGTCCAGGATGGAATATTACACAGGAGAATGGTCATCACGAGGTCCAGTGCACTTGAAAGGTTGGTAGTCAGGGGAAACATTGACTCCTTGATCCACACTTTTAAGAGTGTTACGAGCAGGAAAGGAGGCAAGGTTGGTCCTCCTCTCCTGGGTTGACCAAATGGGCGATAAGTAACAAGCAGGTCTGTGCCCAAGAGATTGGTTGTATAATGTTGCCCACAGTTGGTCATATGGATACTGAAATCTCTCCCTCTCTTTTTCCTTCATAAATCATGAATTTCCATCTTTTGATATCTAACATAAGAATAACTTCTCTCTCTCTCTTTCCAAAGTTATTCTCTCTTTCTTTGTCATAATATGTAAGAAAAAGCACTCTCTCTCTCTCTCGCCAAAGGATACTCAGAACATGAGAGATGGATAGATATATAGAAAGGGAGAGTGGTTGATAGAAAGATACTCTCTCTCTCTCTCTCTCTCTCTCTCTCTCTCTCTCTCTCTCTCTCTCTCTCTCTCTCTCTCTCTCTCTCTCTCTCTCTCTCATTGGCTGGAAGGGTTATAAGTATGTACATTAAAATGTTTAAGATGACCATGAAATAATATTAATAATATCATTTCAAAGACTAATACAGTAATAGGATACTGTAATAGTTTATAGTATATTTGATGTAGGATGCTAGTTTAAGGGGATGGCCGGTTTCCGACTTTTTTAACGACAGGTTGTTGATATATAGGGGGTTTGTTAAAGGATATTGTGTGGAACTTCTGGGAAAAAATTTTTGTTCAGTGACCTTAGGTTTTGTGACGCCAGAGCATTTTTCGGCCAAAATGGCATTTTTCAAAATGCATCTCCTCCTTTGCTTTTTGGTTTTAAGGGATGAGATTTGAACCACGTATAAAACACATATGGACCTTCGATACAAAGCCGGGGATTTTTGATTTTTCAATTATTTTTCGAGATATGAATTTTTTTTTTTAATGAAATTTTCCCGGAAAAATTACAGAAAAAAAAAAATTGCCAAAAATCAGAAACTCAAAATATTAAAAATCCCCGGCTTTGTTTTAATCTACCATGTTTCCCCATGTTATATTTAAAATTTCATTTAGATTGGTCCAATACTAAGGGAGGAGATGCATTTTAAAGGCGAAAAACTTATGTTTTGAGAAACGGGCCTTCAAAGTTTTAGTTACATAAAAAAAGTAAAAGGGACTTCAAAGACTGTGTTACAATTAATTCTATGGTTTTAATTTTTATTTTTGGGTATTAATTAATGCAAAATGATTATAAATAAGAATATTAATTGATTATTTATGTGCCTAAGACACATTCTTATAAATTTTAGGTTCCTGGTCCCCCTGTCTGATCTTGCTGCAAGGTATTACTCTAGGTATCATAGTTGCCTACACTTTTTATTAGTGTCTCAAATCCATCCCTTGCCAAATGGATCCTGGGAATTACTTTACATTCACAACTAGGGATTCGTGATTCAAGTAATTCATCAAGTCTTGCTTCACTTATTATGATCATTTTATTTTCAGGATCGTCTATAATATCAGCCTCCGAGCTACTGCTTTCTTTTTCTAAAATGTCTTTGCCCTTTGGTAGTGACGAACAAATAAAAAGGCGTTTAGGGGTGGATGTGGTTGGTCTCTGGTCAGCAGAGATCGCTGCCTGCGCCGTTTGATGGGTGACAGCTCTCTCTCTCTCCGTCGCTCCATTCCCCTCTATGGCACTAATTTCATGAACTCTTTCTTCTACTTCTCGCCTGGACTTTTCCACTTGGCTTTTCCGCATTCTAGAAGCATGAAGTGAACTCTTGGACCTTTTAGGCACGGTGAAAAAACAAAAACACCGCAGAAAATACAGAGTTCAGTCAAGGCTAGCGAGCATGAAAAACGTGTCCTTCTAGCTTGGAAGTTTATAGGCAACTCTCGGCCACAGTCGGCGTCATGGTATGATGTGTGCATTGTCATGGCTAGGAATAACTAAAAAGGTGCGAGTAGGATATTATTGACATTATACATTTCATTTCAAAGGAAGTTTTCTGTAATATATATCAGCAAAAACTATACCAGACTAAATCATTTGCGCTACTGGTGTTTTATGGGTATATAGTTATTGTTACATTTTAGGCCATAACTAGAGAAATACAATGCAAATTTTAGCATAATATTTCATGGACACATTCTTGAACCCTATACGAAGCCATAGAATTTTTTCAGCAAATCGAATTTTTTAAAGATTATTGGGTTTTTTTAGGCGGCCGATCCCCTTAAGGTATACATTTGGTATTTGAACTCTCAAGATAAGGATAACTTCTCTCTCTCTCTTTCCAAACTTATTCTCTCTTTCTTTGTCATAATATGTAAGAAAAAACTCTCTCTCTCTCTCTCTCTCTCTCTCTCTCTCTCTCTCTCTCTCTCTCTCTCTCTCTCTCTCTCTCTCTCTCTCTCTCTCATGCCAAAGGATACTCAGAATGTGAGACGGATAGATATATAGAAAGGGAGAGTGATTGATAGAAAGATATACTCTCTCTCTCTCTCTCACTGGCTGGAAGGGTTATAAGTATGTACGTTTATATTTTTAATGGTAAAATGTTTAAGATGACTTTGAAATTATATTAATAATATCATTTCAAAGATTAATACAGTAATAGGATACTGTAATAGTTTATAGTATATTTGATGTAGGATGCTAGTTTAAGGTATACATTTGGTATTTGAACTCTCAAGATAGGTAGTTATATGTGTATTTAGAGAGGGGGTGTGAAACATCATCCCCATGGTGGTTCCTGTGTCCATGGGGTTTACTGTAGTACAAATAATGGTTTTATGAAACAAATAAAATATTTCTTCCACCTATCCGACAATACACAAATGGCACTCAATAATATATGTATTCACATAATAAATATATTTCTGAATTTTATGGATTATTACTGTATTAGTAAGTAAAATAGTATCTATCACTTTCTTCTGAGATAGGTGCCCAAAACTGTTTTCTCTTGTTTTTGTTTTTCTTCAGACTTGGGAAAAATGAGGTAAGAAGGTTACCAAGACTGTACCACTTTGCATAGGAAAATTTTATTGCCAATAAAAACCTTTTTATTAGTTTCTGTTGAAATGTAACACCAAAATCTCTAATAATATATTTTTTTAAATAAATTCTTCTGCAACAAAAATGCTGTAAAGCTTAACATGCACCTGAGTGTTTTTTAGCAAGAAGGAATTTTATACTGTATCCATAGAACTATACTACATTTTAATACTGCAGCAAAGGTCTAGCAGTAATTTGCTTTTATCCAATTTTAAAATCTTTCAGTATATTTTGAAACGTGGTTTGATAGAGACAACTACAGTACTCTGCATGAAGTGTTTTCAGCACAACATGCTTCTATAATAAATTTTCTTAACAACAAAACAAAAACACTTTCACCGAAGAGCAATTGATTTACCTGGCTTCCTAGGTACCATACTCGCTAAGTGGAAGAGGATGAAGATGAAACATGATATCAGCAATAATGCTATAACAGCAGGCTGCGAGCATCCTGATCTTCGTCCCATGTAAGTTCGGTGCACAGTCCTGCCCATTCGCAGACTGGCCATCTGTTAAAAATTCCAAGAAAATAACTTTTTCACTTGCCGAGTCAAAAATACTTTAAAACTATTTCCCAAAAATGCACATCAGTCTTACCCCATATTTTATTACTAAATTCTAAAATTGCTAAAAAATACTTACGTCAGGTACCCCGTCTAGTATTCATTGTACTAAATACTGTACAAAAAAGTTGCAAAGTGTTAAGATTAATATTCTGAACATAGAAAAGTAACTCATGAATTTCCTATTCTAAATAGTAATACTGTACCAGTAATACAGTAGTTATGATTGATTTTACAGCCATTTCTATGCCTGATTTTACAACCATTTCTATACCTTTATCTTAAAACATTTATATTTACTCTGAAACTTTTTGGTAAAACACAATTTACTGTTTGAAATTCATTCTGGTTAAACTACCTTCTACAATTAAATAGAACAAACTCTGGTTTAGATGATTTGGAAAAATCATAGGGCCTATAGTACGGGATCTGTTACTGGTATTCATTTGCTTCATCATAAACCCATCACTCAGATACAGACCTCATCCACTA
The DNA here is from genome assembly GCF_040412425.1 of Macrobrachium rosenbergii. Lineage (NCBI taxonomy): Eukaryota > Metazoa > Arthropoda > Malacostraca > Decapoda > Palaemonidae > Macrobrachium > Macrobrachium rosenbergii. The sequence goes on from NC_089746.1 coordinate 30,104,031, forward strand.
TCTGTGAATATCAAAGAAACTATAGAGTTTTTGTCCAACAGATAAAACAGCAGAAGCAGTATTGCACATGAGATATCAGGGTTCCCAGGCCCACAGCATGTACTGCCTCACTTTTCAAATGTTAGCAGCATTTATCAACCACCCTTCAGAATTTCCACGGTTTCTCAAATACCTTGGGATTGCTCCATGCTTATTTTCCTTATTTTATCTTCATTTAATAATTTTCACTTAAATTTTCCCTTTATGGAATCATTAATTGGATTTTACACCTTAACAGATACTTCATTTAGGTTTTCATCTCCCTCCTTTTCAAGTTATTATTCATCTTCTTTTCTGAGAACATCTATTCTTCTGCAGCAGTATGTAATATAATACAGTGGTTATGAAGTTTGCTTAAAAGTTTATTTGGATACAGTAACTTTAATATTTGTGGTTTTTCAAGGGTGGGAAATTAGGCCAAGTTTGTGATGCTTTTTAGAGAATGAGTTAGCTATTAAATGATTCTGAAGTTAATGCCAATTAATTCAGATAATTTTAAGATATTGCTATAATTTTAGATAATCTTAAGCTGTAGGAAAAGTATGAAAAAGTATGAAAAGACTAACTTCTTCATACTTTACTTTTTGAACTGTATTTCTGATTCTGGGCATATTCCTGATGAAGCACTAATGAGGTTGTAGTTTGTGGCACATCAAAGAAGAACTAACTTTACTCTATGGTACTTAAATGAATTTTGCAGGAAAGCATTCATATGACCAGAACATGACAGCTTTCAAGACCTAACCACTCCGGGAGTGAAAGCTACTGAAGGGTGTCATCTCCAACTATTTGTTCAGTAGTCTGACGTCAATAAGCAGATGCCAACTACCTGTCACCTCTCCTATACCTGGTAACAAGTCCCACTTCTGACAAACTGACCATGAGCAAACTGGAACCTCATATCATTCTTCCTATTTCTGGACAGAGGCCCCACTGTGTGATGAACTGACCACGAATAAATGGAAATCTCATCTCCTCTTCCTGCCCCTCCTTGGAGACATGGCTAAAGACTGTTGTACTTTACATACATCAAAAAGAGTGTTTTCCTGGTCAAGTTTCTAAATGAAGAGGCTAGAAATGAGATCTGGAGAGCAATTTTAGGACTACATCCAGATTCCAAGAGACAAGTTCTGAGTTCTTTTGTTTCTTCATGTCAAAAGACCTAATCGGGTCCAAAAGGTCCTGCTTTGAGGACGCGTCCAGGTCCCTATGCCTGATCACAGAGCTCAGCATAGCCCTGTAGCCTTTTATGATAGAAGAGAATAAGCCTTTAGAGTTCCTCAGGAACCACAGGAAGTCCGCGATCTCTGTCAGAGTCATCTTAGAAGAGATTCTATTACTTTTGCACCAACTACGGAAAATTGACCATTTGCTTTGGTAGACGTTAGCTAATGACTGCCATCTGCATTTTGAAATAGCTTCTCTAGCCTCCCTCAAAAAACTATTTGCTCTGAGGAGTCTTTTGACAGTTTGTATCCTGTCAGAGCCTGAGGAGACAAACCTTGATGAAAGTGCCTCAGGTGAGGTTGTCTGAGAAGCTTTTTTCTTCTGAGGTAGAAGTCTCGGAAAGTCTACCAGCAGGTTTATGAGCTCTGAGAACCATTCCCTTAAGGGCCAAAGGGGAGCTACCAGAATCATTGACATATTCTGGTGTAGGCGGAACTTGTTCAACACATCCCTTATCATCCCGAAGGGAGGGAAGGCATACAGGAACTTGTTGGACCAGTCAAGAAGCATGGCATCAGTTGCCCATGCTTGAGGATCTGGAACTGGTGAACAGAAAAGAGGCAGATCTAACGTTGGCTTTCCCCACCGTCTCCACAGATCCAGACAGACCAGTGGATCGAGTGTCCACTCCGTGGGTATGACATGGTTTTGTTGGCTCAGCTGATCCACCAACACATTCAGTTTGCCTTGGATAAATCTGGTCATTAACTTTGTACAATTCTGGTCCACCCAGAGAAGGAGGTCCCTCGCTGCCTCGCAGGGGAAAAAACGAGTTCCTCCTTGTTTGCTTATATAGGCCAGGGCCATCGTATTGTCCGAGTGGATTGCTACCATCCTCCTGAATACCTCCGAAGAAAAAGCTATCAGACCCAAGTGGATTGCTTTTAATTCCTTGACATTTATATGCCATAACATCTGATCCCTTGATCACATCCCGGAGATTTCCTTGTCCCCTGTGAGGGCTCCCCAGTCCAGATCTGATGCATCGGCACAGAAGTCTAGGTCTGGGTTCTGAGGGAACAGGGACTTCCCTTCCAGCAACCTGTCTCTTGATTTCCACCAAAGCAAGTGCTTCTTAACCTCTCTGTGTCACCGGGAACATGAAAGAGTCTGGATGTCTTTTCTTGTCCCACTTGTCTCTTAGGAAAAATTGGAACACTCATGTGAAGCCTCCCCAGGGAGACAAACTGTTCTGTGGAGGCCAACGTCCCAAGGAGACTCATTCAATTGTTCGCCGAACATGTCTGGAGACAAAGAATTTCATCTGTCTTCTGTAGGCAAGACTCTACTTTTTCCAGAGAGGGAAAAGCCTGAAAAAGATGAGAATTGAGAGTCATTCCCAAATAAACTATCTCCTGTGAAGGAGCCATCTGTGACTTCTTATTTATTAGTAAGCCCAAGTCTTGTGCAAGAAGTAATGTCTTCTGAAGGTCCTCCGTACACTGTTCCTTCGATGTGGAGCCAAGGATCCAATCATCCAAATAGAATGCTATGTTAATGCCTATCAGGTGAAGCCAACCTGCCAGGGGAGCAAGAATGAGTGTGAAGACTTGAGGGGCTGTCGATAGTCCTAAGCACAAGGCCTGGAACTGGAACACCTGGTCCTGAAAAACAAATCTCAGATATTTTTGAGAGTCCTGGTGTAATGGGATGTGGAACTAGGCATCCTATAGGTCTATCAAGACCATCCAGTCTCCCTGCCGAATGGACGCAAGGATCGAACGAGTTAGCCTCCATTCTGAATTTGGTCTTTTAATAAAGACATTTAGGGTGCTCACATCCAGGACCGGTCTCCATCCTCCTGATGACTTTGGGACTATGAAAAGCAGATTGCAGAACCCTTCTGAACTTACATCTGAGAATACTTCTACTGCCTTCTTCTCGAGGAGGGATGAAACTTCTTTGCAAGGGATGAAAATCTCTTTGAACTCTCGGAGTAGGCAGTTAAGGTGATAGGCACCTTGACTAAGGGAGGTCTTTTAGGAAAGGGATTGTGTAACCACTCCTCAAAACTTCCACAACCCACTGCTCTGCCCCTCTCTCGCTCCATTTCTCCCAATACTGAAAGAGCCTGGCACCTACTGGAGTACGGAGGACATTTGATGCACTTTCTAGAGGTGGGTTCAGACGAGGACTTCTTTATAGTCCGCGACTGGAACTGTATGTATGGTCTTGATCTTGAAGAGGCTCTTTGCCTAACTCCACGAAAGGGATAGGGCTGCAGAGGAGATGATGACTTAAAACTAATAGCAGGAGTGTCCTTAGTGCAGCTCGATGATTTCGCTAGCAGATCATGAGTGGATTTCTTCTGTAAAGCAGAAGAAATCTCATTAACCACCAACTGAGGAAACAAACTGTCTCGCGAAAGGGGAGAAAAAAGAAGTGCAGACCTCTGAATTAAAGTGACTCCCTTAGGGGTGTACAAGCACCATAACACTCCCTCTTCTTCAACACTCCCACAGCGTAGAGGGAGGCTAACTCCTGCACTCCATCTCTTATACCCTTGTCCACACATGAAAGGACCCTGAGGATATCAGCCAAAAAATCCGCAGGCAAGGCAGCGTATTCTTGAACCGTGCATGTGAGGGCGCCTAACAGACCAGTCCAAGAAACTAACAATTTCAAGGACCTTGAATAGATTCTTCATCATATAGTCGAGTTCTGACGAGGAGAACATTGCTTTGGCCACATAAAAGGCTAACCTACGGACAGAGTCTACGAGGCCAGAGAAGTCCCCTTGGGAGGAGGCAGCCACACCCAAGGAAAGAGCTTCTCCAGTTGCATAATACGAATACCTCCTCTTTAAAGGCGAGAAGGAGGGTAACTGAAGTTGTACTTCCCTTGTTCCCTCTTATCTGTGATCCAGGTTTTGACCTCTCTCTAAGCCTTAATGGCAGAAGTGGAGAGTACCATACAGTATTAGGTAGTCTCAAAGTCTCAAGAAGTACGTTACTCATTTGGAAGGTGGACGCAGGAGAAGCAGGAGGGGAGTCTCCTTCCTCATCCTTATCACCTTCCTCTTCAACCGAAGACACTGGCGAAAGAGACAAGTCTCTAACAGAAGTCGGGTTTGAAGGTTTCTTCAAAAGACCTAAGGTATCATCTGGGTGTCGCTGGATGGGCGTAAGAGAAAGATCCAAACCTGTAGCAGCAGAAGCTTGCTGTAAGGGGGTTAGTGCCACAAACTCTGACCTAGAAGACAAGTGCTTGGAAGAATGTCCCTGAACATCCATAAAAGCGGGCGCAACTGGGCGCTGAGAAGCTATTGAATGCTCGGGCGCTACTTGGCGCTTGGGAGCAACTGGGTGCTCTGGAGCTGCTTGCGGTTCAGGAGCAACTGGATGCTTGTCGGTCAAAGGGAACTTGGGAACAAATGGGAGGCCGAGGTGATTGAATGATCAGCAGTCACCGTGCGCTTTGGCGCCAGCAGGCGCTTGCCCACTACTGGTTGATCGGGAGCCAAAGGAGGTTCGTTCACTGATGTACACACTAGCACTAATGAGTGCTCATGCTTGGAGGCGGCTTTCGGCACTAACATTTGATTTTCTCCCTCTGAACATACTAGAGAAAACCTCTCTGGACTGTCCCAGAAACTACACAAAGGGACTGACTCTTTAACTCGCTTCTCCGGCACCTGAGGGGTGTGAGACACATCTACAGCAGGCCTTTTCAATGGTCTCGATTAACCACTATTGCACCACTGGTGCCTCTGTTCGGGGCTGGAAGCCTCCAAACTAGAGGAAAGACTGTGCACATTCTGCAAGACGCCTTTCCACTGGCTGTCTGTCGCCACCTGGGAACTGGCGCCAGTTGCCACTGAGGGGCCAACTACCCAGGGCAGACCCCACCGACCTCCCTTAGGCTTCCAGTGTAGCCTCTCCCTGGTGCGGGGGAGTATGCCAGTGACCTTCGCCTAGGAGAATCGGTGGGCTGAGTAGCCAGCTCATCCACTATCACTGCACTTTTACTAATCACATTCTTATCCTCCATAAAAGATCGAACAGACACACTTATTTGAGCCACTGTACTGATTAACATATTGAACTTGGCTATGGCATTGGGTTTGGGAGTAGGGGAGCTGGGCAAGGGATCAGGTGGAATAGAGGAAGGACTAGTGATAGGGGACAAGGCAGAAACAGGTAAAACAGGTAAATCAACAGAAGATTTAGCCGAATCCTGACTAATTGAACTTCGTCATTCCTAGCCATCACCTTTCTCTTTCTGTCTTTCTCTAACTTAGTTATACGAGAACTTAAAATCTTCCATTTCTTAAGATCTCAGTCAATACATTCAGCAAAAGTCAAAACAGACAAGCATACATGACCCCTGCAAGTAGAACACTTCGAATGGGAATCTTATTTCACTGAAGTTAATCTCATATTGCAGCCTTCATTGCAATGATGAATACTACTCGTACTTCTGTCAGACATTGTCGGCAAATACAAGTCGAAAAGTCAAGTAAAGTCCAATCAAATAAAAGTCACAGTCAGGTAAAGAAAATTGTTTTTGATGAAAACCTAAATATCTAAGTTGCCGAGAGGCTACCAAAAGCAAGAATACTTCACCAATTTAGATCGTCAACCATTAATCAGTAAAGAGAAAATTTCAAATTCCACTGCTGCTCACGACCATCGTCATAAGCCAGCAGAAACAAATTGAAGCTCTCTGCTCAGTTGTTCCTCTCTTTTCTGAAAGTGGGCGGGGTCAGTTACCTACACCAAAATAAAAGAATCGCTACCGCAGATTTCAAATCTTAGCTGCTGATAATAAAAACTATTAGCTATGTAATTACTTGGTAAGTTACTTACATAAAATAAGTTTTTAAGCAAATAATGCTGTATTGCTTATATACAGAGCAAGATAGGTCACAGAGGGTGGTCATTAAGTAACCGAGTGTTAAACCGATATACCCAATTCTCAGGCAAGATAGTACCATTATATTTCTTACTTTTAGGATTGAAGACTGTCACAGCCTTTACTTGGGATTAATGTTTCAATTTGCAATTATATACTTCACCATTCTACAAATCATACCCTTAATTTTTTATAAAGGACTTCAGCAATGCGACAATCATTTTAAAGACATCAACCATACAAGAAAGATCTTTTATAAATGCCCATGCAAGACTATCCATCTGATATGGTCCACCTGACACAATAACTGACACAAGAATTTATGAATAACTTTTTACAACAGAATGAGATGCTTGAAAAGTGCTGTACACTAAGAGCTGTGAAGCTGCACTGATCAAAGTTCTCCATAAGCAACGCTAACATTAAATAAGGCAAGTGATTTTTAATAACTTATTTACAGGTATTCTAGTGACGAGAAGGTAATTTACCAAATTGAATGTGATGTTTGAATGTACTTTTGTACACCACTTAGAAATATCTTTTACTGGGTTCAAATTTGTCAAATGTGAAAAATATCTTGGCATTTTATGTTATACCCACTAATGTTCAAGTACTAACCACAACTACTTGTTGATGCACAACAACATTAAAATTTCATTGCAAGAAACTAAAGTATGGGTGTAATTTGGTACCAAAATCTTAGAATTGGTGATGGTAGATTTTTTGGATATCCCCAGACCAAGTGTATTTAAAGTTATTAGAGTTCCCAGCCATGGTGACGGTTAGCTTTCCGCACAAATCTAGCAGTTCAAGGCATAGTTTTCCACTGAATCACCCTTGGCACTTATACTACTTAGCTCTGGACTTACAAGTAGACTCAAGGGTTATGTGGGTTTTGGTGTTATCACTTTCAGGCTTCATGAGTTAAATATTAGTATACAAGTTTGCTTAATCATGCTTATTCTACTACTAAGATATCAAAGTCTACAAAAATCTAAACACTTCATGCACACACAACAAAAATATTCTTATACTGTACAGTATAAATAAATTTACTTACTGACTGGTCATCATCATCATCTGAGTATTCATAGTTCGATGCAGTATTTACAAACATCTCATGCCAAGTTCTACCGCAAATAAAGTACTAAGCTATTGGAAAGAAATAAAGAAACAAAAAAGGTATAACAATAAACTGAAACAAAAGACATATATATATAAACAAACATTTCATGCCAAGTTCTGAAGCAAATAAATTACTCTGCTATAATTAAAAATGAAAGAAAAACAAAAAGTTCACATTTGAAATATCTCACTTAAACTAGGCAGATCAATCAACTTCATAGTTTTATCTTAGTCTAATCTTAAATCAGTTAGCTAAACAGAAATTAATAGTAATGTATAAATAACTCACTCTGATGAATTAGTTTACTCATCTCTACTGTTATATCAAGATAATGATACAACTGAATATCTCATTTAAACACTATTAAACTTACATTCCATGTTGGTTCTAATCTTAAATCAGTTAACTACACTGAAATTAAAGTAATGTATAAATATTGTAAATCAATCTGGTGAATTAGTTTATTCGTGCCTACCATGTTATATCAGAATAAAAATGCAGCTGAATTCTTTTTACTTTAAGAGTACAAAGTAATCTGTATAGTGTTTACAATGTACTGAGTTCTCACTGATGGGGAAAGGATTGACATCCTGGAGTTCAGTGAAGTGATTGAATAATTACTAAATTATCCAAATAACAGAAAAAAGATGCAAAGGTCAACATCATAAAAAGAAGAAAAAAAAGACCAAGCTATAATTAAAGTCCTACAGTAAGCTTTCATTTAAAAAATATGATATGAAATTTTAAAATACTCCAGCCACTCAAGCTATGCACATACTGTATATTCAAACTCATAACAAAAGTCAGAAACAATTACAATACAAAAATACTTGAAAATTAAACAGGATGCTGTATACTGTAAACAGTAATACAAATTACACCTAGATTTGATCGAGAGGGAAAACTTCCTCGTGATAATACCTTGCTTCATCCCCCCAACATTGAGGTATTTGGTTAGCCAATGACTTCTAGCAGAGGGGACTACACAACCACCAAAAATTTGGCTGAAGATCTTAAGCTGTCTGAAAACCATGAGCCACAATTGCAACACCAACCTTGCAAAGGTCAAAGGGACAGATGGCTAATAAACAAAAAGGGAAGTATACAGAGTCAAAAAGTAAAAGGAAGTCACACTCATCTCTTATGAGGGGAAGAGTTAAGGACAGTTGGAAAACAAGGGAGCAAGGATGAAATTCTATAGCAAAGAGATGGGAACAACAATCACAAGCAATCTAAAGATTCATGATCCCCACGTTGTTAGTATGTTTAAGACGCGGAGGGCTAACGTGTAATGGTGCAGTCTGAGGTACAGGTACACTTCCCTTGCTCAAAAAAAAAATAAAAACAGTGACTAACAGAGAAGCTGTAGAAACTACCTCACAGAGTAGAGAATGGGGAGATAAAAGAAGAGGTGAGGGAGAGTAGTTATAAATAATATAGTTCAACCAGTCCACTTGCCATTAAATGAGAGCAAAATCCACAAAATATGCAAGCAAACAAATTTTCAAAAATATTTAGATCAATGTTAAGACTTTGTATAATTTTTGTTTCACAAATCTAAACCACTCATTTATAAAGCCATTTCATCAGTTTTCGATTATCTAACTCGCTTCACCAGTCCAATTACTTAAATGATTTGTGAGTAATTGGTAAGCGAGGCAGCACAGGAGGTATCCCATCTTCACTGCCTGTTTGCACCCATTCCGCAAGCATCCTTCAGCAAATCAGAATGGGAGGGGGGAATGTAAAGACACTGTTTGGATGGAATTCCTCATCCACTAAAAGCGCTTCATTCAGTTTTTATGACTGCACATTCATTCTCTTTTTATTTTGTATTACATCTCATTACCTTTCTAATTTATATCTGAATTCTTTTTTATCAGTAATTTCTTAATTTGTTCATTTATTACAGACATTGTACTAATCAGCATTATCATTCAACAGATTCTACAATTAGGAACTTCTTAATGCCAAGTTTCTATTGTTATTGCCACAAACAGAGACAATGTACTAAAGTAACGAGTTACTTTAATTTTATGATAACACTTTATAACTGGCCACTGTAAAAGTATTACTGTAGTGAGTTACTTACCTATGCATTACTGATTAAGTAATGCAGTTTTTTTATTTCTTTCAGGATTCTGAGTATTATTTATTACCATTTTACTTTTTTGTATTACAACACGGTATTAAACTGACCAATTTACTCAGATGAACTGGATTTCTTTTTGCATTTTTCTAGCATGTATGACTCAGAAGCTATTTTTGGGCCTTTTAGAGAATACTGTAATTGCTTTTACTAAGTGAAAGAGCATGTTAGTTCAAATAATTGCAGAATTATTACACAGTTATAGCCTATCCAAGTCTATTGGAGGATGGAACTTATTCTTCTTTGTGTATGTGATTACATATTTGTATGGTTCACAAACATTGCTTAAAGATATAACTTTTTGTCTTGTCACAGCACATATAACAATCACTGCAACTTCTGATAACTATCCAGTATTATTATGGTTATGAACTACTGTACCTCTGATGTCCTTGCCAGTCATCATTCACCTATTTCAGGTCAAGCTAGAAGCCAAGAAGGCAGAACAGAGACTAAATTCCTTATGCTTTCAGTGTATTTACACTGTATGACAAATTATGTTTCTTACCTGTATATGAAGATACATGTACAGTAGAACCATGTGAGGTTTTCATAAATCATTTTAGTACTGTGTATCATGGTGAAAAGAAAACCAAAGCTTAACAAGGAAGTGCTTGTCTTTCAACAGTTTCACAAACTGAAATTGTACTGTACAAACATAGTCTTAGCAAAGCATGCTTCTTTAGTGCTTGCTAACTTCTGACAGCACCTACACTTCAACGTAACTACTGTACAGTGATAACTCCTTGCACTGACATTTAGGTAATTTGAGATACTAGTTATTTGCAAACCCTATATAGTTGGGATTTCTCTTTATGTGAATAATAAACTTTATCATAATTTGCACAGAATTGAAGCTCATTCTGTTATTTTAAAATAACATCATTCTGTGAGTGCAAAACACCCCTATAGCAGTTTGCATAACCATGTATTTTGGAGAGTCTGTTCATGAGAAGTACTACTTATCTCATTTAAATTTAATTGCTATACTCCAGTAAGTCTCTTTGCAATAACTGCATGTGTGCAGATGTAAATTGTATACATGTCGTACAGTATATCACAAATACCCTTGTGTGATACAGTCCGTGTGCTGTACTGAAGAAGTGATGATGCAGTTCATACTGTGTGAATACATATTCCATAGAGTATGTATATGTCTGAAACCTTTTGGTACACATTTCTAGAGCTTCTTCAACTTTAACCAATACAACTTTCACACTTTCTGTACTGTTTTAAGTTCAGTTCTGTAAAATCATCTATCAAAATCTGCCTATGTATTACCTGAAATTGTGTTGGGTGTGTGTAAACTATAAGTCTAGTGTACTGTGCCATATATTTATTTATTCATGAGTCATTTTCAAAGCCTCCCACACTAAAGTTTAATTACTACTTGACATTATCCATCAAATAACAAAGAACTGCTTTAAAGATATTCATCATCAAAGAAGTAAAGCAAAGGCTTCCATGCAAAAGCCATACATGAGAAAAATATGCCTGATAAGAAAGACCAGGAATATCATTTCAGTGCCTATTGTGAATGTGACACATGCATCACAGGAAAACTAAATCTTGAAGAGTGGCAGTGAAAGCTGCTGAGTACTGAAATGACCAAGAGAAGCGTATAAACGGAGTGAGGAAATGAGAAATAATAATTATCTGATCATATCAACCAGATAAAGGTTCATCTATGAAAAGCACATTTCTGTGCCAACTTTCAAGTATCACTAGATGGAAGCAAGTAAAGCAAAATAACTCACTTTCAAACAGCTAGAGCATAATTTCAAAATTTTTCGAAAAACCATTTTCTTTGATGTAATGCTGAGTGATGAAGCTGCATCAAGGGACATGAGTACTGTAGATATTTCCCAAGTAATCCTGGAATATTGTAAATACTGTACTGTCCTATAAATCATTACTGTAGACTATTAATTGTACTTTCCTCCCAAAAAAAAAATTAATATTATGGGTACAATGCAGTAGTTCCTTTCAAAGAATTACAAATTCTTCTCACTGGTATGGGGACATACAGTCAACCTAAATGCAGTACAGGTCTAGGTTAAAAGGAAAATTTAAAGCTGGATTGTTTTTCATCAAAAGACAAGACATTTTTATTCTTTAAATAATTTCTAAGATTATAGTATCGTCACAGTTAAAGGGTTTGATATGTCTGGCAAGAATTAATGTTGGGCACATTCATCTTCCGGATTTGCAGAGCTCATAGATGCATGATAGTCAAGTTTGTTTAGTAGTGTTCTATTACCATTATTATTATTACAAGCCAAGTTGCAGCCCTAGTTGGAAAGGACAATGCCATAAGCCCAAAGGCCACAACCACTATAAAAAAAAGAACTGAGACGTAAAGAATAGCTATAAAAGAGAAATACAAAAAATCAAGTGATATATAACAAAGTAAAATAAAATCAATTAAAATATACTATGAAGTGACTCATGTCAGTCTCAACAAAATGATTTTTCCATCATTTGGGCAGAGCAGAAAAAACTAGAAAACTGTTTTCGATCAAACCTCTCACAAGAAAAGGTAAGACTAGAATCAGCAGCATGTCTAGTACTAGCAGCATACCTAGTACTATGTGGTGGATGGTACTGTCTCGGAAGATCTAAATGCAAAGATTAGGAGATAAGTAATCTAAAATAACTCAAAATTTTGTCCAACAATTTAAGGTCTGAGTCAGGTGTTTAAGAATAAACAGGAGAACAATATTCGGAACAAGGTAAGGATCAAGAATAAAAACATGTCTTCAGGATAAACAGGCTCCCAAAAAGTCTTGAAAAACTTTCTCAGTATACCAGTGTTTTGTGCAACTGAAGGAGAGGTAGACCAGATACATATGCTTTACAAAAGTGAATCTATAATCTGTAAAATAATTTCTCCAGGTTAGACAGGTGTCCAAAGTCTTGAAAAACTTCCTCAGTATACCAGTTTTAAGTGTACGTGAAAAATAAATAGTTCTCACATGTTTCTCAAAATTGTATCTGATATCACGAAAGACATGCAGAATTTCAGACCTTTGACATTCTGGGACTGATTATGGACGCAGTCGACATTTTTCTTTCATTTTTTGCTGTGAATTAATTTTTCATAGCATAAAGATGGTTTTAAGTGCCATTTTGAAGCTGAATAACTGTACTTAATTATACAGTAGTATGTTCAAATATGGAAAACAACAAAACAAAAATGTCAAAATGATGTTTAATTTTGTCAAAACTCCTGGTAGGTGACATCATTTCATATCATCAGAATTTCAGGGTTGGGAACAGGATGCCATTTGATGTCATTAGTGAGTTGCAAACAGCTGAAAAAACACTGTCAATGAAAGGTCAACAGGGAGCTAATAATTGGGTACGAGTTTTGTTGCAGTTTAACTTAACCCTTGCACCACAAACTAATTTTAGCCAAATCTTTTAATGAGATTTGGCAACAAAAGGTCTATACTCAAGAGTTGGGATTGATGCAAAGACATGAATATTACCTACATAAGCAACAAACTTATTTTAAGATCAAACAACATATGCACATACACAAATTAGCGAGCCAAGAACACTTAAACAAGAACCACAATATTACATCCCTTTAGTCACTACGGTGTCCATCAAATACTTCTGTTTGCAATCTATTTGGTAAAAATGTAATAATAGAACTAAGAAATGCTCTACCAACTCCTATCTATCTTTCTTACAACTCCTATCTGTAAGTTTGAAAATAAAGGCCCCATGAATAATATGGTCAGAAGCACCAAGCCACCAATGTCATGACCAGAATCAAGGGATTTCTGAAAGACACTGGAAAATCAAAGAAGAGTAACCAAAGTATCCAGGCCCTTGCAAAACCCAAAATACAAAGTAGATTTTATAAAAGGGGTTAACAAATTAGTATTCTTACAGAATGCAACTCACAGTCAAGAAAAATTGACGACTACTTAAAATATACACAAAACTGGCACATTGGAGAATAAAATAAAATATTTAATTGAAAAAAGTATCCGGGATTTTAAAATACTTTTGATAAAATGAATATTGTTTTACATGACCCTAGTTCAAGTGAAAAAAATGCATAATCCATAAAAGATAGGTTATTACAGCTTTTTTTTTTTTTTTTTACATCACAAGCAGTTCTTATTGGAATAAGGATGAACTACATAAAGGTATGGAGTCACCAGTTAATTCAGATTTGTGCCATCTAAACAGTCCTAACCTGAAGATGGGCTCTCCAGAGCTATGTACTTCAAGTAAAAACTGTCCAAATGAGGCCACTTTTCAATATTATATATACCCCTTCCTGCCTCCTGGTTTAAAAACGGTGTATACCAACTCTACCAATACAATATTAAAGTAAACATCCCAAGACTAAAAAATTCAGTCTATAACAGTATTTCAAAAAGTCTGCTTAATATCCCTCATAAACTAAACAATAAAAATGCAATATATTACTGGTCCTGTTAAAAGGAAAAAATAAAAATTAATAAGTAGTGTATATAAGTAAATGAAGCATTAAAATGGAGAAATGAAGCATTAAAATAGAGACACTTGAGAACAGACATCAATGCTCTCACTACACGAGATACTGGAAACCCTTTTGGGGGAAAGACCATCCCAGACCTAACAGCCAGTGCATTAGTTTTATTTACAATATATTTACAGTATATTTACAAGGCTTTGGTATATGATGAGAAAAATTAATAAATTTAAAAAATAATTATGCAATTATTACAAAAAAAAAAAAAAAAATTTAAAAATGGGGAATACCACCTCTCCTGCCACTTCTTACAAAGAAGCAATCTTAGTGGTCACCATTCTTCATGAATGAATCATAAAATTTAGGCCATAAACCCAACCACTACAGTGGACCCCCGCCCATTCACATTTTCACCTACTCACAGATTTTTCTGTGGAAAGTATATACACATAATTATCGGAAAATTTGCCTATTCGCAGTATTTTTCTTAGAGAAATATTCACTAATCACTGTATTTACATATAATTTTCGTGACTAAATGCACTAAAATATTTTTAGATGGGTTTTGTGGTGTTTGAACTATCAAAATAATAAGCAGTATAAGCATTTTTGGAGGGGTGTCAAGTATTTTTGCGGATTTTAGCTATTCGCAGAGGGTTGTGGTACGCATCTCTCGTGAATACCAGGGGTTGACTGTATAGCTCTTTCAGCCATTCAGTACATAAGACATTGAAAATTACACTTTTACAATAAAATAAAGATTTATATATACTTACCAGGTAATTACATAGCTATTAGTTTCTATTAACCGGCAGCTAGAATTTTGAAATTCGCGGTAGCGCTACTTTTGTTTTGGCTAGGTGAGTGACCCTGCCCATTTTCGGGGTAAGAGAGGAACCAGCTTGGCAAACGATCACAGTATGTTTATGCCTTCCAACCATGCGAAGGGAGGAGGGAGGGCTTTGATCATGTAATTGCTTGCTAAGTATATATAAAACTTTATTTTATTATAAAAATGTCATTTTTATATAAGCTACTTACCAAGTAACTACATAGCTGAATCCCACATTATAGGTGGTGGGATGAATGGATTATCTATCCTAATACATTAAAATTAGTAATGTAAAAGAAACAGAAGAATTGCTAGCATTAGATAGAATGCTTGCTGGTTCCTTACCTGTTGAGAGAGCTGCTACAGGAAAGTACCACATCTAAATACCAGGCTACTAGCTTATCTTCTTTCTGTTTGGTAGTGTCGAACGACTTGATGAGATCAGAAAGATCCTTATTAGTGGAGAGATCTAAACCCCTATGCCTAAATACAGAACTCAACATTGCTCTGCTCCTGGTAGACTTCAAATATAGTAGGAAATCACCTATTTCTGCTACAGATGTCTTAGAAGATGAGATGTTGTTTCTCCTGCACCAGTCACAGAAGACTGTCCACTTGGCTTGGTAAACTTTGCTCAAGGAATGTCGTCTACAACAAGTAATAGCGTTGCAACTGCCTTTGAAAATCCTTTTGCTCGAACCAATCTGTAAACAGTCTGAATGCAGGTAGAGCAAGAGTGGACAGTCCTTGATGGAACCTTCTGAAATGTGGTTGTCTGGGAACCATTCCCGGGCTGGCCAGAATGGGGCAACTAATGTCATCTTTACATTTCGATGATTCTGGAACTTGTTTAAAACTTCTCTCACCATCTTGAAAGGGGGGAAGGCATAAAGGTCCATGTTCAACCAGTCTAAAAGCATCATATTCGTCGCCCAAGCTTGTGGATCTGGTGCTGGCGAACAATACAGGGGGAGACAATGGTTCTTTGTGGTAGCAAACAGATCTGAAACCGGCCTTCCCCACAGTTTCCACAACTCTATGCAAACGAGACGGTCGAGAGTCCACTCCGTGGAGAGAACTTGTTTTCGAGGGCTGAGTTCGTCTGCTGATACTTTGAATTTTCCCTGAATAAATCTGGTTAGGATCTGGGTTTGATTCTGATCTGCCCAAATGAGTAGTGCTCTTGCTGCTTGGCAAAGGGAAAAAGAATGAGTTCCCCCACCAACCTCCTTTTGGCTGCCAGTTTGGCTCTTCCCAGGTTTAGGGGAGTTTGCCCGCCAGAGACCTTGGCCTAGGAGAATTGGTGGGACAGACAGCCACCTCCTTCACTAAAACCTCACTATCACCTTTCACATTCACTTTGTCCATTACGGCTTTAACAGAAGCATCAATTTTCTCCATTGTATCAACGAGTAAACCAAACTTAAGATTAATTCTCGACTCAAGGCTGGTAATGAGGTTGGGATCAGGAGTAAGGGAACCAGGGTCAGGAGTAATTGGTACAGATTGAGACGTGGGATCAGGTGGAACAAAGGATAAAGAATCAGAATTATCAGACAAAGATTTTCAGACACCTGACTAGCTAAAGTCTTCTTGCTACTAGCTCTAGCCACTGATTTCCTCTTTTTATCCCTGTCTAATTTTGTCAAATGACTATTCAAAGTCTTCCACATTTTAGGATTCCAAGAAGCACATTCATTACAGGTCAAATCTGGGGAACATATTTGACCACTGCAAGAAGTACAAAGAGTATGCGGGTCATAGCAGGCTTTAGTCTTACTCGTTATTGCAGCCTTTACTGCAATACCTAACACTTTGAGAGCCCGAATCGGACATGCTAACAAGTCGAGTCAAAGAAAATCTAAATAATCGTCAAAATCGGTAGTACTGGTCTTCAGTGAAAACCTGACACTATCTAATTGTGCCGAAAAGGCTACCATAAAGTGAATGCTTCACCAATGATTCCAAGATCAAAAGACAAGAGAAATTCCAAAAAACTGCTGCTGCCAATCACTGTAACCACAGCCATCAGCTGGCAGAAACATATTGAGATCGTTTGCTATGCTGGTTCCTCTCTTACCCCGAAAGTGGGTGGGGTCACTCACCTAGCCAAAACAAAAGTAGCACTCCTGCGAATTTCAAAATTCTAGCTGCCAGTTAATAGAAACTAACAGCTATGTAATTGCTTGGTAAGTAGCTTATATAAAAAGAGGGAGTTGGAGTAATTGGACAAAAAGGTAAAGAGACCTATAAAATAAATGAGATGAAGTACAAGGATCTAACTTGGAGAAAACCCCACAGTTGCATAATTAAGTAATAGTTTGACAGGTTGGATTGCAAAACAGAAGAAAGAAAGCTGGAATGGAGGTAAAGTAAAAGGCTAAAAAGTGAGTGCAGCAGGGGTTCTAACGAATGCTGCACAATGGGGAGCCTTCTAGAGCCTACCATATGTTTTAGCAACTTCTTTCCCAATGATCCCAATATTGGCAGA
Organism: Macrobrachium rosenbergii; assembly: GCF_040412425.1. Taxonomy (NCBI): domain Eukaryota; kingdom Metazoa; phylum Arthropoda; class Malacostraca; order Decapoda; family Palaemonidae; genus Macrobrachium; species Macrobrachium rosenbergii. Next base: position 30,121,223 of record NC_089746.1, read on the forward strand.
GATCCAGCAGAAATGGATAAACCTACAACAGAAAGAGAGAAAAAAGTATTCTTGACACTTTTAGCTGGATGGATTAAAAGCATTAAAATGATGTGAATGTAAAGCACTTTAGAAACCAAGAGTATACTTGATAAATTCCTTACCCAAGGATATGTAAGCATTATCCAAAGCTTGGACTAGAGCTGTCAATTCTACAGTGAATGTGGGTGCAGTGTCAGGTAGTTTGGCTGAGTAAGTGGTGCCATAGTATACAACACCACACCCAACTTTAATGTCAGACTGAGTCTCAGTATACTGTACATTTTTTTATGAAAAGGATAACAGTATGTTTATGATGTGATATTTGGCTTTGACTTCACTTTATGAAACAAATTAGAAAGTGATATATAGGAAAACAACATGATAGTAACCACAGGAAAGGCTCAGAAGATCATGGAGAAAGGGCACCAAGAACTTGAACTACTTAGGATTTCAGGCAGAGAGTAAACAAGGTAGGGGAAAGTGGAGAAAAAAAACCTCATACATATAACCCCATACAGAGAAAGGCATAATAATGTTAATGATGATGATGATAAGGAAAGTGCATATACATTGCAGTGGACAGCAATAATCTCTTATCAACAGAATACCTTGGTGTTATTACATAAGAGTGAATGTATTGTTGACAATGGGCACATTTCTCAAAAGGCAAAATTACTACATTTCTGAAGTTTGAAAAATGATGCATGGTATGTGAAACACCTGCATCAAAGAAACCAAGAATATACATCATATTCTTATGGTTAAGTTTAACTTACTCTGATAACATCTGCACACTGAAGTTGATTACATGTGATAGTCCAGCAGAATGTAGAAAACAGAAGGAGGAAGCATCATAGCAACGAAACATACTTTGGACCACCTAAAAAAAAAAAAAAAAAGGAATGCTTAGTAAATAACAATACAATAAGTGGAGAAGCAAATCCACAGTTATGTATATTTACATACTGTATATATATTTAAAGATAAATCAGTATAGACAGCTTTCAGGAACTTGTTCGGTTTCCCTTTTCAATCTGACATGTTGCTGTAGCATTCCAACCAAGCAAACATTAAAGGACTCAAAACAAGCGAATTTGTTTATAAACTATGGAACCCATCATCAAACATAGATCAGGGAATGCCGTCGTTTTCTGATGAAAGTCCTGCCAGTCATCTGGAACATTTAATTGGTCCTTGCCCAATGCGGTCGTTTTGCTGTTCATCAACTGCATAGGCACCTGCAACCTCGGTTACTGGAAGTAACCGATTTACCTGAACGGAAGAAAGAGAGGCAACCGCAGCATCAGCTTCTAGCTTTTAAAAAAAAGCTAGAAGGATATTCATTCCTCAAAAGAACATGACAAAAAGAAATTTATGAATTGTCTTGCACTCCCTTTTAATCCACACTTGAACAGAATAAGGAAAACTGTAAATAAAAATCATAATGATGTAATACAGTATAGTCTATAATTATAATAACACCATTAAAAGACTTCTTTTGCACAACAACAGTACACAGAATCACAACAATAAACATATTAGTGTTTATGAAATTCCCTGTACAGAATGTGACTCTAAATATTTTGGGGAAAGTGATAGAGGGGTTGCTAACAAGAATCGGGGAACACAAAAGAGCATACAAGTTACATGCAGAAAACAATGTGTTAATTAGTCATAGTCTTAACCTCAACCACCGCATAAATTGGACAGCATCTAAGGTAATTTTTAGGAGTAAAGATGTTGGCATAAGAAGACCAGTGGAGGGTGTGGCAATAGATAGAGGTTTATCTATGGAAGGCAGTAAATCTTTTACACAGGAAGATAAGTTCACCAACAACCTTATTTCCAGGAAGTATATTAAAGGTTTTAAGAACAAAGACCATTATGATAGTGTTGTCTCATTAGCGACATCTGATGCTGCGGTTGCCTCTCTTTCTTCCGTTCAGGTAACTCGGTTACTTCCAGTAACCGATGTTGCAGGTGCCTATGCAGTTGAATGAACAGCAAAACGACCGCATTGGGCAAGGACCAATTAGATGTTCCAGACGACTGGTGGGACTTTCATCAGAAAGCGACAGCATTGCCTGATCTATGTGTGATGACCGGTTCCATAGTTTATAAACAACTTCACTTGTTTTGAGTCCTTTTATGTTTACTTGGTTGGGGTGCTACAGCAACGCGTCAGATTGAAAAGGGGAACCGAACAAGTTCCCAAAAGCTATCTATACTGCTTTATCTTTAAAAATATATATATATATACATATACATAACTGTGGATTTGCTTCTCCATTTTAAGACTCATGCTACTATGAGTATTTTTTAATTAAGACAATAAGTTTTTGTTTGGTAATAGCAAGGAATGAAAATGAAATACCTGCACAGTACTGTACAAGCATTAGCACTGATAATCTGATAATACTACTCATGTAATAAATACAAATGCCTTATTTACAAAAAAATGGTAAATAGGCAATGGAACAAAAGCTTGATGTTATACAGATGATAAATGACCAAAGTAAAACAGAACTTCAGGGCTAAAATTAAACAAGTATAAAATGTGCTGAAGTTTCTTCGGCACAATCGAGTTTTCTGTACAGTCATGCTCAAGTCTGAGGGGACATGATTCTTTCTGTATCGTACAAAATCTCAGACTCAATGTAACGTTGCAAAGTACTGTAGTGTTAATTTTTTTTTTTTCATTTCTAATGTCATACATGTTGACAAGTTTGTGAATTCACAGCTAGCACTGTTTTCCCTATGGTTATACTGTATAAATATAATCCCTTTTATGCACCGGTATAATTCATAACCTGTGTGATCTGAACTGATTTTTTTTACATTGCTTAGTTCAAAGCACGGTGTGATAAAGGTAGCGGTGCAGTCAGTGATAGTGCGCTTAACATGCTCCTCGGGCTGGTCAACATAACTACCTCTGCATCATTATAACAGAACTAATATGCTCAACAGTCATAACAATATTTTCAAAATAGGACTATGAATTACAAGTTTTCTTTGAACATTGAAGTTTTAGGCTGTGTTCAAGCTTCATGTATGCTGCAAAATGACTTACAGGCCTAAAAGAAAATCTAAGCATTCTGAGATGTAATCTCTGTTACTAAAGAATTTATTTGTAGAGATTACTTATTCTTTGAGGAATAAAAGATGATGATGATTTTAATTGTATGGAGAAGATGGCTATTAATCGAAATATATATTAGTATTAATGTCAAGGCCTATGGAACACTTGTTTTTTAACTGGCTTAAAATATTATTTTCTTAACAGTCTTTCTGCTTGCTTTTGGTGTATAATTTATTCATTCATAAGGTAACTTGAAGTGCAAGAATGTGTAGATAACCTCATATGCTTCCTGGCCAGAAATTGTTAATATAGAGATGTGAATGCTAAGTGTAATGTATTTGTAATAAGTAAAGAAATCTAATACACCTAGGCCTAAGAACAATCTTGGCTTTAACAAAAGAATAATTGCATGGGCGAATATTTGCTAGTAAGTCATAATTTTTGAAGTGGTTAAGAAATATCACTTAAATCATTTAATTTTCTCGAAAATCCAAATATTCCTCTAACATCTATAAGTTGTTTCAAGATAATTTCACTGCCGCTACTCATTGCAGACCTATGTTACACCAGGTAGTTCATGTTGTGCCACCACTCTAATGGTTGCCTCACATGCTCCGCTCACCTGTTGATATCGGTGGATGCATTCTACTTTTGTATTTGCTTATTTACATTTTTTCAGCGTTGAGGCATAAAAACAATCAAACAGGACTATTTCAAATTTTATGGTTTCATTGGAAGCAACATTAATGTTATGACAAATTTTTTCATTTTTTATTTAACATTTGAACTGAGATTTGATGATGACTTTTTTTTTTGTCGAATGCATCGGTGATGAGTGAATGAAAGTTTTGAAAATGTTTCATTACTGTTTTTCCGAATTTTCTTAGTTTTGAAATACATGACAGGTTTCACTCTTATAAAACATATTATGGCCTTACTGTACGCAATAATCGTGTTTTCGCACTGAAATTTTTAACTAAATCCTATGCAGTCATGTTGTATCACTTAAGAGCATAGCTGCACATTGTATAATCAAGGCCACCAAAAATAAATCTATCTTTTGGTGGTCTCGGTATAATGCTGTATGAGCTGCGGCCCATGAAACTTTAATTACGGACCAGTGGTGGCCTGGCCTATATAATTGCCAGATGCATGATTATGGCTAACTTTAACTTTAAATAAAATAAAAACTCCTGAGGCTAGAGAGCTGCAAATTGGTATGTTTGATGATTGGAGGGTGGGTGAGCACCATACCAATTTGCAGCACTCTAGCCTCATTAGTTTTTAAGATCTGAGGGCAGATAGACATAGCCAGCACAATACTGTAGTTTTCAGAAAACTAAAAGGCTAATAGCTAAATTCAAGTTAAACAAAACACTTATTTTACTTCATCATAAATCAAAAGAGCAGAAGAACTGACAGCTGAAATATAATTTGTTTAACTTTACACCATCAGTTTACAAGGCCTAATCCTGCAGTCAGCAACTCCCCAAATGTACAAAAGGAAGAAAAAGAACCCTCACTTCCCCAGGTATTGATCTGGGTAGTGCCTCTGGCAGTGATAAAAGTAGTTATGTCTTTGCCTGTGTCTCTGTCAAGCAAGCAACAACTTTCTGCTTTTGGTCCTGAATAATAAATTTTGTAAGTAATCTGTATTTTTCATAGGTATAACAAACATAGCTATATATGTGGGTGTATTCCCCAATGCCAACTTGAATCAGTATAAGAAAATTGGTAATGGTAGTTACAGTTTGTGTTCACTGTGGTGGCCAGCTATCCGTTGAGCACATGCTGGTGCACTGTCCTAAATTTAATCGCCTAAGGGCAAAGTACTTACTAAGGGGGAAGACTATTTTAAAAATTTTAAATGATCACGTTGAGGTAGATAACCTTATGGATTATCTTAAAGAATCTGGTTATTTTAATGAGATACAATCTTGGTATATTTAATAAGGACTTTAGTCATATTTATTATATGTACTAGGTATATATTTTAAATATAAAAGTTTAATACATATTTACTTTTTGCTGGTTCTATCCAATATCATTCTTCATTTTTTAAGTTCATATTTTAACACTTAATTTTACTAGTATGTCGTCATTCACCTATTGATTATCAATCATATCAGTAACTTATATATTTCACCTTCATTATGGCGCTGAATAATTATGATGGGTTCCGGCGCTTGGTCTTCAAGACCTAAATTTCATAATCAATCAATCAACAGGAGGTTAAGAGGGTGAGTGAGGGAATATCCTCCACTCACCTGCCATCACGAAGCTTTGGTTTGTATATCTTTAAAAATACAAATTATTTCAAACGTATTTGTTTCTAAGGAAGTACAGACCATTGCATTTTACATAAAATAATCACTCCTTAGGTGGAAGGTGGTAGCTCAAGTGAAGGGTAAGTTGAATCTCCACCAAGGAATGTCACTTTTCGGTCACAATCATTTTCAGGGGAGCAATGATTCCTGTAACCACCTACTTGGTCAGGCACAGGGATGACAGAACAACTGGGCTGGCCTGAGTGAGATATGACTGAGATCTTGCCCAAAATGGAAATCCTTGTAGAACCAATGGTGACCCTATGTGGGGTGACACAAGTCAAAGGCATCCAAATTTAGCCAATACAGTTGATGAATTCACATTATAGCTCGAACCCCTTCTTTCACACCCCTTCTTAAAACGGAATCTTATCAACCAAAGAATAAGCCAACATGCATATGTACCCAGTCCAGAAAGCGCTCAGCCTGAGCTGCTGCCCTGAAAAGGGAGAAGGAGGGAAGAAAGGAGAGATACCATTCAGCCTCATCCTTATGCCCTCCAACTACCTTGGGCAAGATGCTTTTCTATCTAAAAAAAGAGCGTAGGTGATTATAGCATAGGTGATTATACAACCTGTTGAGCAGCCTAAAGAGGTCCTATGGAAATTTCTGGGGACTTATGGGTAGGCTGAGGTAGAGGTGGTCTGAAGCTTCAGACATATGCCATCATCATCTGGAAAGTTGCTCTGAAATGTCAAGGATGGTTCAATACCCTCGAACTTTGTGAACTTTTGTGCCTGCACTGTACAACTGTCTACTTCACCTGAAGCATAAGCATGTTTGATAAAAGCAAGAAGCTTGAAATAAAAGGGTTATCTTGAATAAATACTTCTTGTGATTGCTGGTACTAGCAAAGTGACACCAACACTCAAGCCTTAAAAGCCAGGTCCTAATTAGGTAACACCTGTGGCTCACACCAGGCATGGAAGCTGCTCAACCGGACCACCATCCACAACCCTAGGAATGAATGACAATGAGAGATATTTCAACCCTCCAAGTACCGGATGAAGAGAAAGGCAGTACTGTATTACTCGTGAATACACTTTGACAGTCTTAAGTGTGACATCTCAGTCCAAGGTCTCCTATATGGTGCCTGTGTTAGGCTGCAGATGGCAAAAGTTCTGTCCCACTCCAGAGGCTGAATCCCCTTGGGAGGGCAAAACTATTTGATGTTCCTTATAGGTATAGACAGCTTGCTGATGCAGGGAAGAGAATATGTTAATCGATATAAACATACTTAAACTGTGGCCTACATCACATGCAATAACCTGTGTCATCATCAACTTATGGGCTATGCAGGGTCCGGTGAATGTCCAGAAGAACTCCGCATGCATAAAGTACCAAAATTAAAAGTAAAATGTAATATTTTTCATATTTAAAGCGTTTTAGACCACTTCTTATGATGAGGAAACACCCACAATTTTGCCATATTAGCTATGGAGGGGTTGGGGACAGGTATTGTCTAACCTTATAAGTCAAAAATCGAAAATCATTCGATGGGGAACTAGTTTTTCTGAGAAACATTACACTCTTTCTGAGAAACATTACAGTAAAAAACCTCATTTTCGAACTAACTCCAATAAGATCAAGTACACGAAGTGCTACTGGATGTAAACAAACAACTTAGAAAATTTTCGAGGATGCCAATTAGATAATCATTAATATCTCGGATATGGTGAATCTCCTCAAAAAGTGTTCAGAGACAAAGTTTTATTATTTTATATTGTGGAAATTATAGTGTGACCTATTTTCTTATATCTCACCGCAGAGTTGTTCTGGACATTGACCCAGGGTCCTTAATTACCATTGCCTAAACACAGAGCTTCACAGGTTCATATTTTTTATTAATTTTTTAGGTGTAAACTATGTGAGATACTTAGCCTACCACATGACATCTAAATTACAGAAGTGACATAACCAAAGCAGCTGCCTAAATCATAATCCTAGCCCAGTATAGACTGGGCTATATTGCTCATTAGGCAAGGCCTACCTAAGAAAAACCTTCTTAACATACCTGAGCTAGGGAAACATTGGGATATGCTGTTACTGTAATTCACCTTTGGGCTGAGCTAGGCGATGCACTTGCAGCATTTCCTGACTTCCTTCTTAGCGTACCCAAGGTTAGGCTATTGTAACAACAGTCACACAGGCTATTGCCTAACTGGGTTATTTTCAGAATCTACTCATGCCATCATACGACAATGACACATCACTCTCACTGACCTTGGACCTATCTCATGGCCTAGGGTAGAGTCCCACATTCCTTACATAGAGAGTGGTCCCTGAAACTTGACAAGGAAATAACGATAACATAAATCTTTCATTAAAAAATCTGGCTACCTTTGCTTGACATTAGGAACTGGGCCCAGCCTGGCAGTTTACGTATGCTACCCTGGGAGACTAACTAGCCCATCCTCCCACATTCACAGAGGACCTTCGTCGGGCCAAGATCTCGTCAGCAAAGAGTTGTAGCCTACCTGTAATGTATTCACTACTGCAAAATTGAGTTATTCGGACAGAGTGAAAGCTGGACACACAGAAAGTCTTAAAATTTTAACTTACCCATACTGGACGACCAGTGCCTACCAAAATCTGATAGCCTTGAACTTTCAGTGCTCTTCAGTTCAGCACAGACATGTTGCCTATGTATCGGCACCTCCCAGGCTCCTTAATCCTGGTTTCCGAATTCTCTTAGTTTCTTGTCTCTATTCCTCTACGTTCTGTGCGGTATGTCTTCCTTCTCTTCTGTTCTCCCTTAAAATTGACTTTCTTACTACATTTTCTCCCGTGCTTGACATAGCTGCTGTAATTCTATAGCTATTAGTTTTTCTTTGTTTAACTCCTGGTTCCTGGTGCCTAAGGGCTCACTCCAAAAACACAGTTGCGGGCACATTACACAATTCGAGCAGGTGCGGAGCTATATTCCTTGCACCACTGCATGAAATAGTTAAGATCTGCTGCTCCACAAAGCGTGCATACCATATGTCAATCTCCATTATTTTTTTCCTAGTTTTGGGGAGATATGAAATTTTATCTATCTGGGTAGAGTAATTAATGCTGTCCTATTTCTATAAATTCCACCTACTCGTGCATCTATTTTCCATTCCATGTAGATTTCTAAACTCTTACTGATGGCTTCATTTTACCAGTTTTTACTATCAATTTCCTTTTTTTATTCTTTTATTATCTCTCCGTATTCTTTCATCTATACCATATCTTCCATACAATACCCAGTTATTGTTCCCATACCCTACCACTTCCGCTAACACAGTTCAGCAAACAATTATCCCGTTCTTGCATACTCTTCATAAACTGTATTCTTCCACTCGTGATTCTCACTTCCAGATATACCTTGGACATACCTATCTTTCCCCCTTAACCGTACATACTGCGGCATTTCTAGGAGCTCCCGGCATTTTCCTTGGGCACTCCGTTTTCCAATTTTGCAGCCAGTCTCATTGCATTTCATCACTTCAGTTCCGTATCATATTAATGCTAAAGCTACTCCTTTCCAATAAAATTTTATGCCTTATGTATCCTCCAAATCATGACTAATTATATGATCGAATATTGCTTTAATCTTTATTTATTTCTAAACTATATCTCTTACTCACCCCCTCGATTTGGGACCACCTTGACGTGATGAGGGAGCTCTTGTTTCAAAGACTAAACATAAGGAATTGGACGCTGTGCATAATATGGGGCTAAGGATCTGCACTGGAGCTTTTAGAACTTCACTCATTGAAAGTATTTATGTAGACTCCCATCAGCTACCACTGGACTTAAGGAGGCACGACCTAGGTCTGAGACACACCATGCGGCTGAAAAGCTCGAAGGAGAATCCTTCTTTTGTGATCTTAAAACAGTGTGACTCAGGTGTTTTTGGATCTAGATCTTCAATACCATTTCAAATCAGACAGCTGGGTGAACTGGAGGATGAAAGCATAAAAATGCAAAAGATCCTGTAAGCTAAATATCCTGCTATCCCTCCATGGTTTATTCCAGCAATAGATGTCTGCATTAAAGAGACAAAGAAGAGAGATCGTCCAGAAGAAGTCAGAAACAAGTTTTTTGGAGCATGATGAGAGGCATATAAATGACAGGAAAATCTATACTGACGGATCAAAATCGGAAGATGGAGTAGGATGTGAGGTTCATATATAAAAAAGTTATCAGACTCCTCATCCATTTTCACTGCTGAAGCAACAGCCATAGTTGATGCTTTAAATCTTGCATCTGATAAGAAATTTAAATCCACAGTAATATATAGTGACTCAAGGAGCGTTTTAGAAGCCCTGAAGAAGTTTGACCCTACCCATCCCTTAATTCAAAAGGCTCAGGAATGGCTTTATTTATCTTTCTGTTCGCCACAAATCAGTAAAGTTTTGTTGGATTCCTGTGCACACTGGTCCAGAAGGGAACGAACTGGCTGATAGTAAAGCAAAGGATGCCGCAAGATGTGATTTCTTAACTAATAAGGTGCCACATTTGGATATGCGTCCAATTATCAGACGATACATTCGTACAAAATGGCAGCAGAGGTGGACTTCCCCCATTTTATCCACAAATAGGAAGTACAGAAACAATAGAAAAAGTATCGATTTTTGGAGTTCGTGTTTTAATCGTAACAGAAAATTTGAGGTCATCCTAACACGGCTTAGGATTGGCCATACCCGCTTCACTCATAGCTATATTTTATAGGGAGCCAGTGCTCCAATTTGTGCTCACTGTGGCGGTCAGCTATCCGTTGAGCACATGCTGGTGCACTGTCGTAAATTTAATCGCCTTAGGGCAAAGTACTTACTAAATGGGAAGACTATTTTAGAAATTTTAAATGATGACGTTGAGGCAGATAACCTTATGGGTTATCTTAAAGAATCTGGTTATTTTAATGAGATATGATTTCAGGATATTTAATAAAGATTTTAGTCATTTATTCTTATACTAAGTATATATTTTGAATATAAAAGTTTAAAATATGCTTATTTTTTGTTGGTTCTATCTAATATCATTCTTCATTTTTTACGTTCATATTTTAACACTGAATTTTACTATATAGTATATGTCGTCATTCACCTATTCATTATCAGTCATATCATTAATTTATATATTTCACCTTCATTACGGCGCTGAATAAACCTGATGGGTTCCGGCGCTTGGTCTTCAAGAGCTAAATTTCATAATCAATCAATCTCTAATTCACCTCCACTACCATCCTTATTTTCTCCTTTGCTGTTTTAATATCTTTTGATGTTACTAGCCCGCCATACCGAAAAATAACAACCCTGTGTTCAAGGCTTCAACCCTAAGTCTATTTCCCTTTTCCTCCATTTCTGTTAAGATTTTATATTTTATCATCTTAACAATGCTGTGCACAGCGTGTAACCCTTGCTTAAGTCCACTTGTTACTTTGTATTCTTTTATATCTTCGTTCCCTAAGTCCATTCTTGTCATATATTTCCTTCATTTATATCTTAGCTACTGCTTCAGTTACGTCTGGGTGTAGTCTATATATATATATATATATATATATATATATATATATATATATATATATATATATATATATATATATATATATTATGTATAACTGAATCACGAAAATATGGAACGTGATGAATATAAATAAAGAAAATCCACAGAAGGAAACGGAAACACTGGAGTCGCAGCACTCCAGTGTTTGTTTCTTTAAATGGATTTTATCTTTATATATATATATATATATATATATATATATATATTATATATATATATATATATATATATATATATATATATATATATATATATATATATATATATATATATATATATATATATATATATATATATATTAGCTCCTCTCTTTTGACAGAGTCGTGAGGCTTCCTAAAATCTACCGATATCATCACCAGTTCTTGTTTCCTCTGTTGCATTTTTTTTTTTTTTTTTTACATAGTATAGCAGTATGAAGAGGCTGTTTTCCACTCCTCCCAATGTTTGATATCTCTTGTCGGTTTTCTATGGTCTAGACATTTGCCTTAAGATGATCTTCTGTTTCTTGATTTACAGATCACATGAACAGTTTGCATGATTTTTTTGTTATACAGCCCTTTTACAGTTAATTTCTTTACTTTTTAACATTTTCATTTTTTTACTATTTCCATTCCCTTAATTTCTCTTCTGTCTCTGCTTCTGTCTGTCAGCACCTCGTTAGGACATCTACTGTATACTTTTGTGACTGTTTCTGTCGACATTACGCAGCTGTGGTTTTATACCATCCGGTCCATCCGTTTTTCTTCTAGAGTTATCTAAGCACTTCACTTTTGCTCATTTTAGTTCGGGCTTCCACATTGGTCTTATTCTGCTTATAGGGCAGCTGCGTCCTCAGTTCTCTGAGAAACCTTGTGTCATGCACTTTCCTTTTTCCTGTTTCTTTTTATACTCTTCTGCTGTATATATATATATATATATATATATAATCTTATATATTTCTTATTTCTTTCTTTCCTATATATATATATATATATATATATATATATATATATATATATATATATATATATATATATATATATATATATATATATATATTTGTTGATATGATAAATTTTTGACTGATCAATCTATCCCTCCCAAACCATTACCACCAATTTTATATACTTGCCCGTTAGTTTTTTTTTTTTTTTTTTTTTTTAGTTCGCTTGTTTTTCTCACATTTTCTTTCCTCTTAATTTTTCTACGCTGTCAAAATCTTTCTTTCCTTTTCTTTTTGCCTCTTCTGTTGGCTTGTATTCATAGCTTATCCTTTTCTGATGAATTAATTGTATCTGTTAAAGGTAATAGCTGTATACAATTTCTCAGAACTTTCGAGAGTAGTGATAGTAGTAGTAGTAAGTATTAGAAACTGATTCCTGGAGCGGCTCCCCTACTCGTTCTAGTTTATCTTAGGTTGTGGTTGTTTAAGATATTTTGTTTATATGGCGCCATATGTTTTGGATAAAGTCTTTCCTGTTTTCACTTTCCTCTCTAGACATATATGTGAACAGTAAGATGATAGCGATCAGTTCCTCTTTGGCTTCCTGATAAGGCTGCTGAACGAATCTAAATCTGTTCCTAATATTATTGTATGCTAGGCAATAAAGTAAAATATGCCCTAGGTTTTAAGTTACCACTTCACAATATAAACATTTAGTTTCTTCGATCATTAATCTTTTCCTATAATTTAGCTCTAGCGGGTTCAATCCTTGCTCCGCTAATCAGCAGTTTTTTTCGGCGTTATCATACCAAGTTTCTTCTCTACAGATTTTCATCGTTGACTTTTCATATCCTTCTCTTTGCCATCTTTTTTGTCACAATCTTTATTATTTCATTTAACTGATTGTCATTAATCCGTTCCGTTTTGCTTAAATTTAAGCGTAACTCCTTCACATACTTTTAATTTACAAAACCCAAAGTTTTCTTGTTTACGCATTGGTCCAAGGTTACCTCATAGAATAGCTTATTCCTAGTAGTCTTGATGCTATACTTTACATAGTACTTTTGTTCTTCATCTCTTAAGTGGCTGGATAAGGCCCATATTTCAGATTTTAAAACACAGCATGCTGTTTACCTTGGTGGTTTCAGAATTGTTCTGTAAACTTAGGTATCGGTTATTTCTTCATTTATTTATTTATTTTTTTTTTTTTGCAGTTCATTAATTTCTTTTGCTAAGTCACATTATTTCCATGGCATACTTGAACGTTGATGTTGCTAATTGTTTCCAGTACAACTTCCCTATCGTCACCTTACTACAGCTTTACTTGTGACTGAGTTAGCCATATTTACCACCCTTTTTGCTTTGCTCTGATCCCTTTTCAGCTGCTCTCAGGGGCATTCTTATTATTTATTGGTTGTAACACTTAGATATTTTATTTGCTTTATTATTCTTATTCCTGCAATGTATTACATGAAGTCTGCGTCATTTATCCTTTCTTAGATTTACAAGCTATTTTTTACAAGAAGTTTTATGTGTTTTGCTCTTTCTTCCAAAGAATGACAGAGAAACAGTCCGCCATCTTCATAGAACGGTGCCTCGATTCTTAGAGTATCGTTCGTTAATCCTACTTTCGTATCATCCAGTATTTTAATGATCAGGTGAATAGGAAGAATTTGGTCGACCAATTATACAGTTGTATTATGCCATTTGCTGCATTTAATTCCTCTTGTTCTATAGTGTGATGGTAATGGTAGACTTTACTGCTCTGTAACGGGTCGCCGTTACATGGGCTGGGATAGAATGGAACCGGAGAGTAGGACTGTTATTTTAAGGTGACACGCGCCTGCATTTTCATTCTTGATAGGTTATTTCCAGACCAGTCTACGAGCAATATCGCAGTTCTTTTTAACTTAGATGTACGATTTCTTGCTTAGTACGGCGACGGTCCTCAGTATTACAACATTCAAAATATTTTTCATGTCTTATCCTACAATAATTCTACAGAGAGACAATTCCTCATAGTGTCGTCATCCAAATGTGACTCTAGACCGGATTGCTTTATATTGTGCCCAGTATAAATAACATTATTTTAGCAGTTTTTTTTTATAGAAACTGGTGTGTAACAATCAAATTCCGACCATAATTCAAACAGGAACAAAGTGTTACGTAGTTATTCTATTTTATTGTAGCTCATTTATATAAAAATCAAATTAATAATCTGTTCAGCCATGGTAATCTGATAAAATGGATAACCTACATTCCAAACTATTCTAATAATCTAGCTGAATAATGTAGAAAATGCCCGTATTTCTCAGAAAGATTCACATTCCAGCTTTCATTTCGTTCATATTTTACAGTAAGCGTACTAATCGTATTTTCCAGTTTCTTATGTGTTATTCCTTTATTTTCCACCATGAACTCATATCACCCAAAAACTTCTCGCCATAAGAATCCAAATGAACCAATACATCACGATGAATACTATTCAAAATGGCGTTACCCGTGCCTCCTAGTAATCCATGATAAGAGTCACTCCTTCCACGACTCGTTTTCCGACCTCCGTGATCGTTGAAGAGCGTAGCCATGATAACACCAGGAATGAGAAGACCCATCAGACCAAGATACTGAGGAGCAACGCCCAACATGGTGAAGGTGAGGACTGCAATAACTGCGAAAGGCAAGAGGAAGTAGACCAGAAAACCGAAGGACGGGTTGGAGAGTGCGTTGGTTCCCAGGCTGTTCAGCTGGGATTCAAGACGGTTGTGCATCTGCGTCACGAGAGGGTTTGTATCCATTTCGTCTGCGCTGAACGCTTGTTCAAACACCTGGTAAGGAAGTCGAAAGAAGTGTTGTTAATAGATATACTTTTTGTATTTTTGGAAGCTATAATTTTTTACGATAGTTCTGAAAATGCACTCTAGCAAAAGAGACGTTACTTGTTTAACACCTGTTAAAGAAAGCGAATCAATATTATTGTAAGTTTAACAAGAGTCATATTTCTAGGTTCTAACTGGGCTTACCAGAAGGATTTGTTTTTAATTAACAGGTGTAAATGTGAGTAAGGTAAAGAATTTGAATAGCAAAGTAGGAGAGGAAACAGAACGGATGAAAAGTAAAAGGCAAACAGCTATCAAGTCTGGCTTCATGAACGATTTAAAGGATTTTTAGTACCACTTACAGTGAGCCACGTGAGGCGCATTGTTCCATAGGTGTTACCCCAGTCCTCGGCGATAAAGGAAAGCGACAGAATATGTACGGCCAGCAATTACACCTTTACATTTTGTATAATTTCCCTTTTAATGGTGAGTTCTGAAAAGGCATCAGGCGGGTAATACTGCAAATTTCCCATTCTCAAAGGTAGCAATTCCTCCAAAGTCTTTCCTGCGAGTCCCACGGATATAGTCAAAAGACAGAGTGAAAAACTTAACGTGAATTGCGTTATTTATAGCTTATCATTACTCATGATCAAACGTTCCTGGTTCTTGGGGTTCCTGGTTCCTTGTTGCTCACTCCACAAATCGAATTTGGGGGCATGCTATTTCCTTACAGATTAGCGCAAGGCTTGTTTTTAAACCTTATCATTTCTTTATATGCGTCAATTTTCAACACATTTCTATCCTCTTCTTAAAAAGAAAGCATTTTGTGTTAATTATAGTTACAAAAGACACAAGAACTTTCATAGATAATTAATACAAAAATTAAATAGATAAAAAGTTTACTCCACAAAGCGCAACATATTTGCTTGTAATTTTTTAATTGTTTTTACTTTATAAAATTTTTAGTTTTATGGATTTTATTGAATAATCAACGATAACGTCTTGCTCCCAGCATTAGCTTCCTGCTCAGGTCTTGAAAAGTCTCTCACTTCCCTATGTATTCTTATGTATTCTCCCAGCTTTCTGCTCTAAATTCTTTGTATATATCTTTTGATATCAGTCCTCTTAATTTCTCTAATTTTTTTTTACTTCATTTATATATTTTATTCTACAGTTTGTTTTTATAGCCAGCATAATCAATCTAGCGTTAATGACAAGAATAGCTCACAGCGCATTCAATTTTATTATATAGGGCTTTGAATAGAGTTTGATCTTTGTAGTAGTAGTAGTAGTAGTCTGAAGAAACCTCTCTCTCTCTGTTCTTGTTCGGACCTTCCTCTTTCAGATGATTCTCTCTCCATGATCCTCTTTCTCTCTCTCTCTCGCGGGTGCTGGCTAATCCCAGCGCCTCGTTCAGCGCTATATATATATATATATATATATATATATATATATATATATATATATATATAAATATATATATATACAATATATATATATATAATACCATTTTTTATGACCAGTTTTATTTAATCGTTGAATTTTAGATTTTGTATGATTCCTTTTCATTTTATTTTTTCTCACAATTTTCTATATCTTTTAGCTATATTAATTCCAAATTGCCAGCAGTTTGAATAGAGTTACTTGATCTTTTGTAGTAGTAGTAGTCTGAAGAAACCTACTTCCATAAGGACGCTGTTCTTGTTCGGACCTTCCTCGTTTGACAGATGATTGTTGATGTTTCCATGATCCTCTCCAAAGGCGGTTCCTCTCGCAGGCTTTCCTGGCTCCTCCTGCGGATCGCGGGTGCTGGCTAATCCCAGCACCTCGTTCAGAGCAGGATTAGCATGACCGCCTTTGTGAAGTTTGGATTCTTCATCTGGAAGAGCAGTCATAGGTCAGTCGCTGATAACTGGAATGACTAACGAGCCTATGAAGATTAGAATGATTTTACAGTTGAATACTCAGTGACCAGCATTTTTAATACCATATGTTACATCAGCCATAAAATCCCATAACAGTTTATATGTTTATATGTATAATATACTTTTCGAGAGAAAGACAATTATATGTATAATAATATATTTATCGAGAGAAAGACAAGTATATGTATAATATACTTATCGAGAGACAGTTATATGTATAATAATATAATTATCGAGAGAAAGACAATTATACGTATAATATACTTATCGAGAGAAAGACAAGTATATGTATAATATACTTATCGAGAGAAAGACAAGTATATGTATAATATACTTATCGAGAGAAAGACAAGTATATGTATAATATACTTATCGAGAGAAAGACAAGTATATGTATAATATACTTATCGAGAAGAAGCGGCAGAAACTGGTAAGAATTTGAAGTTGTATTATGAGTATTTGGAGTAGAAGTAACGAATGGTGTTATGACGAGGAAAGAGCAGAGTCGCAAAATAAATGAAGTAAGGTAGAAAAGCTGCTGGTAAAAATTTGAAAAAGGAGAGCAATGTCTATGGAAGCAAAAGTTATCCGTGCATGAGGAAAATCTGATGTTAACCTATTTCGAAAGAAAGACAAGTATATGTATAATATTTTTAGAAGGCAAGTATGGATGTGGAATGTGAAGAATTACTAAGATGATATGAAAAGGTTAATGTTGTTGAGGAGTTGTAACAGTGCTTTCAGTTGGTCTGGTCGTGTGAAGAAAATTGAGGATTAACTCACATTTTGGACAAGTACTTATGTATAATTTACACTGCAAGCCTTTGAATCCAAATGAAAAGTAAATGAGTGACCAGTAGACTATCTATCTCTCTCTCTATAATCTCTCTCTCTCTCTCTCTCTCTCTCTCGCAAAAAAAAAATCTCTCTTTCCGTGCATGAGGAAAATCTCTGTATATATATATATATATATATATATATAATATATATATATATATATATATATATATATATATATATATTATATACATATATACATATATCAATTTTGATGCGTTTGGGCCTTTGAATCCAAATTTAAGTATCAGCAGACTTTGCAAATCACTCTCTCTCTCTCTCATATGCGCCCCTCATATTCATAATTTATTTGTTCATATATGTATA